>NW_024062715.1:0-360000 GCF_006381635.1 Hibiscus syriacus
ATTCAACAAGATAGAGAAATTCAATGAAATTTCCGCAAATACAATCAATACATACTAGAATCAAACATAAAGATAAGCAAAAGGGAAACTACACTCTACTCCCCCTCACTTAAAGCGTTTGCCTCAAAATGTAAAATTAAAGTGCAATAGAAGGAATAGAGTACTCCCCGAATTTAATGTCGGCTATGACCTCCTTAGAAGTGTGCTATTATGCGCCGTAGGGAGCCAACGTATCGATACCGCAGTGTGGTATCGATACTATATATTAGTATCGGTACCATTTGATGGTATCGGTACCATATTTCGATTCTGTTTCCATGGTACCGATACCGTCATAGGGTATCGGTACTACATTGCTTTGTACGTCATTACATGCTTTGGGCCGAATTTGGCATTGTTCGGATGATAATCTCTCAATTCTTCATTGTTTAAGTTTGAAAAACATTCGGTTCCTGCAAAATAATAATAAAATTAATGAAACATGCTTAATCGAAATAAAAATTAAAATCTAATGGAATTAAAAGCAATGGGTTGCTCCCATGAAGCGCTTTTGTTTAACGTCGTTAGCTTGATGACCTAATCAGACTACAGGTTTCCATGACAAACACTTTCACTTCATTCTCTTTTTCCAACTAAGAAATTCCTTATGAGAAATTCAAAATTCTCCTAAAGATTTCTTCGGATATTTCCCAATTAAAAATATTGTCAAAAGAATGGCTGTCAAAACATCTTTTTTACCAAAAATTGATTTCTTCAATGATTCCTCGATGGTTTCGACTTAATGTTTTGGTGCCTGCAAAAGGGAAAGTAATTCTTTATTTTTTAAAGGAGTTAGATCAAATCTGAATCAAACACTGAAATATTTTTCAACTCCCTTATGTCGTCTTTTTATCATCCAATTTCCTATATAAATCATCAACGAAGTTTGATTCATCATCAACAAGTTCAACACACCAACAAAATTAATACTATCACGTTATCCAGATATCTTATTACTTATAAACATCAAATTTTACGATCTCACCGTCGAACTCCATAGTAAGAATACCGCTTCAAACGCCAATTTTTCATTTGCCCTGCAGAAAAGGGACCAATGAGGATTTCAGAACCAGTGTTGTTACGATCATTTTCTATATCAATCACATAAAAATCAGCAGGGAAAATTAAGTTGTTTACCTCTACCAGAACATTTTCTAGGAGCCTTTTAGGATAAATAATCGATTTATCGACGAGCTGAAGTGTAACCCTCGTCTCTTCAAAGGTAGTGGAAATTAAATTATAGACAGAGATAGGCATTACATTGATAGATGCACCTAGATCGCAAATAGCTCGCTTGATTTTAACCTCACCAATTTTACAAGGTATTAAAAACATACCTTGGTCCTTATACTTCAGTACTTTTATTAGTGCAAATATCTTTAAGGTATCTGACATACCTCGATACTTTTCGGATTACCTCAAGAAACGGAATATTTATTTCCATTTTCCGTAATACATCCAAGATTTCTCTCTCATCTGATTGTTTGTCTCTTTTAATGAATCTTTCAGGAAACGGAGGCGAAATGGCATAGGGAGATGGCGCATAATTAGTTTTCGATTAATTTTTATTCTTTTCTTGGGATTCTACGTCAACTGCTTCTTCTTCCCTTTAGGAGTTCAAATTTTCTTCTTTCTTCCGGGATCTTGCGCTTACTTCCTTTGGGTCTGGTTATTCAACAATTGTGCCACTTCGGAGGGTGATGGAGCTAATATTCTCTCTTAGATTCGACTCAGGTTGTGATGATAGCCTCCTTTGTGACTCTAATCTCCCTACGGTTTGAGTCAGTTGGCTCATCTGCTTGCTTATCTTGGAAGTGGGGCTTCAATACGAATCTGGAATTTTTCCTGGGAAAGTGCTACCTCGACAATTGACTCTAATGATGTCTTATGTGGCTGTTGTGGTAGTGGAGGTGATCTCGCTTGATAACCTTGATTCGACTTGAGTTTTGAGCATAACTAAAATTCGGATGATCCCTCCATCCTGGGTTGTAACTACTGTCGTAGGGATTGTAAGCTCTTTGGGGAGGTCTTGGAAAGTTTCAACTGCATTGACTTGAGCTGCTGCGTCATCTTGAATCAGTGGGCAGTCGTCCGTCAGATGATCAGGTAATGCACATATTCCACACGATCTGTTTGTTCTGTCTTTCCTGCAACAAGAGAGTTAACGACTTCAGTTAACTTATTTTATCTTTTTCTAAGGAATATGAAACTTATCTCATGAACCCTTCGAGGATGTTCATTATTTGCGCTGATTATTGGAGTTTGCGGCCATTGTGAAGATTAAGTCCCTAGCCTCAGTAGGAGTCATATTCACCAAGGCTCCACCGTTGGCAGCATCGATCATCTTCATCTCCATGGGAGTTAATCCTTCATAAAAGTATTGAAGGAGGGTTTGTTCCGTTAACCCATGTTGTGGGCAACTAGAACATAACTTTTTAAACCGCTCTCAGTAATCATAGAGCGACTCTCTATCAAACTACTTGATTCCAAGTTCTTCTTTCGTAGTTCACTTACTTTTGTCGCAGGAAAAACCTGTCAAGAAAAAGACGAGTCATTTGAGCCCATGTAGTAATAGAATTAGGGGGAAGATAAAATAACCACTCCTTATCCGAATCGGATAAGGAAAAAGGAAAAACTCTAAGTTTGATTTGGTCCTCGGTTACTCCCTGTGGTCTTATGCTAGAGCAGACCATGTGAAATTCCGTGAGATCTTTGTTTAGATTCTCGTTCGGTAATCCGCGGAATGTAGGGAGAGATGAATATGGTCATTTTCAACTGTACAGAGTTTCACCTTAGGGAAAATCAATGCACAAAGGCTTTTGTTCAGTAGTTGCCACGGCTACTCTCGGATGGTATGATCGACCATCGGAATTGGTTTGTATTAACGTATTTCACCTGGATTAATTCTTCTTCTGGATTTGATTATTGTCTCCTCTTTCCCGAAGCGTCTGTGCGTGAAATATCCTAGCTCTGGCTTCGATCTCCAGGTCGTACTCCACTAATGTGTCCGGATTAGTCCTGGTCATAAATCAAAAGCAAACAAAAAGTACTTTGGCGAAGTCCCTGGCAACGGCGCCAATTGACAACTGTCATTTCGATGTCAAATAAAATCCTTCCTATCGATTAATAAATAAATAAAGGAAATTCGTAGTGTAGAAAAGTAAGGGTTGATTCCACAGGGACTTAGAAAATTATAAATTTTCTGTTTGAATTATTTAACCAGGCGTGAAAGTAGTAAATGGGGGGTTTGGAAAAAAATTAAATAATAATAAAGGCGATTTGAAGAAAAAATGAAGTAATGATTTTAAAGTCGAAAAATAGATATGGTAAAAATAGCCTCAAGCTTCGCTTTGACTCAATTTCCTTTAGATCATCGAATTAGATTTTTCCTTTGGGATTCACGTCGGTTACTTTGTCTACAAGGGCAATCCCTGTGACTCTATTTTGTATAGAAAATACCCAAGGCAATCTTTGATTCCGGCTACGGAAATTGGTATAATCACATCAATTGTCGTAGATCAATTACCGTTTAAGTTCATGGCGACCGAATCGATTGTTGCTTTTATTACCGTCAATTCCGATCTCAATTCCCCCTTGGTGAAGCTATCTCACCAAGTGTGTTCACATGAAGTCGAATGTGCTTTCTATAAGCCGAATCTTCCTCCCACATTTAATCGCAACAAAAATCTAGACCAAAGTCTATCTTTGATTTTAAAAACTGTTTTGATTTTGAAAAATAAGCACATAGATTGAGAGAGATATTCCGAAGATATTAAGGATATGTTCAATTCTCCGTTGGAATTGAATCATCGCTTCAGCTCTCGGCTTATGAAAAAGTTTGCTAAGCATGACAAAAGTCATATTTAGTATATTAAAAACAAAGCTTGAAAATAAAAGAAAATAAAAAATTGAAAAGTAAAAAGAGAAAGCTTTAATAAAACTAGAAAGAAGAAGAGAATTGTAATCTGATAAGTGAGTTTAGGCTTACCCCTAAGAGGGTATTTATAGCCTCTCAAAGCCTAAGGATAAACAAAGAAATTAAAATATCCTAAAGATAATTGTCTTTTTCTAAATTCAACTTTAAACTAGTTTCCTAATGCAACTATTTTCGTCCATCTTCCAGAAGGCAAGCTATGTATATCTTCTAGAACCCGTTGCTGATTGGACCTTCTAGAAACTGCTACGTCAGACCGTGTCATGCCAGAGTTATGCCCATGTCTCCAGCCATGACAAATAATAAAAAAAAATACAGAATGCGCCTTATCACTAATTCTGGAAGCAAGACCCTGCACGAAAATAAGCATAACACAACCAATCAGTAGCAATAATTCATAAAATCGAAGAATTAACGAGCAATACTACCGATTATGAACACTCATCAAAAATAGTTCCAAAACTCATTTTTCTCACCTTTACCACTTCCTTCAAAAGTCATGCTTTTCTTTACTAGCTTTGAAGAGTCTCCTTTTACTCACAAACTCATGAAGAAACATTTTCTCTTTAGCCCGACTTGTACAAATCTAACAGTTGAGTCCGTACTCAATATCTCTACAAGGATCAAATCACACTTCGTCTTTGATCTAACTCTAGATCTGGTGAAACCCTAGTAGGATTACCTCTAAAAGAAACTTCTAATGAAATTTTTAACTTTCTTCATAACTAAAAGGAATAGAAGGGGACCTAGGAACATCCTTCAAGATAGTCGAGTTTGTCCAATTGATCTTTCTTATAACAACCTTTGAATCATTTTCTGCTTTGAAATTTCTAACACCATACTATATCGTCCCACTATAACCATCATCAAGAGAACCTTTCAACTCTTGATTTGTCTCCTCTTCCTAGATATTTCAATATTAGGCCTGAAATCCTTAGCAAAACCTAGACGAACATCTATCTGGCTAAGGCCTATAGGGTAAACAACAGAAGACGAGTAGAGCATCCTCATACTTTTCTACCATCCTTTATAATATCTCACCAACTTTTCTATGCCCTCCTAGAGCCAAATGTCTCTACGACCGATAACACTAGAGGACTTTCCCTACCGATCAAATCATATCTGACTTTGAACCCGATAGGGTTATTTTTCTTAAGGGAATATCTAAAAACATTATGATGAAGATTAACTTTGAGACATCTAGTCATCCACCTCTTTATTACAAAAAAAAAAAGCTTCATTTCCTCATTTCCTGATCCTATATACAGGTCCTTGCCCACTGATCGAAGATACTTCATTAGAGAGGGAAGTCAAACCATCTAGGTAACTTTCGAGTCACTTTGACGAACCTAGAATGATACAAGCTCAGCTTCAGCTTACTGGTCTAACATACAATAAGATCCTCAATCTTAAACCTCTATCACGCCTCTATATGAAGCATAAAGCTCCATGCAACCTTGTTCCCACACTATTAATAAATAGATTTTAATACAAACATAGAAGACAACCACTTCTTTCTCGATAAAAAGTCAATAAACATATTAGAATCCACCAAGAGGTCCCGACCAATGGACTCGACAGTACTTCATAGGTATTCAAACTCATATTTCACAAATTCGCACGAGAAAATAAAACTCAAGAAGGAAAAATCACTCTGGATCCCATTGGCACCATCGCCATAGTCCTTATAGATGCAAATTGAAAGGAATGGTAATTTAAATTTGTAGTTTTCCTATATTATAAATGACTTAGTAACAAATTCCTAGCCTTAATTTTACGAGTCTTGTATTTGAAGGAACCACCACCTGTCAAAAATAGGCGGTTCACCTCCACTTTCTCCTCTAATTTTTTTTCACATCTTGTTGTGATGCTCTTCTTTACCATTGTGACAAACAAATCCAAACAAAAAAAGAAAGCTTCACTCAGATAATGTGACAATGCAAAAGTATAATATGAACAAAGGACATAGGCCCATTATCCTAAATCCCTCTTAAACAATCGAAGAAAACAATGCCTCTAACGATCAAAACAACATATCTTTTTATTACAACAAATACCCATGTTGTACATTGTCCAAATCTGATCTGTAAGATTAATCTCTCTGCACATTTCCTTCACATATCAAGGTCTTTAGAAAATTCATTCGAAGTGAGAACCTTAAGAGAACATCTCCAAACATAAAGAATCATGAGTTCTACACTCAATAAGAAGTCAAGATCTCTTGACGCGATCTTTTGACATGACCTTTAGCAGACACTATGTAATTTGTCAAGGGAAAAATCAATGAGTATGTCAATTTATGAGTAGTTATCATGAACCTATACCCGATACCACTATTAAGAATCACTATTAAACTTTTCGATCAAGAGTGAGAGATAGAGATAACCATTATACTAGTCTCTTCCATTTTCTCTTCTCTTTCCTCATGAAACTCGTGAAAATAAAGGATTTTGATATAAATCAACCGTCGTACAATCACTGATAGTGATTATCCTCATTAACAAGTAGAGACAAACCAATAACGACTGACATAATCTATTTGTCTTATCAACAAAACCAATAATGATTGTACTAGAAACGATTTAATCGCTTGATCTAATTCCTAAATTTATCGTGACGCTTGACCTCCTCGTAAAGTCTTTAGATCGAGGAAGGGAAAATTAATCCTCCCTAACATAGATCACGGTTAGGTAATAATCTAACCTAAAAAACAACATAAAAGTCAAGCCAGGACAATAGAGAGAGAAGAAATAGTAGGCCGAGTGAGCCCATCTTCGAGAAAAGGCTTAAGCTCATTTAACCACATGATCCGGCCTGTTCTGCCGTTCTTCGGATTGTTCACTTCTTCCTTTTTTGTCTTTCCTCAGAAACTTTTCTCTTCGTTTTCGTTTCTCCCTCTCTCCCTTCTTCTCTAAAATCAATTGCAGAAGAAACGAAAAACAAGCGACCGCCCGCCCATGGGAGATTCCAACCTTTCACATCGCACATCAGTTCATAAAGCGCTTGGTGGTGGCCGAGGTCTCCTCTCTTCTTCTTCTTCTTTCTATATGTATTCGAAGCAGCATCTCGTTTCATTTCTCGATAGATCTGTTTCACTTCCATTTACGTTTCACGATCATTTCTATATATGAGTGTTCCCGGGTTTTTTTCTTTCTTTTCGGAATACTAATATTCCCAGTCTAATGATATTGTTCAACAACTCATTATTTGGCTTATATGATTCTGATTATTTTAATTTTGGTTTTTGAGTATGGGTTAATTTCATTTATGCTTTTCTGGTAGTTGCTGATTTGCTATTGTGGAGAAGATGGTGTGGCGGAGCTATGCTGTTAGTCTCGGCGACGACGATGTATTACTTATTCGAAATAGCTGGTTATGATTTCTTACCTTTGTGGCCAACGTTTTGTTGCTCTTTGTTGTTGTTCTCTTCTTTGGGCCAAATCTGCTTCACTTCTCAACAGGTTTCTCCGTTGTTAAAGCTCTTCTATCTTTCCTTACTATCTGGTTACCCATTTCGTGCTTTGTTGTATGAGGATTTATTAGGAGAAAATGGAAGTGATTCTACTTTCATATGCAGACCTTTGCCACCGATTCCTAATATGGAAATTCTGAGAGAACTATTGGAATGGTTTCTGATGAGTTACACGGATGGATTAATTGTGTATTGGCGATTGCACATGACATTACGATTGACAGGAATTTGAAACTTTTTATTAAGGTTAAGGTTTTTCCCCCCTAGCTTTATATCAGTTTATTTGATTGATATACAACTTTAGTTGTCCTTGACTGGAAAATTTGAAATGCCTATTGCTCAGTTTGCTGTTGGCTTGTGGTTTGTATCATTCATTGGTAGTCTCGTCAACTTCCTCACTCTGGTCTATATGGGTGAGTTTCGTGACACTTTTCAGTTCTACAACGCTGATGGTTCCATTGACTTTATTCTAAAGTGCTTATGAGTTAGATGTGTTCTGCAGTGGTTATTTCATTCTATCTGTTCCGTTGGTATATGATAAGTTCCAGCATCAAATCGATGAAAAAACTTTCTGTAGCGGACAGAATCGTTCAAGCACAGTTCAGGAAATTGATGAAACGGTCTTAAGTAAGCTTCCATTTTCCTCAAACAAGGAAAAGAAGATGCAGTAGGTAAGTTTAATTCCTTCTCTCTGCCTCTTGCTTGCATTGCTCAAGTTTAGAGACTAAGATGCAAGCATTTGTGTTGCATTAATTTAGATTATGCAACTCTTCTATTATTCTGTGTTGAAAGTTGAAACTGATTTTTGCTCATACTACATGGAAAGTATTACTCCTGTAACTTCTCTGGAAAAGTTTTGCAACAGCCAAATCATAGAATTTGTGTCCTAATGATTTAGTAGACCGACATTCCATCCCTCAAGCATGCCATGCTGGCTAGATTGGTTCTTTGTGTTTTTTTAGGGTTTTGCCTTATTTAATTGGGACTGTTTATGGTTTGGTGGTGTTCACCTCAAGCATGTGATCTCAGCTATTTAAAATGCATTTATTTTGCTAATTCGGAAATGGTTTCTTCAATTGGATTTTGTTCTAATGAGTAAATGAATGTCTTTTATACCTCATATAAGCGTATAAAACAGCCCCTAATTCCTAATTGAAAGTTTTGGATTTAGGGAATCAAGTATGAAAACGGATAAGCAAAAGATTGTAGTATATATCCTTGCAGAAATGAGCCCTCGTAATTTCTTGATATGAAAATAATAGGACATTGTCCAAACATCACAAGACATGTGTCTTTCACAGATTAAAGTTGTAATGTATCGAAAACCTATTCGAGCAAACTTAGCACAAAGTCAGTTACCCATTCAGAAACCTATTCAAGAAAGCTTTGATGAAAGCATGACTTACTAGTATGAAGATGTAGGCCAAATATGCCCAACAGTTCCTGTTTGATGGCCAGCTGAATTGAGATTACAAAATTAATGCGGCTAATAACATTTATCCAGGAGTTGGTTTTTGTCATAACTCATAAATGATAAGTTCCGAATGTCTTTTCCATCCGTTGCTTCTGTAATCCGGATACCACGTGACAATCCTGTAATTTCATTGTCACAAAATTGAATATTAGCATCAAGTCCGAGTCTAATGCCGAAAATGATTATTGTTAAAGGCAATTGTCTAGTTGAACTCACTAGTCGTCTTCGCTCGCCTCTTAACTGTTTATTATAATTCTCTCTCACAATTTTATGCAGGTGGTTAAGTGTGACGAGGCATATAGGACTGGGTTTCAGATTTGAAGCTTTTGGTTTCTTTTTGCTCGATGCACTCAATTTTCCTTGTACTGGTCGAGTTTCTTTAGGAGCTGCCGGACTTGGGACTAACCTCCACAACCTATATTGTTGAGAGAAGATTCATTTTCCTCTTTCGTTTTAGTTTTACCCCATATGAGAACCCTATATTCTTGATTTTTAAGTCTTGGACTGCAGTTTATACATTTGTGGTTATATTTTTTTACATATTTATTTGGGTTCCTCTGGTGACGGAGGAAGCTTGTTTATACGTTTCTTTTCTGCGTGAGCTTTTTATTATCTCAGTCTAATGAAGGAGATGCATAGCTTCTCGTATGGTGCTTTTTCTCCTCTAGAAGACATAATACACAGGAATCTGAGATTTGTATGCGTATGAATTGAAGGCTAATCGTTCTACAACCTCTGCCTTTACCATGGCATTGTTGAGGTGACGGTATAACAGCATGGAAAAGGTAAGCATATGTTGTTCAGTCGGTGGTGGATCTAGGGCTGCAAAGGAGATGACCTGAACTTGAGTATTGTTGAGCTCGATTTAACAAAGTTCACGATCTTTATCAAGTTTGACTCGGACTTGAAATAAAAATCAAAGTTTGACTCGAGTTCAAAAAAACTGAATTCGAAACATTCTTACATTTAACTCGATTGAAGCTTGAGTTGAACTTGAACATTAAGTACATGGAATTCTTATAATGCATTTAAAAATAACATATAAATGCTACTATTATTAATAATTTAATTTAAAATATTTGAATTGAGTTGAGTATCAAGTAGATTGTATTAATTTATTTAGAATTTGAATTGAGTTTATTCAATTTGAGTATTAATCGAGTCGAATTTAGGGTTTGTTTGTTTGGCTATAATTGGTTTTTTAAAAATTGAATTATGGAAAATGAATTATTGGAATTTGAATTGTGGAAAATGAATTATATTTTTGGAAAACGTTTTAGGGAAAATGTTTTCCGAAAAATGAGTTACATTATTTTGAAAAACATCTAGAAAATGTTTTACGATGTTTGGAATATGTTTAAATCTTTTTTCGACTAGTTGATGAGTTTTTTAAAAATTATTTATTACAAATATTAAATACAATAAATAATATTATTTATCATAAAACTTAATATTATTATTTTTAAAATATTAAAATAATTTATTTATTATTAAATAAATATTAATAAAAATATTAATATTAATATATTTTATTGGAATAAAAAACATTATAGATTATATTAATTATTTATTAAAGTAATAGTATTATATTATATTTTAAAAATATTAATTAGTATATTTTAAATATCTTTATTAAAATATTATTAAATTATTTATTAATATTAAATATATAAATAATATTATTCATTATTAATAATTTAATAATATTATTTCGAAATTAATAAATAATCTAAAATTTATTATTAGAAATATTAATAAATATATTTTAATATTTAATAATTAATAGTTTGATTAAAATGATATTAAAATATTTTATTAATAAATTCATAAAATAAAATTATTTTGAGTATTTATTATTTGAAGTGAAAAGTTCAGAAAATGACTTACGGAAAATCAGACTATAAGTCATTTTCCAGAAAACACGAGAAATTCTGTTGACCAGAAAAATGTTTTATGTTGACCAATCAGTTTTCCTCCAACCAAACACTGAAACATATTTCGGAAAACGAATTACGTAAACAAACACGAGAAAATATTTTCCGAAAAATGAATTACGTGAAACAAACACATGATTTCGAGGAAAACCAATTCCGTAATTGATTTCCCCCAAACAAACATACCCTTAAATAATTTACAATTTTTTTGTTCCCATTTATAATTTGAGGCGAAGCAATGCCAATATTCCAACATGTTGGAGGTTATAGACACCCATTTTATTTGGGTCTACAAAAATATTTATCATATGATTAATTAATTAATTATTATTATTATTATTATTATTATTGTTAATAATATTTTTATTTTTTAATTTTGTAGGTCACATGTTCAACCCACCATTTCCAACAAACTACCCAACAACCCCACTACTACACCACTAGTCCACTACCCTTCTACCACTACATGCCACCATAAATCAAGGAGGAAGTTGTTTTTTTAGGAGAGATCAGCTAGTAACTTAGGGGACCCTCCAAAAGCTTGTTATATAATGATGAGGACCAATCATTCAGGGGGGAGGCGGGTAACCCTCCGATGGATAATGGAGTCTAAGGAGAAGCTTGGCCGGTGTGTATGCGAAGGGGCTCAATGGTACATTTGAAAACCAGCTCCTCAGTATAACTTCCCATGTCTCGAGCCTTCCATGTCGTTCCCTTCGATTCTCTCCTCGGTAGCCACTATGTCCACGAACTCCCTCCACTTCCACTTAGGTTTTCCACAAGCGGCGGCGAGTCTTTGTTCAAGGAAGAAATGGCAGTCCCTCTGTTGTCCAAGAAGATTGATAGGAAGCTTCGTTTGGAGTTTTTTTTACATCGTCGTTTCTCCCGTCCACTGCCAACACGACACACACGAAGCCAACAGGGATGGACGTTGCAACCGTTGAACACCCTGGGATCTCCCCCGCGTAAACTCTTCTTTCTTTTGTCTTTAGCTTTCATACCATTCAAGTTATTATTATTATTATTTTATATCGATGATTGATCTCTGGGTTTTTATCCATCTTCCACTTCATTGCAATAATCAATCAATCGCTTAACCTCCTCATCTCACATTGCCGAGGGATTATTATAACAAGGATGAGGGATTGTTCTTTTTACGATCTATTGGGTGTCAATGTTGATGCCTCCGCTGAGATAAAGAAGGCTTATTATCGAAAAGCAAGGCAAGTTCACCATGATAAAAACCCCGGTTACTTGCGTGGTGGATGACTCATTCTGTGTGGGCTCTTGATGTGGCGAAGCAGCAAGGGATTCACGGTGCTTCGTCCTTTACTCCAACCGCCTCCGCTTTTGCTTCCTCCATCAATACGACGCCGCATTATCCAACGCCAAGAAAACCGTCGACCTTAAACCAGATTGGTCCAAAGGTTGCAGCAGACTCGACGCATCTCACCTCGGTTTGCACCAATATCAAGAAGCTGTTTCGGCTTACAAGAAGGGTCTTGAGATCGATACTAATAATAAAGCATTTAAAACCAACGTTGCTAATGAGATCAACCAGCAGCCGAGTTGCACTGTTCTTGTCGTCGACAATGCTCATATGTTCGAGCTTTCAGGCCTATCGCCGGATGCAGCGAAGAACACCTTGAGCCTCCAGGTTATGCTTGAAATTACGATGAAGCCGAAGCTGAGGCGTGCCTTTTCCTGCTTCATCTCGTGGAGAGGGAGGAGAATTAAGCCAAATTAAAATTTGGTTTTCATAAAACACGTGCACTGTTGCATTTTCCCTTTGTTGCATTTTCGAAAGGGAAACCTGTTGGTCTTGGAAGGTTAGGGCCAAATTGTTGTTTGTCATTTCAGGAGAAATCATTTGTTTGCTTGAAGTCATTTGTGATTTGGTCCCTAACTTTATATTTTTTCTGTTGCAGTCCATTTTTAGTACCAATTTAATCCATCAATTTTAATTCATTTCAATTTAGTTATTCATTTTTTCCTTTTTAATTTTAGCATTTTTTTATTTTAGTTATTCATTTTTTCCTTTTATTTTTAGTGTATTTTTTATTTATTTGTTTTTTCTTATTTTTATTTTATTACCTTTAAAATCTAACATTTTTTAGGGATATTTTCAATCGATCAAAGGTAATTATTCGAATTGAATTTTTAAATTTAAATTTAAATTCTTAATTTTGGCAATTAAAGACAACCGATAAATTAATTGGTACCGAAATGGCAGTTCAAGGGTGTTAATCCTTCCTTGACCGTAACTGACTCCCGAACCCGACATGTTTCTGGTAAAACGCATATCAGGTAGGATGGTGTCCAATCGACCTAAATATCGTTTTAAAATGATCGGTGACGACTCCAATTCGTTTAATCCAAGTCGAAGCCCAATTCCAGGCCCAACTGAAAGACGGTAACGACAGCTTGGCGACTCCGCTGGGGACAGGTAAGTGAGTGAGACCAGAATTAATTTTCGGTTGTCTTTTTATGCGAAAATAGTAAATTTTAATTTTAATTTATTTATTCGATTCCAATTATTTACCTTTGATTACTTTTCAAATAAATAGTTGTACTGACATTTTTTTCAATGATTTCAGATTTTGAAAAGTTCTATCTCTGGCTCTATACCCAAGCTCTGAACCATTTTTAAGTGGGGGTGAAAGCGACGCCTTCGTGAGAATTGATTCTCTGCACAGGCCTAGCAAGTAACCTTCGAGATTCATGTACCTTATATCTTCGAGTGAATTTATTCACCGCATAGGCATAAGGGAATGTATCCTCTCGAGTTTAACTTAGTCCACATAAGCTTGTAATGGGCTTAGGACTAAGAGTCTAACAAGCCCAAGGGGGCACCAGCAAGGAGAACTCGAGTACCTTTTTAGAACCTAAACCGGAGACTACAAAGAATTAGAGCCCAACCAAAACCTCATTTCAAACCCTAGGATGTCTGAACTATTTCCTGCTTTATTTTCTGTTCAAAGCATGTGAACTAGAAATGTATGCGGTTAGGACTAGTTCAAAAATTAACATGTGGGATAGAGATCATGTCCGGGTAGGAATAATAAGCATGTGAAGTAGATATCATGTAGGGTAGGACTTTTCATTTTCATCATTTTTTTATTATCCTTATCTCAACGTTTTCCTTTCATTTTTGTTTTTTTTACATTTTTTATCATTTACATCATTCAAAAGAGGTGTTGATCCACAAAAAACATGTTCGTTAAACGTAAATAATCTGCATTAATGGACAAAGGGGTTATAATACAAGACATATAAAACTCAGAAGTCTAGCTATGGTAATAGAATACTCAGAATGGACCAACGAGCACGCCAAAAGTCAACTTTTCCAAAACGATATGGCGAAAGTTGCAGGGGCAAGACAAGAAAAAGTTACTGACTTGGAGAATCCCTTCAAAAGACAACAAGAACAAGATGGAGAAACCCTAGCTAAGCTGGAGACCACTATTGACAAATTCAAGAAGCAAGCTTCGGATAGTTCCTATCGATGGAGGACTCCAACGACACTTTCGTTAGGAACAAGCTCAGTAGAGAGTGAAAGTCAGAGATGCAGTCCTTCGAGACTTTTTTGGGGCAAGCAGCTCATCATTTGCACAGTTTAGCCAGAGAAGCCGGAGTGGTTCGACAGGGTATTTAACCGGTGATAGACGAAGGTAGAAGACAAATCAATCTGTCAAAAGCTGTTCGGGGTCTATACCTTTACAATGTTTTTTGTCTCCTAAGATGTAACACTTTTTTCCCCAATAAGGATTATTTCTAATAATAGACACATTTTTGGATCAATGCCTCAAACTTTACATACATAATGCATTCCTATATATTTCACATTATTTTTCTCTTTTTATTACATTCACATGTCTCATCAAAAATGGGAACATTTCGATCATATTCCCATGACCTACAAAGAGTTTTACCAACAAATTTTTGACACTCACGTAGTGTCACCATATCTGGTGGAACCCATGAAGCCCCCCCATACCCCAAGTGGTATGATGAGAGTGCCCATTACGAATATCACGGTGGTGTCCCAGGGCACACTATTGAGAACTATTACGCATTCAAGAGAATCGTGCAGAAGATGCGTAACAAGAACTGGATCGACTTCAATAACTCGGGGGCATCCAAATAAGGAAGAAGATCATTTCATCATTTGCAAAAGCCTGTTTGAATTCGTTTTTTGAACTTTCTCATATTTTTGGTGTAATGTTTTTAACTTCCTTTTCATATGGACAAATTTATGTTACTTTAAGGATGGTGAGCAATGAATCAAATTTGCAAACTTGATTTTTTTTTAATATCAACTGAATTAAAAAATCTGTAAATGATTCAGAGTTACAGATCTTTGACAAAGTAACATGATCAAAAACAATAAAAAGGACTTTGACCTTACTTCAAAAAGATACACTCAAACACCGTACATTTCTCTTGCAAATAACCGATATGGCCTTATCCTCTCATAAGGGAACGAAAAAGAGGCTTGGTATTTAGGTGTTCATAGGTGCGGACAACATGAGGCATATTTTGCATATAACATTACTATACGTTTTGTTTAAGACGTTTAATGATGATGATGATCTTTACATATGGAGTAGTCGAATAGGTGAATCTAGTTTAGGTCAGTTGCTTGGAAATTGAACTCTAAAGATGAAATTTTTAACCTTCAACAAACACCTAGACTATAACAGGTTATTCTTGACAATCTTAAGAAATTAAATCCGTAAAAAACTAAGTTATTCCGCTAAGGCAATTGGTTATAGAGGAAACTCGAAAGCCCTGGCTTTATGAATAGATTGCGTTCAAACCATGACATTGCTCGAACACTTGGCAACTCGGTGTTTGCTCCACTGCTATTGTTAGGCTGAAGACTTGTGATAAGATGAACCCTTCAGTTAACCTGATAAAAATGATTATAATATTATGCTTTCCCTCTAAAGCAATTGGTTAAACACCCTGACTTTATGGATTTAGCTAGCCAGACAATGGAAAATTAAATCAAAATTATCTAAACAAGAAATTTTCGGTAATGATTGACTAATGGAGTTAAGGAACACCTGTTATAGTCAAATTCATACGAGCACTCAAGAATTTCATTTTAGACCGATATTTCTTCACTACCTTTGTTAGAAGAGCTTATAAAACTTGAACAAATGGAAGATTTTAGAGAACCGAAATAGAGGGTCTAGTAATTGATAATGCTAGTTGCGTTATTTTGTCCGCATCCAATTAAAATGCCAAGCCAGAGAAAAATGACATTTTTTTAAATGGCTGAAACCTTAGGTCAACTTAAAGCCAACTCATCCACTTGAATATTTGTCAAAGAGCAATAACTCTGAAAGCATTAAAAGAGTTATTGATTCATTTGATATTCTTTGAACTCATGTTTATAATTTGATTTGATTTGATTGCAAGTCTGAATTAAGGGGCAATGTTTTTTCTATTTTCATATCCTTTTTTTCCTCCTAAATAAGAGAAAGGAAAAAACATTTTCAAACAGGACAGTCTCAAATGTGAAAAGTCCTGGTGCTAAGGCTCATTTTGCCTCTCTTGAAGAAAGAACGAACAATGCCAAATTTCGAGCCTTTCACAAGATGTTGGGATTTTCGTAAGCTCGAATCGACAACCGGAACGGTTTGCAAAGAGGGGTCGGAACGGTTTTGTGTTTAGGAAGTAAGGAGATTGAAAGATAGAGAATTGCACAGCGATTTATAGTGGTTCGACTTTCTCAACCAAAGTCTACGTCCACTACCTTAGCTCCTCACCAAGGATTTTCCAACAAATTCACTAATTTGTTCTTTCTTTTGAGGACAAATACAACTCCCTAGTTTTTCCGGGCTAAACTAGAACCTTTCCCCTTTACAAAAGGATAAGAAATGTAAACAAGAAAACCTCTCTAAGGTAGGTGTTTACAAGAATTAAGCTCACAAGAACAAAATATTTACAAGAGAAAGATGAAATAAGAATGAAAAACACTTTTCTTGTGTTTGATTGCTTGGATAGTTGTTCTCTTACTTCTTCAAGTGTCCTTAGCTTGTATTTATAGCTTGGAATGTGTTTGATGTTGTATATAACCGTTGGGGATGTTTTAGAGCCATTTGGGGATGTTTTATTCTACTCAAAAAGACTGCCCATAACATGGTGCATCGGTGCACTATCAAGGTGCATTGATACCCCTTAAATTCAAATAAACTAGCCGTTACTAGCCGTTGCAGCCTTGGTGCATGGATGCACAGCAGGGTGCATCGATGCACTAATTGCATTCGAAATGGAGTGCATGGATGCACTACATGGTGCATCGATGCACTAGTGGCAGGTGCATGGATTAGCATTTTTGCTCAAATCCGAATTTAATGGACTTTGAATTATTTTTGAAACCTTTTTAAAACTTTGAATAAATTCAATTCAAGTCCAAAAACATTTTTCCTTTAAATTTGTTATATCGAAACATAATTCAACAATCTCCCCCTTTTTGATATAACAAAACATTTGAAAAATTGTTTTTGGCAAAACTCTCCCTTAATAAAATGTTTATAGAAAAAGATACCAATTGTTAACAAAATGATATCAATTGTTACCAATTGTTTGAAAATATATGAAAATGTTAAGCTCCCCCTTTTTCATTAAGAAATTGAATTTTTCAAACCAAACTTCTCCCCCTTTTTGTTATATAAAAAATAATTCAATCTTTGAAGTTCAAAATAACTTTGGAGAGTAAGTAGTAAATTTGACATTTTAAAACTTATTTGAAAAATCAAAGCTCCCCTCAATAAATGCATTCCAAACAAAATTTAGCTTTAAGAACTTGACACTTAAACAAAATTGAATTTCAACAAATAATAACAAACATGTTAGTAGTACATAAAATTCAATATATCCCAGTCTAAAATACTTTATGCAATATTAATTATTGAATTTAAGTGCATATGCATAAAGTTTTCCAAAAATGTTATGCATTTGAAAATTTTGATATCAATTGTTAGAGATATATCATTTTCATTTAAATCACATGCATAAACATTAAATTTAGGTCAAAATTTTAAAATTTATCAAATCAAAGTTTTTGAACAATTGATATCAATTGTTAGAGAGATATCATTTGCATTAAAAAAATTTTGACCAAAATTTTATTATGATGAACTAAAAATTAAAAAAAATTAAAATTAAAATGTTCATCATAACTATTTTTTTTAACATACATGAGATTAAAAACAATGCATAATCATTTAAAATCAAAAACTCATGCATGCATAAATCCTATGAATAACCAAATAACTAAAATTAAAAACATTAAGCTTAGAGGTTACCCATTCCTCTTCATGTGTGGCTAGAGCATCTTGAATATCATCATTTCATCACCATTGCTACACCTACAAGAGACATTTAAGTAGATTTTGGTATCCAAATTGCTTGGATCCTTGAACGTTAGTTTCAATTCCCCTTGTTCCTTTCGGAACCCATACTTGTCTAATTTTAAAACGTTTCCTTTCTTCAAAGGACAAGTATGTTCCATATGACCATGATAATGACAATGTGGCATTTTTCCATATTTAAACATAATAGGTTGTTTTTAGAAATTAATTCTTTTTCTTTTATTAAGCTTTCAAGCTTAACTCCTAACTCAAAATTTTCTTTTTCTAAATATTTATTTTGTTTTTGAAAGCTCTAAATTATTTTTCAAAATTTCATTTTGATTTTCAAAATCAAATTTTGCTTTCAAAATCAAATTATCTTTAATTTTGAGTTTTGAAATTAATTTCGTATATTTGGAATTTATGGTCTCAAATCCAAATACACCTATTAAGCATTTGTAACTCATCAAAAGTAAATGAATTAAATTCATTTGAGTTAAAAGATACCTCGAATTCTTCTTGAGTGGTCATGAGGCATAGGTTGACTACTTCATCTTCATTATTGGAATCATCTTCATCACTCCAAGATGCAATAAATGCCTTCTTCCCTTTTTTCTTTAGAAGATGACATTCATACTTGACATGCCCCTTTCTTTGACAATTGAAACATATCAGGGGACTCTTCTTCTTGGTTGATTCATGTTTCATTTCCTTGAAAATCATGAATCTCTTGAGTTCCTTCAAGAGCTTGACCATCTCTTCTTCTTGTTCATCATAGTCTTTATCCACCTCATCACTTGAATCTTGATAGCTTTCATTGGTGGATTTGAAGGTAATGCCTACCTCCTTCTCCTCCTTCTTCTTCTTGTTTTTCTTCTCTTCCCTTTCTTCATCTTTCTTCACCATCATCTCATGAGTGAGAAGGGAACCAATTAGCTCGCTGAGAGTGAGAGACTTTAGGTTTCTTGCTTCGATAATGGCCGTCTTCTTTGATTGCCACTCCTTTGGAAGAAAGTAGATCATCTTCCTCACAAGCTTCTCATTTGAGATTACTTCTCCATATCCCTTGAGACCGTTGACAATCACGGAAAATATATCCGTCATAGCTTTGATATCTTCATCGGGTTTCATCTTGAAGTTCTCGTAGCTATGGTTGAGAAGACTTTTCTTTGATTCCCTCACTTCGTTGGTTCCTTCATGAGTGACATGGAGCTTATCCCAAATCTCTTTGGCACTGGAACAAGATGAGATTCTTCCATATCCATTTGGGCCTAAAGCACATAATAGAATATGTATAGCCTTAGAATTAAGCTGAAAATTTTTCTGCTCTTCTCTACTCCAATCGTTGTACTTGCCGGGTGGAGAAGAGTAACCGTCCATGATTGAGTTCAAAGCTCATAGATTGTAGGATTGAATAAAGTACATCATCTTATTCTTCCAATGTGCATAATTTGCTTCATTGAAGAAGGGTGACTTGTTGACCGGTTGTGAATCCATCATAGGATATTCTTCAAGATAATAAGCAACTGGAGGAAAAAGTCATTTCTTTGTCAGTTGCGTCAGAAATTGGTAGAGCTTCTTCGAGGATCGTCTCAAGGTGGTTAAACCTTCTTAAAGAGTTAGAATCTGATACCAATTGTTGGGATTTTCGTAAGCTCAAATCAACAATCAAAATGGTTTACAAAGAGGGGTCGGAATGATTTTGGGTTTAGGGAGTAAGGAGATTGAAAGATAGAGAATTGTACAGTGATTTATAGTGGTTCGACTTTCTCAACCAAAGTCTACATCCACTACCTTAGCTTCTCACCAAGTATTTTCCAACAAATTCACTAATTTGTTCTTTCTTTTGAGGACAAAGAGATAACCTTACAACTCCCTAGTTTCTCCGGGCTAAACTAGAACCTTTCCCCTTACAAAGGTATAAGAATATAAACAAGAAAACCTCTCTAAGGTAGGTGTTACAAGAATTAAGCTCACAAGATCAAAAAATTTACAAGAGAAAGATGAAATAAGAATGAAAAACTCTTCTCTTGTGTTTGATTGCTTGGATAGTTGTTCTCTTACTTCTTCACGTGTCCTTAGCTTGTATTTATAACTTGGAATGTGTTGATGTATATAACCGCTGGGGATGTTTTAGAGCCGTTTGGGGATGTTTTTTTTTCTACTCAAAAAGGCTGCCCATAATATGGTGCATCGGTGCACTATCAAGGTGCATCGATACCCCTTCATTAAATTCAAATAAACTAGCTGTTACTAGCTGTTGTAGCCTTGGTGCATGGATGCACAGCAGGGTGCATCGATGCACAGCAGGGTGCATCGATGCACTAATTGCATTCGAAATGAAGTGCATGGATGCACTACATGGTGCATCGATGCACTAGTGGTAGGTGCATCAATGCACTAGTGGCAGGTGCATGGATGCACTTTGACACCCTTTAGCATTTTTGATCAAATCCGAATTTAATGGACTTTGAATTATTTTTGAAACCTTTTTAAAAATTTGAATAAATTCAATTCAAGTCAAAAAACATTTTGCCTTTAAATTTGTTATATTGAAACATAATTCAACACAAGTCAATCAGTCCGAGAGATCATATAGAACTTGTGACATTACCAATAACATGAGAAAAAAATGGGGCATGGTCGATTCCAAGGACAAGACCAGCAGACAAAAATGAGGCTCTATCCGAGGGATAAAACAAAATTAACTCATGTTGCATGCATCTTAGACATACTTAAGAGCATCGCATTTATCATTTTTAGTGTACATGATTTTTTGAAGCTTTTTGAGTCAAGTTTCAACTTCAAGATGAAAGATACTCGATCTAAAAGCACATTCAAAAGTTGATGGTGGTTGCTTGACCTCACAGCGAAGTGGCGACTGTCTGACGACAAAATAACTTTTCGAGTCTCGTTCAGATTCAATTTCAACTTCACAGCGAAGGATATTGATCTCGAAGTGACACAATTTGTTTGAAATTGGATTTCAACTCCACGAATGAGGATATCTAACTTAAAACCAACTTTCTTGAGATTGGATTTCAACTTCACGACGAAAGATATCCAACTCAAAGCAACATACAATACATGGATTTCAACTTCACGATGAAGGATATTCAAGTCAAAGCTCAACTTCACGATGAAGAGGCCATCCACGATTTCAACTCCATGACGGAGGATATCGTACCCACAAATCCACAATTTCAAGTTCACGACGAAGGGAATCGTGCCAACTCTAGATTAGATTTCAACGTCACAACGAAGGATATCAAATTCAAAGCTCAACTTTATGGCGAATGGGCTTCCCAGTTTCATTCAGAGCCAATTTCAACTTCACGGCGAAGGATATTGGACTCGAAGCAACATTCATTGGATTTCAACTTCACGACGAATGATATCCAATTCCACGGCTCAACTTCACAACAAAGGGGCCATCCATAGTTTCAACTTCATGACGAAGGGAATCATGCATACAAGCAACATCCATCTCTAGATTAGATTTCAACTTCACGACGAAGGATATCCAGCTCAAAGAATGAGTGTATGTCAATAAACTTTCAAGTTTCAGAGCCAATTTCAACTTCACGGTGAAGGATATTGGACTCGAAACAATACAAGCTTGGATTTCAACTTCACGACAAAGGATATTCAAGTCAAGGCTCAACTTCACAACGAAGGGGTCATCCACGGTTTCAACTTCACGACGAAGGGAATCGTGCTCACCAGTAACATTGATCTTTAGATTAGATTTCAACTTCATGACGAAGGATATCCAATTCAAGGCTCAACTTCACAATGAAGGGGCCATCCACGGTTTCAACTTCACGACGAAGGGAATCGTTCTCACCAGTAACATTCATATTTAGATTGGATTTCAACTTCACAACGAAGGATATCCAATTCAAGGCTCAACTTCATAACGAAGGGGCCATCCACGGTTTCAACTTCACGACGAAGGGAATTGTGCTCACCAGTAACATTCATCTTTAGATTGGATTTTAACTTCACGACGAAGGATATCCAATTCAAGGCTCAACTTCACAACAAATGGTCCCTCCACGATTTCAACTTCACGATGAACGATATTGTGCCCACAAGCAGCAATGTCATCCACGATTTCAACTTCATGACGAAGGATATCGTGTTCATTTGCAACATAGCTCAAGGCAAGAAGGGCTATTTTCCAACAAAAGACCTTTGAGTTCGACTACACTCAACTCCAAGGCACATCATTTACATCATATCTCAAGGCTAGAAGGGTTATCTATCAATAAAGACCTTCGAGTTCGACTCCACTCAGCTCAAAGGCACCATCATTTGCAGCATAGCTCAAGGCAAGAAGGGATATCTGTCAAAGACCTTCGAGTTCGATTCCTTTCAGCTTGAGGGCGTATCAACCACGTTGCATCAGCAAAGAACTACCTTCCAATCAAATTTTCACACCCAGGTCTTTAAATCGAGAAGAAGACTAAGGTCAACCAAGATTGGCAACAAAGAGTCACTTTCCGATTCACCTACGATTTTGACTTCACGAAGAAGAATATCGTACCCAATGGATTGACTTAACGAAGAAGAATATCGTACCCAATGGATTGACTTAGTGTCACAACAAACACTATCAAGTCTCAAATCAAAGAGAACCAGACAAAAACTTGTTGTCTTTTTCATCTTTTCCCTATTCTTGTTAACACAAAAATGTGCAAAAAGGGACAGCTGACACCCATTTTTCTCCGGGTCTACAAAAACATTTTATCATATGATTATTTATTTATTTATTTATTTATTATTATTGATAATAATATTTTTATTTTTTAATTTTGTAGGCTACATGTTCAACCCACCATTTCCTACAACCTAACAACCCCACTACTTCACCACTAGTTGACTACCCTTCTACCACTACATGCCACCATAAATCAAAGAGGGAGTTGTTTTTGAGGGGAGATCAGCTAGTAACTTAGGGGGGCCCTCCAAAAGCTTGTTATTTAATGATGAGGACCAATCATTCAGGGGGAGGCGGGTAACCCTCCGATGGATAATGGAGTCTGAGAAGAAGCTTGGCTGGTAAGTGTGCGAAGGGGCTCAATGCTACATTTGAAAACCCCGAGCTCCTCAGTATAACTTCCCATGTTTCAAGCCTTCCATGTTATTCCCTTCGATTCTCTCCCTTGACAACCACTATGTCCACGAACTTCCTCCACTTCCACTTTAGGTTTTCCACAAGCGGCGGCGAGTCTTTGTTCAAGGAAGAAATGGTAGTCCCTCTGCTGTCCAAGAAGATTGATAGGAAGCTTCGTTTGGAGTTTTTTTTACATCTTCGTTTCTCCTGTCACTGCCAACACGACACACACGAAGCCAACAGGGATAGACGTTGCAACAAATTCTTTACTTAACATTCTATACATCTACTGCTTCTCACATTCCTACACGTGTAACCGTTGAACACCCTGGGATCTCCCCCACGTAAACTCTTCTTTCTTTTGTCTTTAGCTTTCATACCATTCAAGTTATTATTATTATTATTTTTATATCGATGAATGATCTCTGGGTTTTTATCCATCTTCCACTTCATTGCAAACAATCAATCAATCGCTTAACCTCCTCATCTCACATTGTCGAGGGATTATTATAACAAGGATGGGAGATTCTTCTTTTACGATCTATTGGGTGTCAATGTTGATGCCTCCCTCTGCTGATCAAGAAGGCTTATTATCGAAAAGCAAGTCAAGTTCACCCTGATAAAAACCCTGGTTACTTGCGTGGTGTATGACTCATTCCTGCTGTGGGCTCTTGATGTGGCGAAGCAAGGGATTCACGGTGCTTGTCCTTTACTCCAACCGCTCCTCCACTTTTGCTTCCCTCCATCAATACGATGCCGCATTATCCGACGCCAAGAAAACCGTCGACCTTAAACCAGATTGGTCCAAAGGTTACAGCAGACTCGACGCATCTCACCTCGGTTTGCACAAATACCAAGAGCTGTTTCGGCTTACGAGAAGGGTCTGGAGATCGATCCTAATAATAAAGCATTTAAAACCGACGTTGCTAATAAGATCAACCAGCAGCCGAGTGCACTGTTCTTGTCGTCGACAATGCTCATATGTTCGAGCTTTCAGGCCTATCCGGATGCAGTGAAGAACACCTTGAGCCTCCAGGTTGTGCTTGAATATTACGATGAAGCCAAAGCTGAGGCGCACTTTCCTGCTTCATCTCGTGGAGAGGGAGGAGAATTAAGCCAAATAGAAATTTGGTTTCATAAAAGCGTGCACTGTTGCATTTTCGAAAAGAAACCTGGTCTCGAAAGGTTAGGGCCAAATTGTTGTTTTAGTCATTTCAGGTTTGGAGAAATTCATTTGTTTGCTTAAAGTCATTTCTTGTGATTTGGTCCCTAACTTTATATTTTTTTCTTTTGCAGTTCATTTTTTAGTACCAATTTAATCCATCAATTTTAATTTATTTCAATTTAGTTATTCATTTTTTTCCTTTTTAATTTTTGCATTTTTATTTTAGTTATTCATTTTTTCCTTTTTATTTTAGTGTATTTTTAATTTTTTTGTTTTTTCTTATTTTTATTTTATTACCTTTAAAATCTAACATTTTTAGGGATATTTTTAATCGATCAAAGGTAATTATTCGAATTGATTTTTTAAATTTTAATTTTAATTCTTAATTTTGGCAATTAAAGACAACCGATAATTAATTGGTACCGAAAGGGCGGTTCAAGGGTGCTAATCCTTCCTTGACCGTAACCGACTCCCGAACCCAACACGTTTATGGTAAAACACAGATCAGGTAAGATGGTGTTCGATCTATCTAAATATCGTTTTAAAATGATCGGTGGCGAATCCAATTCGTTTAATCCAAGTCGAAGCCCAATTCTGGGCCCAACCAAAAGACGGCCGCGACAGAGGTCATTAATGCACTATTAAAATAATTTAATGTCTAGATATTTGTGGAAAAGTGAATTCTATTAACATGATAATATCATATGTTCAAGTACGGTAACCTTAATATACGATTAAGGAAAGACATTACTGGAAACATTATTATTTTTTTAACATTCCTGTTAAACGCTACTTAAAACTTATTTTTTCTACAGTAAAATGTTAATATTAGATGCTATCTAAAATGTTTAACATTGCAGGTAAAACGCTACCTAAAACATTATTTTCTAACGGAAATGTTAATATTGGGTTCTACCGGAAATTAGTTACCAAAAATAACATTTTGAAAATAGCATTTAATAAATTAATATTATTATTATTTGAAAAAAATAAAGCGGTTATTTTATTTAAAATAAAAAATATCTAAATTATAAGATTTACAATCACAATAGTAAATCAAACATTTTTTTATAATTATTAACACAAAATATAAAAAAGGTTTAAAAAACTTAACCAAATATACTCGAATAAAAGGTATATATGAATAAATCTGATGGCGTCGGTAAATGAACTACAAACGAAGATCAAGATATTGAAAAACCACCGAAAAATCGTAAATCAAAATTGAGCGATGTGAGAAAACTATCCACAAACATAAATTGTGTATCTAAATCCAATCTGAGAGTCCAAATAAGGGAAAATGACGCCAGACAGAATAGTGATTATCCTGTAGGCTAGTTCCGACAGACGATTCACACGAGAAAATTCGCCCAAAAACCAGAGAAAAAAGTCTCTAGGGTTTAATAAAATATTATAAAATCAAACAATGCAAAAAGCAGTCCACAAGCCGGACTGTTATAGCAAAAAAATCGTCTTTATTCGAATTTTTCCAAAAATAGCAAAATACCGAAAATCACTCTAAATTGAAATTCGAGATAAAATAAGCAATCTCCCAAAAATCTGGCCTAAATCGGATTTAAATTGACTTCCTAATTAACAATCGAATATTACCATAAATAGTAAAAAATAACTAAATCTAGTGATTCGGAGGGGAAAACGGCAGAATTTGAGGTTGAAAAAAAGGCCACATGGAATGTGGAGAGCGTGCGCGTCGAAAAGAGCTTTCCGGATTGGGGTCTTATGCGCGATTCTGACACCTAGCAAAGTTATGGCCAAAAGACTGAAACATACTCAAAACGACCCCAATGAGGATCATGTCACAATCAATTCCCGCCTTTGCGCTGATCTGCCAACTCATGGTATCTCAGCGCCATCAACGTGCAATCTGACAGCTCAGCATCATCTGTCTCGGATCCCCCTGCATCAGTCACCCCGGGTTGGAAAGAACTCGTCCTCGAGTTCAGAGTAGTGTCATCAGGATCCACAAAACAATGACTCAGGTGCTTCACATTAAAGACATCAGAAGTCTTCAAGTGACTGGGAAGTCGCAACCTGTAAGAATTATCATTGATCTTCTGCACGACCTCACAAGGTCCAATCTTCCGATCCTTAAGCTTATTATACTCACCAACAGGAAAACGATCACGAGTTAATACAGCCCAAACAAAATCACCAACATCAAAAAGTACCTGACGACGATGATTGTCGACCCGAGTCTTGTACTTGGTATTGCTCTCATGAATGGTCTGTTTCACCTGCTCATGGATACCCCAAAGATACTTTGCCATCTCATCTGCTTTAGGACTGAAACGTCCTATACGTGGAATAGGGGCTAAGTCCAACACCCGGATGGGTTCTGACCATAGACATCTCAAATGGGCTTAAACCTGTGGTTCTGTTTTTTGATCTGTTGTAGGCAAATTCTGCCTGAGGCAATGCCAAATCCCACTGCTTCGGCTTCGTTCCTGCCAAACACCTTAAAAGGTTTCCCAAACTTCGATTCACCACCTCAGTCTGGCCATCCGTATGGGGGTGGTAGGCGCTACTGAAATTCAACTGCGTTCCCAGTTTCCCCCACAGGCTCTTCCAGAAATGACTGATTAACTTAGTATCACGATCTGAAGTGATGGATCGAGGAACACCATGTAAACGCACAATCCCTTGAAATAGAGATGGGCAATCCGGTCAGCATCCATAGTCTTCTGCAAGCTACAAAATGAGCCATCTTGGAAAACCTGTCAACCACAACAAAGATAGAATCAGAGGCCCTTTGGGTGCGGGGTAAGCCTAGTACAAAATCCATGCTGACATCGAACCAAGGAACTTCAGGAACAGGTAAGGGAGTGTACAATCCCGCATTGGTGAGAACTCCCTTAGACCGCTGGCACACATAACAACGGTCTACATAATGGGCCACATCACTAGTCAACTTGGGCCAATAAAATTCAGAAGAGATAAGGGCCAATGTCTTATCTCGGCCAAAGTGTCCCTCATTATGGAGTTCACTTATAATTTGCTGCCTCAATGAACAATCTGGAATGCACAATTGTAATCCACGAAACAGATACCCATTATGCAAAACAAAATCATGACGGTGACCCTCAGTTACCTCCTGAAATATCCTTCCAAAGGAAGGATCAGCTGCATACATATCTGTGAACGTCTCAAATCCTACAACTTTAGTACTCATGGTGGTGAGAAGTAAGGTACGACGGCTCAGGGCATCTGCGACACGGTTCAAACTCCCTGCTTGGGTGCCTCAGCGTAAAAGTGATTCTTGCAAGTATGCTACCCACTTGGCATGACGTCTACTCAGCTTGTTGGCCATTGATGACTTCAAGGCCTCATGATCGGTAAACAGAATAAACTCCTTCTGTACTAGGTAGTGACGCCAATGCTTCAGGGACTGAACTATGGCATAGAACTCCAGATCATAAGTGGAATAATTTTTCTTTGATCCCGATAGCTTTCACTGAAAAAAGCAACCGGACGACCTGCCTGACTCAGAACACCACCAATGCCAACGCCAGATGCATCACAATTTACCTCGAACTTTGTCAAAATCTGGAAGTGCCAAAACTGGAGCCTCGGTCACTTCTGCTTGACCAGTTGAAAACTGGCCTCTGCCTCCTCAGACCACTAGAAATCACACCCCTTGAGGCACTCTGTGATAGGGGCGATCAGAGTACTGAAATTTCTAATGAATCGACGATAAAAAGACGCCAAGCCATGGAAACTTCGGATGTCATGTAAGGTTCTTGGTCTGGGCCACTCCAAGACTGCATCTATCTTTGACTGATCTGCATGAACACCATCAGTAGACACAACAAAACTAAGAAAAGTCACAGAAGTAGTGAAGAAAGAACACTTCTTTTGATTGACAAACAAGCACTCCGTTTTCAGCATCTCAAAAACAGCACGGAGGTGATCAAAGTGTGAAGTCCATGTCGGACTATAAACGAGGATATCATCGAAGTAAACTACAACAAATTTCCCCATAAAAGGCCGCAAGACCTGATGCATAAATCTCATGAATGTACTGGGCGCATTGGATAACCCAAAAGGCATGACCATCCACTCATACAACCCTTGTGGCGTTTTAAACGCCGTCTTCCACTCATCTCCAGGCCTTATTCTGATTTGGTGGTAACCGCTCTTAAGGTCAATTTTTGAGAAGATCTTAGAACCAGATAGCTGATCCAACATATCATCTAGACGGGGAATTGGAAACCGGTACTTCACTGTAATTCTGTTGATCGCTCGGCTGTCAACACATATACGCCAAGAACCATCTTTCTTTGGCACTAACAGAGCAGGGACTGCACATGGGCTCATACTCTCTCGGATATAGCCCCTCTCCAACAACTCTTCCACCTGTCGCTGCAACTCTTCGGCCTCCTTGGGACTGAGGTGATATGCTGGTCGATTTGGCAAACTTGACCCAGGAACAAGGTCAATTTGATGCTGAATATCCCTCATAGGTGGTAGTCCAGGAGGAAGATCCTCTGGCATCAAGTTAGAGAATTCTGCTAGCAGCCGCTGCCCTCTACTGGTAAATCTGTATCCACGTCTACTGCATTGTTCTCGCAAGGTAGCAAGGCATAGACCACGCCGCCATGCTCAATCTCATCTAAAAACTTGGACATAGAAGCAGATTAGTATTATGGGTTACTGGGGTAGGAGTAAGTCCTTCCCGCCGGGGTGCCAACACAATCTTTTTTCCCTTGATGCTAAGGGAATATGTATTCTTCCGTCCATCATGAATGACACTGCGATCATACTGCCAAGGTCGACCCAACAATATGACACGCATCCATAGACACAACATCACACCAGGCATTATCAAAATATTTTCTACCAATTGAAAAAGACACGAGGCATCGCCTATCAACTGTTACCTCACTGTCTTTATTTAGCCATGACAACTTGTATGGCTTAGGATGACGGTCCGTCTTCAACTGCAATTTCTGGACAACCTCCTCGGACACTACATTCTCACAACTGTCGCTGTCAATGATCATTTTGCAGACTTTATCTGCAACTGTGCAAGTCGTGTGGAAAATATTGGTTCTCAACCAATCGTCCCCTGAATCGCCCTTGGGGGTAAGTAGACTCTTGCGAACGACCAGAGTCTCATGACCATCTCCATACAGCACATCATCAGTCTCATCATCGTCATACACGGGTTCGCCAATCTCCTCAGTCTCGTCTTCCACGTTTTCCTCAATCAACAAATTTTTGCCCTTTTGACTAGCAGGCTTCCTGCAATCAGTCGCCCTATGCCCTTGTTCACCACAACGAAAACATCTAATAGTAGGGTTAGAATTACCCTGCGGTGGCTGCTGAGCAGGACGGGACTCTTGAGGGCGAACTGGTTGACTGTTGTGATCGCTCCTGATCACTGGTCTCCTGTTTTGTTTTTTCAACAGCAAGTGCACGCTGATATGCTTCCGAAACACTCCACAATGAATGAAGGCTGAGGACATCTTGCAAGGGCTGGCGTAAACCCCAAATATCGCGCCACCATCTGCTCCTCCGTCTCAGATAAACGTTCCGGGCGACCAATTGGTAAAACTCCTCCGTGTAATCATCGACTGATCGCGCGCCCTGCCTCAACGCATGAAGTCGCTGAAATAAGGTTTGCGTGTAGCCGAAGGGAAGGAAGTGGCCCTTCATCTTCTCCCAATCAGTGATCTTGGCTTTGCCCTGTCTTTCTCGTGAACGTCGTAACTGTTCCCACCACGCAGATGCTCTGCCCTTGAGTTTGATGGAGATTAGTTTCACTTTCACACGATCGGGGATTTCCTTATATTAAAAAATACGCTCCACTTCATTAATCCAATCCACGAATCCCTCGGCCTGTAATGTACCAAAAAACTCAGGGAGATCGACCCGAAAACCGAGGTCTCCATGACGCTCCTCCCGACCACGGTGCTCCCGGAATCCTGCGCCCCGGAATCATGCGCGATTGTGATATGGGTTTTCGAAAGTGGAATTGGTATCGTGATCAGAGGCCTCACGATCCTCGAAATCCTGCGCCGCCAGGCGCAGGGTTAATTCTGCGACTTGCCTCTACAAATCCGCAATCATCACATCCTGAACGCTGCGATCACGGTGTTGGGCTTCCTCATTCGGAACCTGCTCACGACGACCACGACCACGACCTCCAGCCATTAAAACTGGTGAAATTTCCCAAGAAGATGTTGAAGCTCTGACACCAACTGACGCCAGACAGAATAGTGATTATCCTGTAGGCTAGTTCCGACAGACGATTCACACGAGAAAATTCGCCCAAAAACCAGAGAAAAAAGTCTCTAGGGTTTAATAAAATATTATAAAATCAAACAATACAAAAAGCAGTCCACAAGCCGGACTGTTATAGCAAAAAAATCGTCTTTATTCGAATTTTGCCAAAAATAGCAAAATCCCGAAAATCACTCTAAATTGAAATTCGAAATAAAATAAGCAATCTCCCAAAAATCCGGCCTAAATCGGATTTAAATTGACTTCCTAATTAACAATCGAAATATTACCATAAATAGTAAAAAAATAACTAAATCTAGTGATTCGGAGGGGAAAACGGCAGAATTTGAGGTTGAAAAAAAGGCCACATGGAATGTGGAGAGCGTGCGCGTCGAAAAGAGCTTTCCGGATTGGGGTCTTATGCGCGATTCTGACACCTGTAGCTAAAGTTATGGCCAAAAGACTGAAACATACTCAAAACGACCCCAATGAGGAACATGTCACAATCAATTCCCGCCTTTGCGCTGATCTGCCAACTCATGGTATCTCAGCGCCATCAACGTGCAATCTGACAGCTCAGCATCATCTGTCTCGGATCCCCCTGCATCAGAAAACCAACATGATAACAAATCAACATCATCAAGATCATTCTTGACATTGTCAAATCAAACGCTAAGAAAAAATGATAAAAAAATAACGACCAAACATCTAAAAATGTGCTAAAAGGCAAAAAAAACACGTCACAAAATAAAAGAAAATGTGTCATGAAGACAGAGTTATTAAAAATTAAAAAAATAATAAAGATACAATATAATAAAATAAAAAATAATAAATACTAATAGTCGGTGATTAACACTAAGACTGGTGCCGTCTTCGATCACAAAAATAAAGAGAAAATGAGATTGACGATAGCGCAAGGAAAAGAAAGAAAACTAGGGCTGAAAACCCAACTATATATTGTTTTTTTATTATATATATGATGGATTGCACGTGATATAATTTTAAATTTTTTTTGGATAATTTAAAATTTATTACCCAAGATAGCAGCGAACCGCTATAGAAAAACAGACAAAACCAAGGAGGGGATCCTATTTACAACAAAATTAACTTATACCCCAATGTTCACAAAGATCAGAATCAATCCTATCTAATCTATTAATATTTCTATTGCCCAGAACAGCTCCAACAATCTCCTTAATAGTGTTAATAATATCTTCTTCAGTTCTGCAATTTCCTTTGAAGATTCTTCGATTTATTTCCTCCCATATGATATAATTAAATGCGCACCAAGAGAGCTTCAATACTCTAGTGATCAGTGATTTACCTTTCCAGGTATTGGATGCCCATTCCAACAGATCAGTCCAGGTCGAAAATGATCTGTTAATACCAGACAACTGTAGAATTGATTTCCAAATGGTAGCAATCTTCGTGCATTCAAGAAAGAGAAGGTTCCGAGATTCTGCTGTTGCAGAGCGGAATGTGCATGTATCATCGGTAACAAGGCCAAATCGAAATAATCTTTCTTTGGTAGGCAGCCAATCCAAGATAATCATCCAGGAAATGATGCTGTGCTTCAGAATATAGAGGGGGTACCAAATCAGATTTTGCCATGAAACGTTCGCATCTTTGGGTCTGATTTCTTCCCAAATTTTTTTCGTGCTTTTTGCAGCAGTTGCAAGGACTGATTAAGCAATACTTCGTAATTTCAGTAATCGCCTGAAGCTCCAGCTGAATCTCGTTGAATCATCCATGGTCCAGTAGTCTTGTTGCTTGATTATGTAGCTATGAATCCAAGCCACCCATAGAGAGCCTTCCCCCGTAAGTAATTTCCTGGTTAGATGAATTAGGAATGCATTATTCCAGGACTTGAGGTCTTTCAATCCCAGACTCCCCTCTGATTTCGGTTTACAAATGTTGCCCCAACTCACCCTTGCTCCTTTAGCAGGAATATACGAGCCTTTCCATAAAAACCTTGAGCACAATTGCTCAATTTCCTTGATTATTGACTGTGGTAGAACGAGTTGTCTGCACCAAAAATTAGCAATGCTATAGAGAACCGTTTTAATTAGTTCAACCCTGCCTGCATAGCTCATTGTCTTCCTAGACCATTGATGGAGTATGTTCTTTATGTTGTCTAGGAGAGCATGACAATCTTTATCTGCTAACTGTCTGGTGACAAGCGGTACCCCAAGATATCGAACAGGTAAATTACCATGTTTAAAACCAGAAGATGAGATAATAGCATCAAGTCTTTGAGCAGGAATTCCAGCAGTGAAAACCTCACATTTACCTGCGTTTAGCTTCAGTCCAGAAAATTCATAAAAATAGTCCAAGACAGTGATAATACCCAAAACAGACTCAATGTTTCCTTTGCAGAATATTAATAAATCATCCGCAAATGACAGGTGGGTAAGTCCAATATTCTTACATTTAGGGTGGAAAGAAAAAATCCTTTTAGAAGCAACATTGTTGAGAATATTGGAAAGGACGTTCATGACCAGGACAAATAAAATAGGGGAAAGTGGATCACCTTGCCTAATTCCCTTGGCACCCTTGAAGTAACCAATCAAGCTGCCATTAAAAGCAATGGAAAATCTTGCATCAGAGTAACAAGAAACAATCCATTCAGTGAATTTGGGAGGTAATTCCAGAGCTTTAAGAATTACAGAAATGAAGTCCCAATTGATGGAATCGAAAGCCTTTTGAAGATCAATTTTCAATGCACACCTGGGGGAAATGTTTTTCCTACCATATCCTTTCACAATTTCCTGCGCAAGTAGGGTGTTATCCATAATGTTCCTACCTTTAACGAAAGCTTATTGATTTGGAGCAATAATTTTGGGAAGCAAATTAGTCATCCTATTGACTAAAATATTTGAAATGGTCTTATATATAACAGAACAGCAGGATATAGGCCGGAAATCTGAAACTTTACTTGGATTTGGCATTTTAGGGATCAAAGCAATGGTGGTTGCGTTAAAGGCCGGGTAAATGTACGATTCTTGAAAGAAAAACTTAATAGCCTTAATAACATCATTACCGACTACTGGCCATGCTTTCTTGAAGAAGAAAGAAGTGAACCCGTTTGGGCCGGGAGCCTTATCATTACCCTGACTGAATAAAACATCTTTGATCTCTTCGCTGGTGACTTCCTTCACAAGAGCTTCAGATTATTCAATGGAAGGAATAGAGTGCATCAAGTCTTTAAGCATTTTAGAAGAGCAACCTTTAACATTAGGATCACGGGAGCCTAGAAGTTTTTTGAAAAACTCGATAACTTTCGTGGACATTTCATCATAAGATTCAAGTCTTTCCCCCTGGTTATTAACAAGGACCCTTATATTCTGTTGTTTGTTCTTTGTAGCAATGACAGAATGAAAGAACTTTGTGCATTTGTCGCCATCTTTTAGCCAATGCAATTTAGCCTTTTGCTTTAGGAACATGATTTCGGCTTCTTCTAAAGATTTGAGCTGTCGTTGCAGCTCAATTTCTTTCTCAATGGGCTCCGATCCTCTTAGTGTAAAAATTTAATCATAGTCATTAGTAACTAAAATGACTACCTATTATGGTTACTAATGACTATGATGACATTTCAACCTATTATCTCTCTTTCACACTCCCCTCCTTACAGCGGCTACAAGATCTAAACTTTGAGTGTCATTGTTGTCGATCAAGCTATAGCTTTGGTGTTCAAGTTAAGTCTCTAATTTAAATTTCAACTGAAGTCATCCCTCTCGGTCCTCCCTTTGTAGGTGGGTGTCATCGCTATCGACAACGCTTCCCGTTCTTCGATGCAGGGTTTGGTTTTCGGTCTCCCTCTCTGTCAGTTTGGTGATGGGATTTGAATAACTCTCCACTGGTTTGTTTCTTCATACACTGTCTCACATAGATTTAAATAGCGTTTGCGGTAACGTCGCATTTATCACAATTACAGACATAACGGATGTCATTACGTTCATTACGGATGTCGCGGTCGTGATTTTTTTTTAAAATTTTACACAACTTATTCTAAAACATAATAATTATAATTATAATTTTAAGGAATCATTTTTAATGATTTTTAGAACGTTTTCTAAGCAAAAAAGACTCACACACACACACATATATATATATAATATAGCTTAACCAAATACTAAACTAAGGTTAATGGCTAAATTAAATACAAAGTAGGATATTGGATTAGAAACATAAAATATAAATTTTATTCAAATAAATCAGTGACTAATATGAATATTTTTTTAAATCAAGGTCCATGATCACAATATTAACATAAATATGACAAGGTAAAGATTAACCTTTTTGGGTTAAGATTAACATTTATCCTTATTTTATTTCTTCGTCCACACTGTCTGGAAGAAGAAATAAAGAAAATATCTTCAATATCTCTCTAACTTCTATCTTCTACAGTCTCAAAAATCCTACGTGATTTTTTTGTTGCTTGCCAAACTACTTTGCTTCTCTGGGTTTTTTCTTTCCCCTAATCCTCATTTTATGTTGCCATTAATCCTAATAAAATGAGAAGCTAGATGGAATCTCTTCTTAGTTTGCTTCTATGGTTTTTTCTTCACCAAAAGATAACCTAAAAATCCAAACTCCTGAGCCTCAATCTTACCTTTGATTCGATTATCCCTCTCTTACTTTGCTTCGAACACTTGAAAATTTTGGCTCTCGAACCCTTAGGATTTTCAATACGATGTTTCTTTGAATCTTGATTGGTCTTTCTTTTGTACTAGTTTTGCAGATTTATTCAAATTTTTCTTATTTTCAATTAGCTTTTGCTGTTAGTTTTTTTTTTGTTTTTAGAGGGGGAGTATGTTCCTTGCACTCTGGATTGTTTTTCTAATTCTATTTTTTCTCCACAATCACAGGATTATAACAGTAATAGCGTCCCGTTATTGGTATTATCTATCGTTACCCGTTAAATTACAAACGTAACAGATCGCTATCGGCGTGAAGCCACTACCCACTGCTAAAATCATCAATATCAATTTCGAATGACGGCGTTATCACGAAATATTAGTCATTATTGTATTTTCGTCTCGCTATTTGAACCCTAGTGCCTTCATTTCCACTTTTCCCGTTCAACCTATTCCTCTTTGGAAAGAAGTTGTTTCCGTTGGGTATGATCAAGACATCCTATGTCTCTCTCTCCACCCCCGACATGTTATTTGGTCGGATTGGTACTTGCCTTTGATGTCATGGCAGTCTGAGCGGTTGAACATGGCGGTTATTTTTCTATGGGGATTTCTGCTGATTTCTTTTGTGACCACGTACCCTTTATGTGGGTTTCCAAATCGTGGATCGTGGGAGGTTGCATGGTACATTCAACTGCTCAGTTATTATGCACGTCACGTGTTTTGGATCTCCTCAGTCCTCACTTTTAAACTGGTTTGCTTTTTGCCATCTTCTAGTTTTAACGTACCGGGACTGGTTTTCAGCTTTCTTTGGTATTCACCCAAATATTACAATGGCTGATGAAGTTAACTCCCTTCTGGCTCAACTCCATTTAACAGCGGATGAAGTGGGTGTGTGCTCCACCCAGGTGCTTCAAGTTCTTCTGCACCACCAACTTTGAATTTCATTATGATTTGCTACATCTTCTCCTCGAACTCTTACAGCAACTTGGACACCGATGCTGTGACTAGAGTCTTCCGTGTTATCTGGGGTTCTAATAGGGTGTTGTCCATTTCTGCCCTAAGTGACAAACACTTCATTCCTTGCGGCAGATGCACAGAACTTTGTTGTGGATCGTGCTCCATGGTCCTTCAACGGAAATTTATTTTCTCTTGTCCCATATGACCCGAATCGCAGTCTTACAGACTTTGATTTCAATCACTTGTCAATTTGGGTCTGGGTCTATGATATTCCGTTGGGGTGGATGTCTGAAGCGATGAGCACTCTTAATGTCAACAGGTTGGGTATTTCTATTGTTGTTGATTTGCGCCCTGGTGCAGGGCGGATGGGCTCTTACCTCCGGATTCGAGTGAGTATTGATATCTCTAAGCCTCTGCGACGGTGCCTGGCTATTGGCTGTTGGCCGAATGGACAGCCTAGGCTCTGTTTCTTGAAGTACGAACGTCTTCCAAATTTTTGTTTCCCATGTGGTCTGATTGGACATATTATTGACTCTTGTCCTACTGCTGCAGAGGTTATAAATGCATCTCCACAATTTGGTGAGTGGTTACGTGTGCCTCCTCCACCTGGGTCTCTCTCTCAAGCTCGTAACAGGCCAGGGATTAATTCTTTAGTTGCACAGGGGTCTCAAGTTGCTAGTCCAGCTGTTCACTTATGTGTGGCTCGAGTGAGTACTACATGGTTGCGCCCTGAAGTTTCGACCGTTTCCAAACTCACTGGGGTTGGTTCAGCATTGAGGGAATGGCAGCGAGATAAATTTACATCGAACAAGGGTCGCATCTTTGATATTCGTGAGCAAATAAACTGGCTTCTTCGGGGACCGATGTCAGACGCTGATCTCCAACAGTTTGGGAGTCTCAAACTTGAACTTCACCGTCGACTCACGACCATAGATAAGTATTTGTTGAAAATATGAATTGTAAAACCACACCGTTAACACTGACAGGTAAGATAAATATCAAAACGGTCTTTTATCTGATGGGGAAAGGGGTGGTCTCGCTTCAAAAATGATTTTTTTTTATAAATTTGTGATAAAAACGTGATTCGCGGAGTCGCCACCAATTTTTGATTAGGATGTGATTGGACAACCAAAAATATATTTGTCATTTAAATAAAATATTAATTTTAATTAAAACGATAAACTTGTGGTTTGCGTTACCAAATTTTGAGTTCGGGAGTCGGTTATGTTTGGGAAGGATTACCACCCCACAACGTCCTAAATCGGTACCTAGTCGATTAATTAATTGGTTTTGCAATAAAATGTACAAGTTTTAGTTTAACTTAATTTAAGATCCTTTATAATAATGTTCTTTGAAATTTTGGATGAAAGATAGAAATATTTAATTATTTCATATTGAGAAGAATCGATCTATCATACCTTGAAGAAATCGATTCTCACTTCAATCGAAATAAAGAAATATTGGAATTCCATTCTAAATTTCAAATAATAATTCCTAAAATAATGTTAAGATTGAAAACAATAATATTTAATTATTTTATATCAAACATTATTATTTTAAAAACCCTTTGAAAACACATGCCAAAGTTAAATAAATAATAAATAAACATATCAAACAATTGATTAATTATTTATTTTACTAATATTTAATGAGAATAAGGATATTCAATTAATTAAATATCTCGAGACGAGACCATAGATTCGATCTCACTGTATTTTCTCGATGAATTTAATTAGAAGAATATGATATTTTCCTCAATCCCCAAATTTTAAAAAATAAATTCGATTTAATTGGTGTCACTTGACGGGATAGACTTTCGTTTTAAAATTATCGAAAGTAACTTTTTTATACGTTAAGACAATTAATTTACGATAATATTAAATCGATCGAATATTACCCTTAATCAATTTATTTCGGTTCGAGTCAAGAGATACTTATGATGATATTATGCGAAATTAATTAAGATGTCATGCAAAGCATATGTACACATAAATGAATTTAAACTAAAGTGAAAATACATCAAAATATTTAATTAAGGATAAATAAAATAAGACACATGCACCAAAACATAATAAGGAACTATAATGTGAACATATAAAAAAAACAAATGAAAAACGTGGTTCTTGACCCATAAATTAAAACAAAATGTAAACAAATTATGGATAATAAATTACAATAAAGAAATATTATGATAAGAATGCATATTAAATCAAACAAATCAAAGTTTAAATTAAGGAAACAAGTGGGGAAACAAATACTATAATAATTCTATATATATTACTAATAGCTAAACACCAAATGTAGCTTAAATTAGGAAAAATGGAGAAACCAATATTATAATAATTCCATATATTAAAAAAGTAAACCACTATAGCTTAAATTAAGGAAACATGTGGGGAAACAAATAATATAATGACTCCATATAACCACTATAGCTTAAATTAAGGATACACATGGGAAAACAAATATTATAATGATTTCATATATTATATATTTTTTAAAATGATATAAAATAAAATAAAATAATATAATACATGTAATCATGAAAAATAAAGGATCAAAACACAAATAGTAAGCAATAAGAATACTGGAATCAGAAATAACACTAAAAAATATTTAAAATAAATAAATGTAATAAATTATTATACCAAAATTAAAATAAAATAAGGGATCAAATTAAAATAAATAAAAATCGTAGGATTCAAATAAAATAAATATTATTTAATATAATGTTCAAAATATAAATATATAAATATATAGAGGGATGTAAATAAAATAAACCCAAAAAATAATAATCAGGCTTAGAAGGGAAAAATTAAAAAAAATAGTCCTTTTAGGTACTAATATGCAAAACGCGCTTAAACTTAAGAGGGTTGAATCGTAATTTTACCAAAATAAATTAAGCTACATGTGAAAATGGTTAAATTTCAATTTAGGTCCTTACTGGTGACCAATTTGTAAAACACGCATAAAGTTTGAGGAATTTATGTTGTAGTTTTACCTTTAATTTCATCTATATATACCACTAATTTTATTTTTTTGTTCATTTGAGTGGTTTTGAGGAGAGAGAGAGAGAGAGAGAGAGAGAGAGAGAGAGAGAGAGAGAGAGAGAGAGAGAGAGAGAGAGAATAGAGATCCCCTCCCCTTGGGTTCGGTCGGCCAACTACCGGCCACTGTGAGCCACCTTCGGATTTCGTCCGACCATAGCTCTGGCTACCGCCATGGTGGCTGGAATTCTCAAAATAAACCAAATCGCCCTTTTTTTTATAGATCTAACCCCCTAAGTGTTTATCTTAGGCTAAAACACCCTAAAAAACCACAAAACAAGACCTAAACCGAGCTCCGACCCTTCGGTTCTTATGCACTCCGGCTACTGTCCGATGAAGATTTGATGACTCAAGTAAATTCCTTCCTTTAAACTTCTCGTTTTCTTTATTTTTATATGCAAAGTTTCGGTCTATTTGTTTTATTTATACAAGATTTTATTTTTCATTCAAACATATGTATGAAAAATACAAAAATAAAATAAAGATACCTTTCGAATGCTATTGAAAACTTTCTGATTTATTGCTTTGTATTCTGTTTCTGGAAAATTCCGAATGGGTCAAACTCTTCTGCTATTACATTGTTTCAACGAGATTTTATACCCGTTTTTTTTACAAGTCTAAAATAGTAATATATTTTATTTATTATTATTTTTTTGTTTGGTGATGATTCACGCATGGTATGGCCAACTCTGATTAGTTGCAGTGGCTGGCAGCAGTGGTGGTTATTGAGTGATCCAAGAGGCGGTGGCTGTTCTGGTCCAAGCGGTGGTGGCTATCGAGTGGTCCAAGCGGCGGTGGCATGAGTGGTCCAAGTGGTGGCGGTTGTTCTGGAAACCCTAGCAGGAATCAATCTAGGACGTTGGATCTCTCCCAAATCTAATGGCCAAGAGCTGTTGGAGCCTGATGGAACATGAAGAAACCCTAATCTGATTAGGCTACTACAGTTGGGATTCGGGTATAACTTGTAATTTAGGTTTGGGTTTTGGGTTCACCAAGCCTATTATTGTAAATCTGTAAAATAAAATATAATTATAAATAATAATAATATAAATAATGACAAAAAAAATGAGTGTCAACAGTTGCCCCTCTTTGTCTTTTCTTGTGTTAACAAGAATAGAGCAAAGATGAAGAGACAAAATGTTTTTCGTCCGGTCAACCTTAAGGTTTTAAATATGATTAAGGAATCTGTTCTACTGTTACTCAGGGAATATCAGATCTGGGGATGATAGAGATTTGTTCCGCTTCTTCTGAAGGAAATATCATATATGAAAGAAGAGGTGACTCATTCCGTTGTTCTTCAGGGAAAATTGAATTGAGGCAGACTTGTTCCACTTACTCTGAAGGGAATATCAAATCTTGAAAAAGAAGAGACCTTTTCTGCTTACTCTGAAGGAAATATCAGATATGAAGGAGTTTGATCCATTGAATCGGGGAAGACTTGTTCCACTTACTATGAAGGGAATATCAAATCTTGGGAAAGAGATACATGTTCCGCTTACACTGAAGGGAATATCAAATCTTAAAGGAGTTCGATTCCTTGAATCAGGGCAGACTTGTTCCACTTACTCTGAAGGGAATATCAAATCTTGGGAAAGAGAGACATGTTTCGCTTACACTAAAGGGAATATCAGATCTTGGGAAAGAGAGACCTGTTCCGCTTACTCTGAAGGGAATATCAGATCTTACAGGAGTTTGATTCCTTGAATCAGGGCAGACTTGTTCCACTTACTCTAAAGGGAATATCACATCTTGGGAAAGAGAGACATGTTCCGCTTACTCTGAAGGGAATATCAGATATTGGGAAAGAGAGAGACCTTATCTGCTTACTCTAAAGGGAATATCAGATCTTACAAGAGTTTGATCCACTGAATGGGGACATACTTATTCCACTTGTCTTTAAGATTGACAAATCTGAAAATTTAGACATTAAGTTAGTTAAATTGTGTTTGAAGATTTGAAAACATCATACCTATAAGTTTCAGGGTTGTAATATTTGGAAAGGATTTCTCTTGTGGGAGCTCTTCTTGTCACCATCACATATGAAAATTTGAAACACTTGTTTTTATGTTGAATCCATACATCTCTAATATTTCCTGTAAGAACTTGATATATCTATCATTATTATGTGTTTTCATGTCATGATCCTATTTATGCCTATCATGTATGCAATGATTACTTTAAAAGTATTTTATTGTCTAATACGAATTTTCTCTTATTGATGGCCTTGTACTTCAATCGAATTTGGGGCACGAAAAACCCGACCATAATTCATACTGATTAACCATTTCGAATTGGATACTCTTTGGTTCTTTTTAACCTTTGAGCCCAAGCATGGCTAGCTATTTGACTAGCAACAATCTCTTGAATTATTCCATGTTGCTGAACTTTTACGTGTATCCTAAGGCTTTAACTTTTCACTGCCCCACATTGCATAAGCCTCATGCTAACACTACTTTCAGCTTTAGAATATCTACCTTTTCCAAAAAAAATTGTACAATAATGCACAACAATCTTATGTTTCCCGAATTAATTTACATGTTTTCATGGTTAATTAGGATACTTACAACATGATTTTAACACGAAAAAATCATTTATTTATAAACAAAGAGTTTTTTTTGCAAGTACATGGCAAACTTTTTATTGGAATAAACAAAAGAGACCGAAGTAAATGTTTTCTGCTATCAATAGTGCAAATGCTTTTGAACTGGAACATCGCAGAACATCTCGAATTTATCTTCTGTCAAAAGGAATTTAAGGATGATGATAATGCGCAAGGCTGTGAAATCCCCTTTGTACTACTAGATTCCCTTAATGTTGAATATCATTAATCTCCGGTCATCCAAGTCTTTTCAATTTCCAGTCCTAACCCTGACCATCATTAATTCAAAATCTACACCATTTACGAATTCTGAATTTACATAATTCTCAAGCCACCCTTTGCGGGTTTTCAACTTAAGGCTTCCCTTGATACCAAGACGCCCTTTACGAGTTTTTAACTTGAACCCTCCTTTTATTTTTCATATATTTTTTCTTTTTTTTCTTTTCTTCAAGCAAAGTATTTCTTGACTACATCAGTATTCACACGGTTAGGTAATTCTGGTCCATCCATCTCAGTGAGAATCAAAGCTCCACCAGAAAAGGCTTTCTTTACCACATAAGGTCCTTCCCAATTGGGCATCCATTTACCTCAAAAATCCTTCTGAATTGGAAAAATCTTTCTTAGTACCAGATCTCCTCCTAAAATTCTCGTGGGCGAATCTTTTTGTTATGTGCCCTTATCATACGTTTCTGATACATTTGCCCATGACAGATAACTTTTAATCTTTTTTTCTCAATCAGATTCAGGTGGTCATATCTAGCTTGCATCCATTCTGCTTCATCTAGCTTAACCTCTGATAGCACCTGAAGTGACAGAATCTCAACTTCGATGGGTAATACAGCCTCCATCCCATAGGCTAAGGAGGACGAAGTTGCCCCAGTTGACGTTGTCGACACTCATTTTTCGTCTCACTTTCATTATTATATTATTAATTATTATTAATATTTTTATTTTTTATTTCTCTTGTAGGCTTTACAACGACCCGGATCCAGACCCGGTTATAACACCACAACCGAGCTACCCACGTACAACAAATCCACCAAAGTAAAAAAATCATTCATCCACTGAAAGTTTAAGCAATTTTCCAAGTCAAAAGAAAAATACCTAATCCATTACCTACCCTCACTATTCCTACCTAATAATGCAACAAATGAAGAAAAAAGGGAAAAAGACAAGATGGCATTCAATGATAAAATGAAGAGACAATTATGATGGAAAAGGGGGGGAACACGGGGAGAAAACAATGAAAAAAAGAGGGTTCTGCTCCCAATAGTCGAATTAAGCTGTGTAAACCAAGGGTATTCCTCCATTCTTTTTCATCAATAAAAGCAGTAGTAATTTCTTTAGGTATGGAGTTTCATTTTTAATTTCCAGTGTGTGTGGCTTGTGTGTGGATGTTTTCGAAATAAACAAGAGGGATTTAGGGTCAATTTACCTGGGGTCTTTTGGTAGTCACCGGAGTCAAGAAAGTTTGGGATAATGAGGGTTGAACGTCGGAAAAGGAAACCGAAGAGTCTAAGGACTTGAAGATTCAAATCCAGGCTTGCAAGTAGATTATAAGTTAGTTTTTTAGATCTTTTTTATAAAAAAATAAAGAGTAAGAGTAATAGGGGGTCTTTAGATCTAACTTACCTTGCTATGTGAGTGTCCATCGTCGGAATCGATGGTCCCAGGTCACCGGAAGTGGGAAAGTCAGGGCCTTTGGTTGTGTTAGGGGCTGTTTAGAGGAGGTCTCTTTTCCCTTTTGTTTTGTGAGAGTCGGTCGAGTGTAGAGTTTGAGAGGAGTGACTATTAGGTTTAGTTTAATATATATATTGGTAATTTTAGGGTAAATTAATGTTAAGTCACTGTGACCTTAAGGGTAAATTAGGTTTAAATTCTCTTAGGTTTAGCGTTTATTTATAATTTAGTCACATTTAGGGCTTGATTTTGAATTTATTTTTTTATTTGTCTCGATTTAGTTGTTGTTCAGTTTTAGTTTTTAGCTGTAATTTAGTTGGTTATTTAGGTGTAGATCCCTTATTTTTACGCATGTTTTTATTTAAGTATGCTTTAATTTTTTATTTGTATGTTTAATCTTAGGTACATTTAAATTTAGTCATTATTTTAATGTGTATATGTGTATTTCTTTGTTTTGTTTTTAGTTTGGCATGTTAAGTTTTCGTTCTTTTATACATTACATATTAATGTATATAGTTTATAATTTAAAATTTAAAAGTATGCATTTTTTATTAGAATGTAGCATTACATGATATTTTTATATATTATTTAATAGTTATATAATTATAGTATTTTGTTTAATTAATTATTTACACGCAAGCCTATATGTATTTATATTAATTAAATGTTAATTATTAACTTTTGACTTTTGTTACATTATTGATTGTTTATGAAATTGGCATTAATAACCCACATTGTGAATTCATGTTTTATGATATTATTTATATAATAATGCAAAACCAACCTCTTTTGGAGCTTTCCCATATCTGCCTTGAAAAAGCTAGACCATTGCCTTAAGATTGATGTTGAGTTTGATTAATGTGATTAGCATGTATATATTATATCCTTAAATGTTATTTTCAACTTTAGGTAAATAATATTAGTATTATTTGTAGTTATTAATTAATTTAGCGTAAAAAAATATTGATTACATGTTAATATAATTTTAATAAGTTTTTTCAGGGTATAGTTATATGTATATTTTAGACTAAAATATTTTTTCGAATTTGATTAATGTGATTAGCATGTATATATTATATCCTTAAATGTTATTTTCAACTTTAGGTAAATAATACTAGTATTATTTGTAGTTATTAATTGATTTAGAGTAAAAAAATATTGATTACATGTTAATATAATTTTAATAATTTTTTTTAGGGTATAGTTATATGTATATTTTAGACTAAAATATTTTTTCGAATGTTTGACATTATTTAATTAGTTTTCGCGTGTTATCCTCATATGCATAACTCGACCTAATCACATAATCGGATTAAGGGTAATACCCTTTTAATTTAAAACTGTCGGAGTGACTTTTCTTAACTTACTGGAAAGTTGTTTTTGACGATTTTAAATTACAAGTGTATCCCATCAGTGACACCGAAATTTTGATTCTTCACTTTAAAATTTGGGAGTGAAATAAAAAGAAATGTTCGGCTATTTAAATTTGTTGAGAAAAGGTCGTTAGAACTGACCTAAAGATCTGATCTCAATATTTTTAAATAATCAAATATTCTTTATATTTCTAATGGTTTGGTAATTTTAATTTAACATATTTCGTTGCTTTTGAATATTATAAAATTTACATTTTGTTGTTTGAAGGGATCATAAATCAAATTAAACTCCAACTTGTAAATTTTGTTACAAAGACATTAATTAATTGACTAGGTACCGATATAGGGTGTTCTGGGGGTGCTAATCCTTCCCCTCGCGTAACCAACTTCTGAACCCAGATTTTGGTAACGTTGACCGCAAATTTGTCGTTTTAATTAAAATTAATTTTTATTTAAAATGATAATGTTTATGGGTGTCCAATCACACCTTAATCAAAGATTGGTGGCGACTCTTCGAACCATTTGTTTTTATCGTAAAGGAATTTCCAAATTTTCAAAACGAGAGGTTTTCTAAATTGCATTATTTTTAATTAAAAATCAATCAAAGAGATTAATCTGAAATGACGCGGTTTTCTAAATCTCGCACCCCCACATTCAAAAACCGTTTCGACAGCTTGGCGACTCTGCTGGGGAACTTTTTTTAGAGAGTCAGGCCGATAGTCGATTAATTAATTGTCTTTGCAAATGAAAGTTATAAGTTCGTTTTAACTTGGTTTTTGATCCCTTGTTTTTTTTGAATTTTCTGTTTGCATTTTAATTTGTGATTTGATTAACTAGTAAATAGTTGTACTAACGTGGGATTTGCATGTTTCAGTTTTCTGACCTTCAGTTTGTTGTTTTTCTTGGATCGAGGCAAAGGATTATTAGTTTCCCCCATTGTTTCTATAACCCTTCGATACTTAGAGCCTTCTAACTGTACTCTGTCCCGTTAGGTAGGGGTGAACGCTACGCTTACGTGAGAAAAATTACTTTTCTCCGCATGGGCTTTAGAAACTAACCTCTGGGGTACATGCCTTATGTTTACGAGTGAAACATTGAGTTTCCTCTCATGAACATAGGGAAATGTATCCTCTCGAATTAAACTTGATCCATTTTAAGCCTATAATGGGTGAGGATCGAGGGTCTGGCAAGCCCAAAGGGGCGCCAGTAAAGGACTATTTGAGGACCCTTTTAGTGATACCAAAACTTTGCCCATCTTATGTTGAATCTCTATCCGCAGAAACAAAAGAGAAACTCATTCTAACCTTTTCCTCGAATTTATTTTTGCAATAAGTATGAGAACTACAAAAACATGCGGTTAGGTTTTATATTTTTGTACAAAGCATGTGAATTAGATATCATGCGGTTAGGATTTTTTGTGAACAACAAAGCATAAGCGTAGTTATCATGTTGGGTAGGATCTACTAAAGCATAATTGGGTAGCTAGCATATAAAGGTAGGTTTTATTTGATGTTTATATTACTTAATTATGTTGTTGTTTATCTTATGTGCACTAACCTGTTTTTATCCTATGTCTATGTTGTTGTGATTTTATTGTATTTACATCCTCATGTCATCGAGGGGTGTTAATTCGCAAGTGATTAACTAATAAGAAGGCTGGGCATATTGAAGCAAGAAATTCTCATCCACGTAGTCAAAATCGGGAGATCAAAAGATGTTCAGGTGATCCATGAAGAAGGGCACCCGATAAGTAAAGAAACCTGAAGCTGATTAGAGAATTCCTTTAAAGGTGCAAAGGCCAAGATTCTGACTCAAAAGATAGATATAGCCATACCAAGGACGAGAAGACCCTTCATAAAGACATGATGACCACTTTGCATCCGAGGTAAGAATGAAGATTTCAAGATTCAATTTAAGAACATCCGACGTCATCAAAGGTGATAAAATACACCAACAACTTTGAGGTGCAATATTGGATTCCATGAAGAGTACAACTCAAGGAAATAAAGTAATGAAGCATCACATTTATATTTTGACTACATGGTGTACTTACTGAATTCTTGTCGTCTAAATAAAGGTTGTTCTATAAGTGGTCACTTTCGGAATTAACACCTCGTGCATTTGCATTTGCATTATTATTCTTATTTTTGCATTAGCTTATTAATTATTTTGTTATTGTTGCTTTTTGTCATTTTGTTATCCTATTCGTACTAACTTGCTTTTTTATGTTGTATTTCTTTTTGTTTGTATTGCATGATCATGACATAATCAAAAGGTGTCGATTTGTGAGTGGTCAGCATAGTAGAAGGTTTTCATGATGGACAAGGGGTTTCGTGATCAAGCAGACTATAACACAGATGAGAAATGACATCCTAAGAAAGCTTTGAGAATAGTGAAAAGATCTGCACCCGAATATCGCATGGCTGATGAAGAGAAAAAGGAGATAAGAGAGATAAAAGAGCAGATGTACAAGATGATGGATATGATAGATGCTTTTTCCAAAGGAAGAGACACTTATATGACAGCAAAGAAAGAGCTCGACGAAAGCAACCTTGAGGTGTCAAATATACAAGAGACTACTTTAGAGCTTGCTGATTCTAGCCAGTATGAGAGGCCACACACAATCATTGTTCGTATCAACAAGTTATTTGAAAACGCCAAATAAATAGGGGAAACCGTTGAAGTTCAGAAGGATGAAAAGAAGCCATGCAATTAGAACTCATTGGTGTTTGATAGTCTACTCCCCACATCAGGGGCATTAAAACGGGAAATTCCAGTCCAACCTAAGTCGAGAGGTGGCTCTCCTTTTGATTTTATCCCAATATCATATAATGAGTTGTATGATGCCCTGCTAGAAGCCCAAGAAGTGTCCCCACATTATGTGAAACCTCTGCAGCCTCCGTATCCAAAATGGTATGACATCAATGTTCGTTGTAAGTATTATGCTGGGATTCAAGGACATTCCATTGAGAATTGCACCGCCTTCAAACTTCGAGTCCAACATCTTTTGGATCATGAAGTTTTGGAGTTTGAAATGAAGAGTCGACTGGGTTTGGTGACTGATTATCCAATTAAGGTGGAGCCAAAAGTGTTCAAAGATAAGGGTATCAGTGAGGATATCCAAGAAAAAGATTGTTTGCCAAAGTACGAAGCTCAGAGTCGTCATCTAAGAAAAGAAAATGAAAAATTGAGCGGAGAGATAGAAGCCATGCGGGACGTTTTTCAAAGGATCATCAATCCTTTAAATTTTCCGGCATAGGAAATGTCCCAGAGGAGTGGATAGCAGGGGTCGCTTAATTGAAGAATGATGTTGAACAGTGGAGAAAGAATTGCAAGGTGCATGAAGGCGGAGCGGATAAGTTTTCTTATGATTTACAGAATGCAGAGAAAAGGCGCGATACAACTATCAATGATTTGGGTAGATATCAAGCCAAAAATTTGATGTTGAATTTATCCATATCCAATATGGAAATTTCATGTCAACGCCTCAAGCAGGAGGCTGACGCTGAGCTAGAAGCCACTAGAGCCAAGAAAAAGAAGTTGATGAAGATGGTAGATAATTGTACTGATCTTATGCAAGAGCTTCATAACCATAATGACTTTCTTACAAGGAAAAATCAGCAGCAGTGCCTGCATCTCCGAGAATTGGTGCTTAAGATAGAGAAAATGGACGACGTCACGGAAGTAGCTATGACCCATGCAAGCATTTTGGCTCACAAATGAGTTGATTTTGCAGGATTTGCAAGGGAATTGAAGCAGATTGACAACTCAACCCCCGAGCATGAGTGGAAGTTACTTTGGCTTTTGAAGGAGATAGAAAAGCTAGGGGTGAAAGCTGTCCGTTATCTGTAAAAGTTTTTTGATGTACCAAAACCTTTGTGTTCAATGAAAGTTGTTTTAAGATGGTCACTCTAAAATGACACCTTTTATACTTGCATTTAGCATTTACATTTACATTTACATTGCATGTATTTATTTAAGCATTTTTACATGCATTAATTATGAAAACATGGAAGTAACTTATGTGAGGTTATGTGACAGTAATAACAAGATCATTCATTCATATTGTTCCTCATCATCATGAACAAACAAATGGAAGCAATGGAGCAATCTAATGAGAAATCACAAGATTAGTTGCAAGAACAGTTGGTCGGGTTACAACTAGATACGAGGAATCAAGCATCGGGTTCTCTGCAAGACGCTTTGAATCAAATGACCCAGGTGTTAGAACCACAGGTTGCGGGTAAAGAGAAAGTGGAGGATAAAGGAAATCAATCTCGTCAGACTGGTACATCAAGAGTGATAATTAGCCCCGAAGCATCTAACTCAAACTAAGGGAAGAGCCTCGTCAATATTAGGTAGTTTGAGAATGAATTCAAGTGGTTGAATGAAGCCGTTAAAAATATGAAGGTTGTCAATTCCACTCACAAGGAGTTAGAAGCCAGAGAACCCAGTTTGGTCCTTGATTTGGTCATCCCACATGAATTTAGGGTGCCTAATTTTGAGAAATATGATGACACCAGTTGCCCCCTAATTTATCTGAAAATGTTTTATAGAAAGATGGAAGGGTACTTAGATGATGATAATCTGCTGATTCATTTCTTCCATGATAGTCTTGCTGGCCCAGCTGTAGTTTGGTATAATCATTTGAACAGAGAGCATATCAAGACATGGGTCAACCTAGCTGATGCTTTTCTGGGGTAATATCAATATGTTAAAGGCTTAGCCCTAAAATGTCATGACCTTCAAAGGATAAGGATGAAAGCTACTGAGAGCTTTAAAGAATATGCCCTAAGATGGAGAGGGGTGGCAGCACAAGTTCAGCCTCCTTTGCTAGAAGAAGAAATATCATGTATGTTTCACGATTCTCTCCCAGCTCATTTCTTTGAGTTAAAGCTGTGAAACTTGACGAATGACTTTAAGGATCTTATGCTGGGTGGAGATTTAATTGAAGATGCAATCAAAAAAGAAAACTTGAAGGTCACTTCCAAACGTCCAACCGGCCAAGTGGGAAAAACTGATGAGGTGAATGAATGTCACGTCCAGAGCTCTAACAGCCGTAAAAGAAAAGGGGAAGCAAGTTACTCGAGTCGTCCAAAGAAAGTCCCAAGATCAAAAAATACTTTGAAAGTGTTCCAAACTTCTATCTCAGATTTGTATCCCCGTTTAGTTAAAGGTCAATACCTCACATCGAGGCCAGTGAAAGTGAAACTAAACCCTTCTGCTCATAGCTATGATCAAGATAATGCCTGTGATTTTCACTTAGGGATTGGGGCATTCTACTGGAAATTGTAGGCCGTTGTTAAAGGAGATAGATATGCTTGTGGAAAATGGGACATTGACACAAGAATTGGTGAAACAATGGATGACGAGCTCAAGTGGGGCACCAAAGCACAATGTGTAGCACCCGATCAAATCAAACACCACTGCATCAGAAGAATAATGGGGCATCCTGACTGCAGAAATCATTTTGTTTATCATGAATTTTTTTTCATTTGCAACATCTTGTTTGAACATATTTTTTTTGGACTTTCTCATCAGTTTTTATGATATTTAAATGAATTCATGTTACTTTAAGGATGGTGAGCATTGAATACAACTTATGACTTGAAATTATTTGAATATCAATTGAATTAAAAGTTCTTTAATAATGATGAGTTATAAATCTTTGACAAGATGACAAGGTTGAAACCTGATAAAACAAGGACCCTGGAACTTACCCCCAGAAGATACACTCGAACATCATGTCTTTTATTGCAGGGACATATATAGCCTTCTCCTATCATAAAAGAATGAACCATAGGCTTGGTATTTAGGTATGCATAGGAGCGGACAACATGAGGCATCTTTTGTAGGACATCACAAAACTGTCTAGACCATACTTTTGTTGATGACGTTCAATGATGATTATGATCTTTACGGATGGAATAGTAGAGTAGATGAATCTAGTTTAGGTCAGTTGCTTGGAAATTGAGCTCTAACGATGAGATTTTATGACTTTCAGCAACACCTAGACTATGACAGGTTCTTCTTGACAAGCTTAAGAAATTGAATCCGCATACAATATATATATATATATATATATATATATATATATATATATGTATATACAATAAAGTTGAGCTATTCGCTAAGACAATTGGTCATAGAGGAAACTCGAAAGCTCTGGCTTTATGAATAGATTATATTCAAACCATGACCTTGATCAGGTACTGGCAATTCGGTGTATGCTCCAATGTGATTGTCAAGTCAAAGACTTTGTGATGAGATGAATCCTTCAGCTAGCCCGGTACAGGCAAATTACAATAAAGCTGATTTCAGCTAGCCAGAAAATTGCAAATTAAATCAATTTTATGAATAAAGAGTTTCGGTAAAGATGGACTAAGGGAGTTAAGGAACACATGTTATAGTCAATTTCACATGAGTACTCAGAAATTTCATTTTTAGACCGATATTTCTGCACTGCCTTCGTTAGAAGAGCTTATGAAGCTTGAACAAATGAAAGATTTCAGAGAACTGAAATGGAAGTGTTCTAGAAAGTCTAGTAATTGATTATGCTAGTTGCGTCATTTTGTCCACATCCGGTTAAAATACCAAGCCAAGAAAGAAGGGCATATTACGATGTTCACAATGATCACGAAAGAAATGACATTTTGGTGGTCGAAACCTTAGAAAATAGGAAGTCAGCCTGAAGCCAATCCCTTAATTTTGACACTTGTCAAAGAGCTATAACTCTGAAAACATTAAAGAGCTATTGATTATTTTATATTCTTTGAACTCATGTTTATAATTTGATTCGATTATGAGCCTGAATTAAGGGGCAATGTTTTATAAAATTCTTTCATTCTTTTATCCCTAAAATAAGAGAAAGGGGGGAAACATTTTCAAACATGATAGTTTCAGATGTGAAAGGTCCTTGAAGTTGGTGAGGTTCATTATGCCTCTATTGGAGAAAGAAATAAGTGGTGTCAGAACATGAAGCATTTCGTGATCGTGAAGCAGATGGTCTAAGAAATCAAAATGGATGAAGAATACTCTCTTGGGATGTCATCGGTAACCCATAAAGAAGTAGATGCTCGCCATATTTGAAAGGGGCACATATCTCAGCCTGAATGAAAATGCAAGACATTGTGTTAGAAGGGTTGACCATTTCTCAAGTAGCATGAAGAAAAGCCCTCAAACTATTTGATAACATTACTGTGTAGTGACACCAGAATGAGAACATTCAAGTTATGATATGTTGGGTTACGGTTGAACCCACATCATGTTGAAATAACAAGATTAAGACCAAGGTGGTATGAAGAATTAGCCTTACAATTTGAGGTGATGGGGCATTTTGAAGGCCCGTACCAGTATGAGTGACTGATGGGTCATGACTGAACCCAAATCATGTTGAGATGATAAGATTTAAACCAAGAAAACATTAAGAGTGAGCCTTACAATCTAAGATGTTGGGGCATTTTGAAGGCCCATACCAGTATGAGATAATATTGTGGTACTAGTAAAGGCCTGTTTCAACTAAAACTATTAATGTGGGGCATATGTGGAAGCCTATGAAGACTTGTGGAATGATCATTGAATTGGAAAAATAGTTCCAATGGGATAGAAATGTATGAAGAGTGAAAATGATGAAGCAGTGACAGTGCATGTTACTGTATATGATCATTTGGTCCATCATTAGTTATTTTACTCTTGTGGTTTCATATACATTAATGTGGGCGAGCCGATATCCCACTTTAATTTCTATTAAGTGTTGGTATCCTTGTAATACCATACGAAAACTATGAGTGCCATACAAAGAGCTTCTCTAGTTGAGATATGGGCAAAAGCCACAGAAAAAGATGAATGTGTTGTCAAATATTTATGAACCAGTAAATAGGATGTTGAATCAATGTTGCATTACCCAAGATGAAGTTTGTATTCTACAACCCCAAGGTTAAAAAATGAGGATAGAAGACGAAGATGACAATAATAGAGAAGAAGATCAAATGGCTTTTCAAAAATGCAAGTTGGAAATTATGAGTTGCTACACGGGTATATGAAGATGGCCCTTGAAAGAATGATCAAGTGGAAAAAGATCGAGCTCACCACTCTGGAGTCAAGTGAAGATATTTCAACATTTATGCATTCATGAAAACATCATTTGCATAAAAGAAAATGCATTACACTGATACATTTAATTGCATTAGTGTTTCATGCATAAACACATGATTTGACAGATCTTCCAATGAAAAGAGAAGATGCAGGATGTTAAAATCTTGACGATTGAAAGGAAGATTTCAACCCTCAAACGCAAGGAATCGCGTCTAGAAAGGCATACTCTGAAGAATTGAGAGGTCTAATCCACATAATAAGCATTACTCTAAAGTGATGACCGTTAGATATAGAAGAAAAACAAATATTTTTGTGTATGAAGAAGTGAATCGATCGATTGGAAGGGCTTGCGCACATGAGACTGGGGCAAGTCAATATTAAGCCTTCACTGAAGAGTAGAGAAGCAATCAATCTTAAGCCTTCACCAAAGAGAATTGAAGCACCATCCTAAGCCTTAACCGGAGAATAGTGAAGCAAACCATCTTAAGCCTTCACAGAAAAGTAGTGAAGAAAATCCATCAGTAAGCATTCCGAGCATGATGATTAAGTCCTCCGGGTAATCTTAAACCTTCACTAAATAGTAGTGAAGCAAATTTATTATAAGCCTTCACGGAAGAGTAGTGAAGCAAATTCATCAATAAGCCTTCCGAGCATGATGATTAAGTCCTCCGGGCCATCTTAAACCTTCACCGAAGAGTAGTGAAGCAAATCAATCTTAAGCCTTCACTGAAGAGTAGTGAAGCAAATTCATCATAAGCCTTCACGGAAGAGTAGTGAAACAAATTCATCAGTAAGCCTTCCGAGCATGATGATTAAGTCCTCCGGGCCATCTTAAACCTTCACCGAAGAGTAGTGAAGCAAATCAATCTTAAGCCTTCACCAAAGAGTAGTGAAGCAAATCCATCAGTAAGCCTTCCGAGCATGATGATTTAGTCCTCCGGGCCATCTTAAGCCTTCACCAAAGAGTAGTGAAGTAAAATCAATCTTAAGCCTTCACCGAAGAGTAGTGAAGCAAATCAATTTCAAGTCTCACTTACCCCAGAGGAGGAGTGGAACAGATCTCTGATCATATCTCAAACTTTGAAGATTCACTGGACGAAAAACTATTGTCTTTTCATCTTTGCCCTATTCTTGTTAACATAAGAATGGGCAAAGAGGGGCAGCTGTCGACACTCATTTTTCGCTCGCTTTTAATATTATATTATTAATTATTATTAATATTTTTTATTTCTCTTGTAGGCTTTACAATGACCCGGATCCAGACCCGGTTATAACACCACAACCGAGGTGCCCACGTGAAATCTGTAACAAATCCACCAAAGTCAAAAAATCATTCATCCACCGAAAGTTTAAGCAATTTTCCAAGTAAAAAGCAAAATACCTAATCCATTACCTACCCTCACTATTCTTACCTAATGATGCAACAAATGAAGAAAAAAGGGAAAAAGACAAGATGTCATTCAATGATAAAATGAAGAGGCAATTATGATGGAAAAGGGGGGTACACGGGGAGAAAAACAATGAAAAAAAGGAGGGTTCTGCTCCTAATAGTCGAATTAAGCAGTGTAAACCAAGGGTATTCCTCCCTTCTTTTCATCAATAAAAGCAATAGTAATTTCTTTAGGTATGGAGTTTCATTTTTAATTTCCAGTGTGTGTAGCTTGTGTGTGGATGTTTTCGAAATAAACAAGAGGGATTTAGGGTCGATTTACTTGGGGTCTTTTTGTAGTCACCAGAGTTAAGAAAGTTTGGAATAATGAGGGTTGAACGTCGGAAAAGGAAACCGAAGAGTCTAAGGACTTGAAGGTTCAAATCCAGGCTTTCAAGTAGATTATAAGTTAGTTTTTTATATCTTTTTTTTATAAAAAAATAAAGAGTAAGAGTAATAGGGGGTCTCGATCTAACTTACCTTGCTATGTGAGTGTCCATCATCGGAATCGATGGTCCCAGGTCGCCGGAAGTGGGAAATTCAGGGCCTTTGGTTGTGTTAGGGGCTGTTTAGAGGAGGTCTCTTTTCCCTTTTGTTTTGTGAGAGTCGGTCGAGTGTAGAGTTTGAGAGGAGTGACTATTAGGTTTAGTTTAAATTATATGTTGGTAATTTTAGGGTAAATTAATGTTAAGTCGCCGTGACCTTAAGGGTAAATTAGGTTTAAATTCTCCTAGGTTTAGCGTTTATTTATAATTTAGTCACATGTAGGGCTTGATTTTGAATTTATTTTTATGTCTCGATTTAGTTATTGTTCAGTTTTAGTTTTTAGCTGTAATTTAGTTGGTTATTTAGGTGTAAATCCCTTATTTTTACGCATGTTTTTATTTAAGTATGCTTTAATTTTTTATTTGTATGTTTAATCTTAGGTACATTTAAATTTAGTCATTATTTTAATGTGTATATGTGTATTTCTTTGTTTTGTTTTTAGTTTGGCATGTTAAGTTTTCGTTCTTTTATACATTACATATTATGTATATAGTTATAATTTAAATTTTAAAAGTATGCATTTTTTATTAGAATGTAGGATTACATGATATTTTATATATTATTTAATAGTTATAATTATAGTATTTTGTTTAATTAATTATTTACATGCAAGCCTATTATATTAATTAAATGTTAATTATTAACTTTTGACTTTTGTTACATTATTGATTGTTTTTAAATTGGCATTAATAACCCACATTGTGAATTCATGTTTTATGATATATTATATAATACTGCAAAACCAACCTCTTTTGGAGCTTTCCCATATCTGCCTTGAAAAAGCTAGACCATTGCCTTAAGATTGATGTTGAGTTTGATTAACGTGATTAGCATGTATATATTATATCCTTAAATGTTATTTTCAACTTTAGGTAAATAATATTAGTATTATGTGTAGTTATTAATTGATTTAGCGAAAAAAATATTGATTACATGTTAATATGATTTTAATAAGTTTTTTTAGGGTATAGTTATATGTATATTTTAGACTAAAATATTTTTTCGAATGTTTGACATTATTTAATTAGTTTTCACGTGTTATCCTCATATGCATAACTCGACCTAATCACATAATCGGATTAAGGGTAATACCCTTTTAATTTAAAACTATCGGAGTTACTTTTCTTAACTTACTGGAAAGTTGTTTTTGACGATTTTAAATTACAAGTGTATCCCATCAGTGACACCGAAATTTTGATTCTTCACTTTAAAATTTGGGAGTGAAATAAAAAGAAATGTTCGGCTATTTAAATTTGTTGAGAAAAGGTCGTTAGAACTGACCTAAAGATCTGATCTCAATATTTTTAAATAATCGAATATTCTTTATATTTCTAATGGTTTGGTAATTTTAATTTAACATATTTCGTTGCTTTTGAATATTATAAAATTCACATTTTGTTGTTTGAAGGGATCATAAATCAAATTAAACTCCAACTTGTAAATTTCATTGCAAAGACATTAATTAATCGACTAGGTACCGATTTAGGGCGTTGTGGGGGTGCTAATATTTCCCCACGCGTAACCGACTCCCGAACCCAGATTTTGGTAACGTTGACCGCAAATTTGTTGTTTTAATTAAAATTAATTTTTATTTAAAATGATAACGTTTATGGGTTGTCCAATCACACCTTAATCAAAGATTGGTGGTGACTCTTCGAACCATTTGTTTTTATCGTAAAGGAATTTCCAAATTTTCGAAACGAGAGGTTTTCTAAATTGCATTGTTTTTAATTAAAAATCAATCAAGAGATTAATCAGAAATGACGCAGTTTTCTAAATCTCGCACCCCCACATTCAAAAACCGTTTCGACTGACGTCCTTATTGAAGTTTGAAAAACAAATAGAGCAAATGGTAACTTCTCATGCCAATCTCTATAAGTTTTAGTCATTTTCTGTATGAGCCTATTAATGTTCTTATTAGTTACCTCTACCGCTCCATTCATCTTTGGGCGATAAGTGGTGGAATTATAATGTTTTATCTGGAACTGTTTACATACCTACCCATCATCTTGTTGTTTAAATTCAAGGCGTTGTCAGTAATAATCTTTTCTGGCAACCCATATCGATAGATAATTTCTCTTTTCAAGAATTTGAAAACTGTTGACTGAGTAAAATTTACATAAGAAGCAACTTCTACCCACTTAGTGAAGTAGTCTATTGCCAACAATATGAAGCGATGTCCATTAGAAGCTTTGGGTGTAATTTGCCCGATAACATTCATGCCCCATATAGAGATTGGCCACGAAACAGTCATCACGTGTAATGGATGTGGAGAAGTGTGGAGCTTATCCCCGTAAATCTGGCATTTATGACATTTTCTGGCATAATTGATACAATCAGTTTCAAGGGTGGACCAATAATACCCAAATCTCATTATTTGTTTAGCCATTGTATGTCCATTAGAATGGGTACCACATACTCCCTCATGTACTTCTTCAATAATCATTATAGCTTCTTTGGTATCTACATATCGTAACAAGACCTGATCATGACTTTTCTTGTACAAGATCTCGCCATCAAGCACATATCCTGCAGTCAACCTCCGAATAGTTCTTCTCTCATTCTCAGTTGCCTGCTCGGGGCAACTTTGATATTTAATGTATTTCAGGATGTCGTGATACCATGGATTCCCATCCTCTTCCTCTTCTATACTATAACAGTGGGTTGGATATTCACAGGCTTGCATCTGCCATCTGATTTTTCTCTCTGGGGAGATAATGGAATGTCACTTCTTCAAATTCTGGGATAAGCTCTAAGATCAACTTACAGTATTCCACCAACTTGGTATCTTTTGTTTCCTATTCTCCTCTGAGTTGATAAATTACCAGGGATGAATCCCCAAACACTTTGAGTTCTTTTACTTTATGCTTAATGGCATCTCTAATACCCATAATACATGCTTCATACTCGGTCATATTATTCGTGCAATAAAAATTCAATCTGCTAGTGAAAGGATAGTGTTCTCCACCAGGTGAGACCAGAATTGCTCCAATCCCGTGCCCCAAGGCATTTGATGAACCATCGAAAGTCATATTCCAATACTCATCAATAGAAGAAACTGTCTCTTCAATTGTGATAGCCATCAAATTTTCATCCGGAAAATCGAAGTCTAGGGGTTCATATTCTTCAGAAGCCCTACTAGCGATGAAATCGGCCACAACACTACCTTTAACTACTTTTTGACTTATATACTGAATATCAAATTCAGATAATAAAATTTTCCAATGAGCCAATCTTCCAGAAAAAGCGGGTACCCCCATTAAATATTTCAAAGGGTCAAGTCTAGAGATCAACCAGGTAGTCTGATACAACAAGTATTGTCTGAGTCTCCGGGTAGTCCAAACTAAATCACAACATAACTTTTCTATTGGTGAGTATCTTGTCTCGCAATCAGTGAACTTTTTGCTGAGGTAGTAGATTGCTCTCTCTCTTTTCTCGGTTTGGTCATGCTGCCCTAATACACACCCCATCGAATTCTCAAAAACTGACAAGTATAGGATTAACGGTTTGCCTGGTACTGGAGGCATTAGGACTGGAGCGTTTGAAAAATATCCTTTAATTGCTTCGAAGGCTCCTTGGCAATCATCACTCCATACTTCTGGGTTATTTTTACGGAGAAGGCGAAAAATGGGATCGTACTTCTCAGTTAATTGTGAAATAAATCGGGTGATGCAATTTAATCTTCCGAGGAACCCTCGAACTTCTTTTTCTGTTCACGGGGGTGGTAAATATTGAATAGTCTTGACTTTGTCTGGAACTACCTCAATACCTTTGTTGCTCACTACAAACCCCAGAAGTTTCCCAGACATTACCCCGAAGGTACACTTGCTTGGATTGAGTTTTAACTAGGATTTCCTTAATCTTTGGAAGAGTTTACTCAGATTCTTGAAGTGTTCTTCCACTTTTTTAGCCTTGAAAATCATATCATCGATGTAGACCTCTATTTCCTTATGCATCATGTCATGGAACAATGTTACCATGGCTCTTTGGTAAGTTACCCCTGTATTCTTTAGCCCAAATGGAATCACCTTATAATAAAATGTGGCCCATATAGTGACGAACGTAGTCTTTTCCATATTATCTGGGTGCATCTTTATTTGATTGTAACCCAAAAACCCATCCATGAATGAAAATAGGGAATGTCCAGCAGTATTGTCTACCAGGGTGTCTATGTGTGGTAGAGGGAAATTATCTTTTGGGCTGGCTCGGTTAAGGTCTCTATAGTCGACACACATACAAACTTTCCGTCTTTCTTGGGTACTAGAACAATATTTCTACCATTCCGGATACTTGGCTACTTTAAAAAACCCAACATCAAATTGTTTCTTTACTTCTTCCTTGATTTTTAGAAACATTTCGGGACGCATCCTTTGAGCTTTTATTATATTGGTTTACATTCTGACTTTATTGGCAATTTATATACCACTAACTCAGTGTCTAAACCTAGCATGTCTTCATATGACCAAGCGAACACATCTCCGTATTCTTGAAGCAACTCAATCAACTTTTTTTGTCATTTAGTAGATAGGATGATGCCCATTTTTATCTTTTTTTATCCTCTTCTGATCCCAGATTCAAGATTTCAATGGGGTCTTTGTGGGGCAGAATATGTTTATCTTCTCTCTCTACCATTTTCAGTAATTCAGAAGGTAAGTCACTTCCCTCATCATTATCATCACTCTCAACTTCCCCCTGATAATAGGTAGCTCAAAATCTATCTCTGAGTCAGGGTCATCAGCATTCATACTATTGATACCAGAAGTCCTAAGAGGAAAACAATTGAAAGGATATATACATATAACCATATAGGAGAACACTTATCCCGTATCAAAATAGAATGAAATAATAATAAATGAATGAATGAAAAGAATATGCATGAGAGAATGTTTGCCATTTTGTGAATTGTCTGAAATGCATCTTTTATTAAACATAAAAAACATATCGATTAACCCTTTACACGAGATCACCTATTACCTCAGGGTTTAGACAATAGAGAAAGTTTTTTGTGCATTACTTTGAAACAATTTTGTAAATTGCAGGTAATTCTTCTGCAGTCCAATTGTTTAGCACAAAGCCTGGTGGTGCAGGGTAGATCCCTCTGGCTCTTCCTTCTTTAGTCTCTTCTATCGATATCATATTTATGTCCAAATTCTTCAACGTATTTTTAATAATTGGCCTTTTAGATAATTGGGCTCCCTGAAACATATGGCCTTCAAATATGAAAGTGTCTCGTAACAATGGGAAAATCATGGGTTTCCACTTAATATCCTCTCCAGTTAGTCTGGCTTTCCTTTTCTCTTGACTTTTTTGAACACCCTTCAACTTTTCTTTGAAGGTTGGGCTATATCCTAAACCAAACTGATCTCTCTTGATACCGGGAAAAACTAGGTTAACATTTCCTTGTAAGTGGCTTCCCAGCCCTCTTCTGACTTTGGCTCCTTTACCCATAGTCATTTTCAATCCCATTTTGGTACAATTAGATAGCCTAGGCTTTGGAATTTTCTTCGTCTCTGCAACAAAAGTGGCATTAACAAATTCCAAAGACCTAAAAGAGCATTCAACCGCTTTTTCATCCACCTCAATTTATGGAGAAGTAGTAGATACAAAAGCAATGATGTCTTCCTCAGCATTAATGCATACTAGTCTTCCCTCAATTACAAATTTGAGTTTCTGATATAGAGTGGAGGGTATAGCTCCCGCCTGGTGGATCCAAGGCCTTCCTAACAAGCAATTGTAAGTTGGCATTATATCCATGACGAGGAATTCAACCTCGTAAATTGATGGGCCTATGGTCAAAGGGATATCAAATTTTCCCAGTATTTCCCTCTTCATCCCATCAAAAGCTCGCACAATGTTTTGGCAATTTTTCATGTGTGTACTGTCAACTGGAAGCTTTTTTAGAGTAACTAGCGGTATAACATTCAATGCTGAGCCATTATCGATTAACACCCTTGATAACACATGACCCTTGCATCCAACGGTGATATGTAGAGCTTTGGGGTTACCCATCATCCCAGTCTGGATCTCATCATCAGAGAAAGAAAGAAAATTATCTGCCTGAATATTCGCAACCAGTCGATCTATCTTTTTTACTGGCACATTTTTTGGTACAAAAGTCTAATTCAAGACTTTCAACAGGGCACTTCGATATGCTTCAGAGCTTAATAATAAAGCCAAGATTGAGATACAAGCTGGCAATTTATGTAATTGTTTGACATTGTTGTATTCGCTATGTTTCAAGAATTTTAAAAGCTCTACAACCTCATTCTCGGTTACAGGCTCATTAATTGTCGGCTCGTCATCCTTCAGTAAAATCTCAACCCTTTTTTTATCGGCGGCCGTTTTTTTCTCAGGCTCATTGGTCTGGTTGGGAGAATAACACCTCCTGCTTCTAGTGAAGTGGCCTATCTCATCTACTTCTTCCTTAGCAGCCTCTGAACTCTCACCATTCTCTAGCTGGCATTCATACCTCCAAGGGACCTGCTTGTTGTCCTTATAAGGGAAGGACGACGGAGGTGTAATCACCACTTTAGGGACTACCTTTTCCATAGTCCAGGCTTTGAGTGTGATGACTAAAGGGAAATTAGTATTGTAAACTCACTTGGATGTGCCTTCAGAAGCGCAAACTTCTATCTCTTTCTCTTTTGTAGCTTCATGGTAAAATTTTATGTCTCTATTATCCATCAGCCCTTGAACCAAGGCTTTGAACTCATCACAGTCTTGAATGATATGATCGTCGCAATAGTGGTAGGGGCAAGCTTGCCCATTCTTGTTAATATTAGAGATCAAAACCTACTTTGACCATTTGTTCCCATATCCAATGCATGGGTGACTTTACTTCATTGACTTCGGTTATGACTCCATTCACTTTCTCCTCAATAACAACATTAACTTCTGTCCCTGCATGGTTTGGAAGTGGGTTCTGAGCCACATTGGGTTGCTCACTATTACCGAAGTTGATGACATTTCTCTGTTTTAATCGTTGTACCAACTTCTTAAAGGCCAAGTAGTTTTCAATTGTGTACCCTGATATCCCCGCATGATACTCACATTGAGCATTGACATCATACCATTTTGGGTAAGGAGGCTCGATTGGAGAAGTATGATATGGGGACACCACATGTTTGTCATACAAGACCTGGAAAAGTTCTTTATAAGTCAAGAGATAGGGTCAAATTTAAACCTTTCCTTTTCCTGTCTTGGCTCCTTCGCTCATTGTTTAACAGGATTTTATATAGACGACCCAGTGGCTTGAGGTCGGGAAACTGTAATGTTATTAGAATCACATTCCTTTACACTGTTGATCTTATTATCCTTCATTCTCACTGGATACTTTCGTCTAGATTCTCCCCCATCTAGTTTCCCACTTCTGATTACCATTTCTATCATTTCTCCTGCTGTAACAATATCAGCAAAATTTTTGGATGAATTCCCAATGAGGTGTCCAAAGAACGGAGCCCTCAGAGTATTTACAAAAAGCATATTTGTTTCTTCCTCCTCCAACTGTGGATGAACTTGTACAGCTACATCTCTCCATCTATGGGCATATTGCCTGAAGGTCTCGTTGGATCTTTTTTCCATACTCTGCAACATTATTCGGTTTGGTCTCATGTCTTTTACGTGTTTATATTGTTCTAGAAAAGCCTTAGTTAAATCCTTCCAGGATTTAATCTAAGCCCGACTTAACTGGTTGTAACAACGAATGGACGACCCTGTCAGGCTCTCATGAAAGAAATGGATTAACAATTGATCGTCTCCAACATAACTTGTCATTTTTCTACAGAACATTGTAATGTGTGCAGAAGGACAAAGGGTACTATCAAAATTTTCAAAATCCATAACTTTGAACTTCGGTGGTAGTACTAAATCGGGAACCAGACTGAGCTCTTTAGCGTCAATTCCGTACAGGCTAGCATCTTCTTTCATAGTCCAAAATTCATGTTTCATTTGTTCCCATTCTTTCTTAAGCTCCTTATTATGTTCTTTCTTGTTCTCTTCATCGAGATCAGGGATGCCTTCAACTGGTTGCAGGTTTATAGAAGCCCCAGGTAGGTTCACTTGTATTTTTTCTGGTTGAACAATCTTTGTTTGTTGTGCTTGGACATGCAGTGGTGTAAAGCCAGTGGGATACAATGGTTCTACTGAAGAACCAACAACTGGGGCTTTTCCAATGTCATCATGTGGTTCAGAACTTGGGGGATACAGATACTCCTCAGCAGCAGGACTGATAACTGGAGTCTCTTCTCGAATTATACTATTTCCTCGTATCAAACCAGCCAGCTTTTCCATCATATCGTTTTGAGCCTTCATCATTTGTTCGTGCATATCTTCTTGCGATTTCTTAAAATTCTCTTGCATTTTAGCTTGAACCTTCTCTATTTGGTCAATTCTGTTATCCATTGCCCTTTTCCGTGTGTGATACGGATGCTTGTAATTGTCCAGTATTCTGTCACATAATACTTTTATTATCATTGGTGTTTTATTAATGAATATGAAAAATATGACTAAAATGTAACAAAAAAAAAAATAAATGCAATGTGGATGCAATGTGAATGTAATGCAAGGTGTCGATTCTAGAATGATTCCTTAGATCAACTTTTTATATAGGAAATGAAACTCAATTACAAGGATTAAACAGATCACAGATACAACAGAGCTATCTCTCCTAATTGTTGGATATGTCCCAGTAATTCCACAATCTTCTGGTTTTCTTCAGCCTCTGGATCCAGTTCTTCGATCATATTATCAGCTTTCTGTGATAGGTCAACCAAGTACTGAGCCACTCCTTGAGCTTGCTGTAGGTATCTTGCGATGAGACCCTACCTTTGCTTAACTCTCCCTTGAGCTTGCTCCCAACGATAGCGCCATTGCATAACTCCTTCATAAGGGACCAATGGAAGTTCATTTGCTCTTCTTTGCAAATCTTGAACTAAGGCCTCGAGTTTATTCACACGATTCGTCAATCTTTCCACTTCAACATGGTTTGCACTACTTTCTCTACTTCGATATCATTGCAAAGAAGTCTCTAAGCTCAATATTTTATTCTTTAATTTCTCATTTTGGGTCCATTCTCTTGCAGTTGTTGTTCAAGGACATTCTTTTCTCTCGAGAGTAGCTTTACTTGATGTCTGCTCTGTTTAAGTTCTTCATTGCTTTCCCCAACTTCTCTTTTTAGTCCTGTCACTTCTTGTTTCCATTCAGTAGAAGACTTACTTGAATTAGTAGTTATCTGATTCTTAACCATTTGGTGGTGGGATAACTGAAAATCATTGAAATCCAATCTGAGTTATTTCTCTACGTTTTCGATCCGGTCAGCTCGACTCTTTTGGATGTCAATTTCTACGCTCATGTTGTATGATTCATCATAACCTTTGTAATATCTTCCTCCATTGTTTCCTTTCAACCTCAAAATCAAGCTTAGCTTATTCTAGCGGGGACATAACCACTATGAGGTGTTCTTCCATAGGCTGAGTATTCTCTGGGTTGCTCATAGGAACATTATCATTGACTTGTTACTTCTCCACTCCTCGTACCCTCGAGATAGCCTTAAGTCAAAAGTAAAGAGATTTACCCGATTGGTGCGTCTCCAAGCATCGACGACCCCTTTAACTTTATTTTTGTACTGTTCTCCCCTAAATGCAAACTCAAACTTGGATAACTCCCCTGTTGCCGGAATAAACTTCCTTGACCCAAACTGTCAGGAAACCAGTAACGGGGCATATCCTATAGATCCCCAAATACCTAGTAATGGTACCCAATCTCTGTCTCCACATCGATACAATATGTCTGATCAGACGTTCCAAGAAGCTCGCCACAGAATATCATTGTCGCGGATGTCTTTGAAGATGACCATCCACTTTTCCTAAGTGAAACCCCCAGGCCACTCCCGAGAAATGAAATCCTTCAACGGTAAGAAACCTTCTAAGAAGACTCGATCAGGTGTTCTCTCGATGTGTTTGAAATGACTAAGGATCCAAGTTAACAACAATGGTGCATAACCTATGAAGCGTCATTCCCCTTCTTTCGAAATGTTTCTGCCAGGATAGCTGGAACAGGATCCACATGTCTATCCAGTCTTTCGAATAGGTCAACCATTGATATATCAATATACCCAAGAACTCTCAGAAAAATGACCAATCCATAGATACCCAGAGCAAATAAGTCAATCTTCTTTCTTCTGTCAGGATGACGATCAATCATTTCTCTCAGAAGGGTCCAAGTAATGCATTCGCGTTCTCCTTTCTTTTTTATGCCTCTTATAACCCATTCTTCACTCATGCCAGTCATCAGGATAAGTTTCTTCTTGAAGTAAGGAGTATTTAGTGGTTTGGTATATACTTTGTCTACCTAGAATCTTGGAAACGAATCAAGGCACGATACTCCCTATAGTAGGATCAGATCTACTCGACCAAATGTAAAACAACTATAGGCGGGATTCCAAAACTGAGCTAGAGCTCTAAATAGATTCCGGTAAATCGGGACACCAAGGAGATATGAAATGTCACCATAGAGTTTATAAAACAACTTCTTATTAGACGCTTCCCATTTTCCCCAAATCTCTTTCGGCCCGTTCAGATCATTCTGACAAACATTGATGTGAGCATACCCTCTCATCTCTGATACATACCCTGGCAATAAACTGTCTCTATTTGTTAGCTGAGACTGCTCGGACCATATCAAGACGTCTGCATTATCCTCTACCTCTTTTTGAATCATTCGTTCAATAATACTAGTCATCTATATGGATATCAGTCATGGATCAACACCAATGAGATAAATAGTGCAATGCAAGATGAGGAGAAAGTAAACAAAAGGAAAGAAAATCAGTCCGTAATCATAAATGAATTGATTAAACATAATTCAGTTTATCGATAAAACCTACCCTACATGTTATCTACCCAATTATGCTTTAGTAGATCCTATCTAGTCGTGATTTCTACCCATATGCTTTGTTTATAGAACATCCTAACCTCATGCTGTCTAGTTCGCATACTTATCCAAGAAATTAAACCTAACCACATGATTTCTAGTTCGTATACATTTATTTGAGAAATTAAAATTTCACTAAAAAATGCTCAAATAAGCTTTTCCTTGTGTACTCTCCTCACAGGATCATATAGTCTGGGTAAGGTCGTATCTGGATTCTAAGTTTACTACATGTTGGATTTGGTTTTAAAGTAAGGGATCCTCGAATTGTCCTTTTTCGGTGACCCCTTGGGCTATCGAACCCTCAATCCTGGCCCATCACAGGCTTTCGGATCGAGTTCAATTTGAGGCGACACACTTCCTTATATCATTGCGGAGGTGAAAACCTCACGAGGATCATAAGGCGTGAGCCCAAAGAGCATTTCACTATCCCGCACGGAGGTGAAAACCACACGAGGGAGTAGCTACTTACTCCTACTTAAATAGGACGGAACGGGGTTTTAGCTCATGTTATGCAAATGCAGTTGTGTAGTGTGTGAGGAAAAGCGAAAATAAAGCAAACAACACTTAACAGAAAACTCAAGACCCTAAACAATTATTTAATTTGAAAATATTAGCAAACAGATCAGTACAACTATTTAGTGGTTAAGCAAATTAGAGTCAAGATGCAAATAAAACTTATTTAAAACCAAACAAGGGATCAAAAATTAAATTAGAACAAAATTGTAATTTTATTTGCAAAGACAATTTATTAATCGACTAATGGTCTGACTCTTTAAAAAAAGTCCCCAGCAGAGTCTCCAAGCTGTCAAAACGGTCTTTTACCCGATGGGGAAAGGGGTGGTCCCGCTTCGAAAATGATTTTTTTTGATAAATTTGTGATAAAAACGTGGTTCAAAGAGTCGCCATCAATCTTTAATTAGGGTGTGATTGAGAACCAAAAATATATTTGTACATTTAAATAAAATATTAATTTTAATTAAAACGACAAACTTGTGGTCTGCGTTACCAAATTTTGAGTTCGGGAGTCGGTTACGTATGGGGAAGGATTAGCACCCCCACAACGGCCTAAATCGATACCTAGTTGATTAATTAATTGTCTTTGCAATAAAATGTAAAAGTTTGAGTTTAACTTAATTTAAGATCCCTTAGAATAATTTTCTTTGAAATTTTGGATGAAAGATACAAATATTTAATTATTTCTTATCGAGAAGAATCGATCTATCATACCTTGAAGCAATCGATTCTTACTTCAACCGAAATAAAGAAATATTGGATTTCCATTCTAAATTTCAAAATAATAATTCCTAAAATAATGTTAAAATTGAAAACAATAATATTTATTTATTTCATATCGAACATTATTATTTTAAAAACCCTTTGAAAACTCATGCCAAAGTTAAATAAATAATAAATAAACATATCAAACAATTGATTAATTATTTATTTTTCCACTATTTAATGAGAATAAGGATATTCAATTAATTAAATATCTCAAGACGAGACCATAGATTCGATCTAACTGTCTTTTCTCAATGAATTTAATTAGAAGAATATGATCTTTTCCTTAATCCCCAAATTTTAAAAAATGAATTCGATTTAATTGGTGTCACTTGACGGGATAGACTTTCGTTTTAAAATTATTGAAAGTAACTTTCTTATACGTTAAGACAATTACTTTACGACAATATTAAATCGATCGAATATTACCCTTAATCAATTTATTTCGGTTCGAGTCAAGAGATACTTATGAGTATATCATGCGAAAATTAAGATGTCATGCAAAGCATATGTACATATAAATGAATTTAAACTAAAATGAAAATACATCAAAATATTTAATTAATGATAAATAAAATAAGACACATGCACGAAAACATAATAAGGAAATATAATGTGAACATATAAAAAAACAAATGAAAAACGTGGTTCTTGACCCATAAATTAAAACAAAATATAAACAAATTATGGACAATAAATTACAATAAAGAAATATCATGATAAGAATGCATATTAAATCAAACAAATCAAAGCTTAAATTAAGGAAACAAGTGGGGAAACAAATACTATAATAATTCTATATATATTATTAATAACTAAACACCAAACATAGCTTAAATTAAGGAAAGTGGAGAAACCAATATTATAATAATTCCATATATTAAAAAAGTAAACCATTATAACTTAAATTAAGGAAACATGTGGGGAAACAAATAATATAATGACTCCATATATTAAAAAACTAAACCACTATAGCTTAAATTAAGGACACAAGTGGGAAAACAAATATTATAATGATTTCATATATTATGTTTTTTTTAAAAATGATATAAAATAAAATAAAAATAATATAATACATGTAATCATGAAAAATAAAGTATCAAAACACAAATAGTAAGCAATAAGAATACTGGAAACGGAAATAACACTAAAAAATATTTAAAATAAAATAAATGAAATAAATTATTATACCAAAATTAAAATAAAATAAGGGGATCAAATTAAAATAAATAAAAATCGCAAGATTGAAATAAAATAAATATAATTTAATATAATGTTCGAAATATAAATATATAAATATATAGAGGGATGTAAATAAAATAAATCCAAAAAATAATAATCAGGCTTAAAAGGGAAAAATTTAAAAAAAAATCCTTTTAGGGACTAATATGCAAAACGCGCTTAAACTTAAGAGGGTTGAATTGTGATTTTACCAAAATAAATTAAGCTACACGTGAAAATGGTTAAATTTTAATTTAGGTCCTTACTGGTGACCATTTTGCAAAACACGCGTAAAGTTTGAGGAATTTATGTTGTAGTTTTGCCTTTAATTTCATCTATATATACCACTAATTTTATTTTTTTGCTCTTTTTAGTGGTTTTGAGGAAGAGAGAGAGAGAGAGAGAGAGAGAGAGAGTATATATCCTCTCCCCTTGGGCTCGGTCGGCCAACTGCCAGCCACTGTGAGCCACCGTCGGATTCCGTCCGGCCACCGCACATGGTGGCCGGAATTCTCAAAATCAACCAAATCGCCCCTTTTTTATAGATCTAACCCCCTAAGTGTTTATCTTAGGCTAAAACACCCTAAAAACCACAAAACAAGGCCCAAACCAAGCTCCGACCCTTCGGTTCTTATGCAGTCCGGCTACCGTTCGATGAAAATTTGATGACTCAAGTAAATTCCTTCCTTTAAACTTCCGGTTTTCTCTATTTTTACATGCAAAGTTTCGGTCTTTTTGTTTATTTATACAAGATTTATTTTTCATTCAAACATATGTATGAAAAATACAAAAATAAAATAAAGATGATACCTTTCGAATGCTATTGAAAACTTTCTGATTTATTGCTTTGTATTCTGTTTCTGGAAAACTCCGAATGGGTCGAACTCTTCTGCTATTACATTGTTGCAACGAGATTTTATACCTGTTTTTTTACAAGTCTAAAATAGTAATCTATTTTATTTATTATTATTTTTTTGTTTGGTGATGATTCACGCATGGTATGGCAAAATCTGATTAGTTGTAGTGGCATGGGAGTGGTTGGTAGCAGTGGTGGCTATTGAGTGGTCCAAGAGGCGGTGGCTGTTCTGGTCCAAGCGGTGGTGGCTGTTGAGTGGTCCAAGCGGCGGTGGCATGAGTGGTTCAAGTGGTTGCGACTGTTCTGGAAACCCTAGCAGGAATCAATCTGGGACGTTGGATCTCTCCCAGATCTAACGGTCAAGAGCTGTTGGAGGCTGATGGAACATGAAGAAACCTAATCTGATTGGGTTACTACAGTTGAGCTTCGGGTATAACTTGTAATTTGGGTTTGGATTTTGGGCTCACCAAGCCTATTATTGTAAATCTTTAAAATAAAATAATTATAAATAATAATATAAATAATGATGAAAAAAAAACTAGTGTCAACAATAAACAATAATTTAAAAGGAACAAATTCATAAACCATGTCGTGGTAAAACCACTGTCTTAGAAACGAATTCGCCCCGATTTGTGTAATCGCTGCAGTAGGCGGACCGTCCCCCGAGGTTAACACGGTCACTCCGAATTCCGTGGACTGCTGGTGGTATTGCACTTCTGATTGGAAAGAACACAAAGGAAATATTTAGAAAACACTTGGAGAGTGAATTCTGAATGTAGAGAGTGAGTTGAGAAGTTGAATCAAGCTCTCTATTTATAGGCTAGATATATGGTTAAAATCATCCATAAAAAATCAGGATTAAAACCCTTCATTGTAACAGCTGAAACGTCTAGATGAACCTGTTTAAAAAATATTCCAGGTTCATTGCATCATTATTCAACTGTTATAACTCCTGAAATTAAATCATTGTAACTCCTGATTAATTCCAGACAACTCATAATTTAATTTAGGAAAAACCTGTTTAATTCCAGACAACTCATAAATCAGCTGTTATCATTTGAATTTAAACAAACTTTCACATTTTTTCATTTGTTTCTTTCAAAGAGAAATTCCTCAAGAATTTTCTCTAAAAAGATAGTATCTGCGCAGACGTATCGAAGACACATACAACCACGACCTAAGACGGACGATGGTGGCTGTGTGCGAGAGTCCACCTTATTCTCTATCACTCAACAAGGAAGTGGGAAATCGAAACCTTAAATACCCATTCCCAATAGTGTTTTCAATACTATGTGGGATTGAACATTACCAACAGTATTGACTTCTACGCTCCAGGATCCAATGGTTGGGGCATGGGGATAAGAACACCTTTTTTTATGCCCAATCATCCAATTGTAAGAGGAAAAATACAGTTTGTGGTCTTTACAATAATACAGATATTTGGACCGATGAAATGGAAGACATACATGCCACGGCTGTTGAGTACTTTAATGTGCTTTTTGCCACGGTTTCTCCGTCGCCACCGGATCTCATTCTGTCTACTGTTACATCTGTTGTTAAGCTGAGATGAATGTCCGTCTCACAGCTGATTTCTCCAAAGAAGAGATTCTTGCAGTCTTTGAACAGTTTCATCCTCATAAAGCTCCTGGGATCGATGGGCTGTCTGCCAGATTTTACAAAACCTTTTGGGCAATTATTGGAGATGATGTGCTTGCCTTGTTTTCGAATCTACTTACTGGTCGTTTTGCTATGTCCACGGTGAATCATACGGTGCTTGCGTGAATCCCAAAGATTGCTGAACCGGAGATAATGACAGTTTAGGACTATTGCTTTATGTACTGTTATATATAAAATTGTTACAAAAGTGTTGGTGAATTGGCTTCGCCCTTTATTAAGTGAATGTATTGATGAAAATCAAGGGGCTTTTATCCCTGGCAGTTTAATCACTGATAATGTACTTGTTGCACATGAACTTTTTAATTTTATAAAGCAAGGCTACTCGAAGAATAATTGTGTAGCTGCCCTTAAATTGGACATGGAAAAGGCGTATGACAGGGTGGAATGGTCCTTCCTTCGTGCTATGCTTCTTCGCCTCGGGTTTACGAATCAATGGGTATGTTTGATAATGTCATGCGTTTCCTCGGTTTCATACCAAGTCCGTATTAATGGTTGCCTTTCTGAAAGTTTCTCACCGTTTCGTGGCCTACGCCAAGGTGACCCATTATCACATTTTCTTTTTGTCTTGTGTGCCCAAGATTTGTCCTCTTTGCTGCATTTTGAAGAATGCCATAGCCGACTAAAGGGTCTTTGGATTAGTCGCCATAGTCCCCGTGTAACTCATTTGTTTTATGCGGATGATTGTCTGTTGTTTTTGCGGCCCACGGACTTGAATTTCAGCGGGCTCGGGTGGTTCTTGATCTTTATGCAACACATTCTGGCCAGCTTGTTAATTATGATAAATATAGCCTGTACTTCGGTCCTTCTACTTCAATGGTCACCCGTTCACGACTTAGCTCTTTTGTTGATGTAAATTGTGTTAAATACCCTTGCATGTATTCGGGTATGCCATTGATAATTGGTCGTAATAAAACTCAAGCTTTCGGTTTTCTCCGAGATAAAATTACATCTCGAGTTCGAGGGTGGACCAAGAATCCGTGTACGTTAAAGCAGTGGGCCAGGAATTACCAATCTATGTGATGGGTTGTTATTTGATCCCGAATGGAGTGTTGGCGGACATGACCACAACGTTGTGATCGTATTGGTGGTCAGGTGATTCTTCATACCGGGGTTGGCCTTTAGTTGATTGGGAGAGTCTTTGTCACCCAAAGCGGTTGGGTGGACTTGTTTTTCATTATTTTCGCTATTTTAACATTGCAATGTTGGGTAAGTAAATTTGGCGTCTTCTTCAGGCTCCGGATTGTCTTATAGCACATGTTCTCTCTGCTAAATATTATCCCACTGGAAATATTTCTCTGCCTCTCTTGGAGATCACCCTTCGTATGCTTGGCGAAGTATTTTCACGGCATTATAGGAATTACGCCCTGGCTTTTATTGGCAGGTTGGAATAAATAGCACTGTTCCGATTCATCAGGCTAATTGGGGAGGACTTTCCGGTTCACTTTTCTGCTACTTATGCTTATAATCTGTCTCAACCGCTACAATGTGGGGAGTTTATGCTCCCAAATATTCCTTAGTGGAACACGACCTTGGTTACAAGTGTTTTCGCTCATGCTGATGCTGAAGAAATTCTGCAATGTCCCGTTTCTCCTGTCTCATCAGATGTCTCTTACTTTGGAGTGGTCATTCATCGGGCTACAAATGGGTGCTTCGCCAACACACTCCTGTGTTAGCTTATATCCAAAGACCAATCATATGATGATTGTAATAATATATTTATTTATCGGTTTTATTGAATAAAGGCATTGCCACTATTATTTTCAGTTATGTGTCTGTGTTTAACATAAACTGAAAGATAATAAAGTCCATAAAATCACATTATTAAAAGATCCATAGTCAAGTATTATTATGGGTATGGAAAATAATAATATGCTTAAGACTAACATGGTATTGATTGATGACAAGGAGTTGTCATTGACATAGAGATGTCAGAATTGATACATGATTATATTGTCAGAGAACAATGTATTGGATTGACTCATCATGAGCATATGTCTTGGATTATTATGTAACAGTCATAACATTGTTCATGGTGATGACTATATGTGTGATCCTCAGACTTGAGATCAATGTCATCCCAACATATATTGTTGTATGTTTTGATACAATTAAACATGCTCCGTAACTGGTTGCACTATAAAGACAGTTATTGAATATATTTCGATATATGTAGTGAGGTGTATATGGTTAAGATAGGATTTGTCCTTCCTACATAATAGGAAATATATCACCGGCCACTTGATTGAGTGAGACTAGAAATGTATGACCATGCTTGAATAAATTGATATGTGATATCATATTCGTTAATTATAGTCTACTCTAGATATCAAGAAACAATAGATGGGCTATACAAGTGTGACTATTCTAAGACTTGTGCCTATTCTAGATATAAAGGACAAAAGGATGTAATATATAAAAGAGTTAACCACAAAGATGATATGTCGAATCATAATTTCTTGTAACTTAGGTGACAATGATATATTGCTAGATGTCACTCATTGTATGTAATATTAGAATTGTTCTAATAATTACTACTAACGTTACAAGAACCTACAGGGTCACATCCTATGATTGAAATGAGCAAAAATGTACAATTTGTTGTATGTTACTAAAATATATCTAGAGTTATGATATGTATATTTGATATACATATGATTTTAATTATCCTGAATATAATAAGTAAGCATTAAAAGAATGTAATTTAGATTACAACTCTTTTAATTGGTATATATAATTCGGAATAATTAAATAAGTTTTAAAATAAACATTAAAGATTATAATTCAGATTATAAGTCTTTAATGTATATTTAATTGAATTAATTAAATAATATTTTATTGTTAATTCGAAATAACTTTGAAAACCCTAAGATGTTAGGGTAATGGATATAAAAGGGTGTGTTAGGTCTAGCAGCCGTTTTTGAACACACACACATAAACCTTCAGCCGTTTTTCTCTCAAAACAGTTTTGGGGAAAACAAATATTGCTCTCAATTGGGTGAATTGAGTAAAGGCCGAGACGTAAATCTGGGATTTCCTCTCAAAGATGAATTGGTTACCGATGTTATCCTGCAATCGTTGCCAGATAGCTTTAGCCAATTTGTCCTTAATTTCAACATGAATGAAATTAACAAGACTTTGCCACAGTTACTTAGCATGTTACGAAGTGCTGAAAGTAACATGAAAAAGGTTGGACCTAAGCCTATTCTGATGGTCCACAAGGACAAAGGAAAGGTAAATAAAAAGGTAGTGGCAAAGTCTAAGGGAAATGGTAAGACCAAACCAAAAGGGAAAAATGCATTGAAACCCAAAGGGGGAGTTAGAAAGGAAGGAAAATGTTTCCATTGCGATGAGACCGGACACTGGAAGAGAAACTGCCCTGTTTACCTTGAAGAGGTCAAGAAGGCAAAAGCAAACGAAACGTTTGTTTCAGGTATTTATGTTATTGATGTTAATTTGTCAACATCTACTTGGGTATTAGATACCGATTGTGGTTCTCATATTTGTACTTCTGTACAGAGACTGCAAAAGAGAAGGAATCTGGCTAAAGGAGACGTGGAACTACGAGTGAGAAATGGAGCAAGAGTTGCTGCATTAGCTATAGGGACATATGTTTTATCTTTTCCTAGTGAACTTGATTTTAATTTAGAGGATTGTTATTATGTGCCTAGTTTGTCTAAGAACATTATTTCTATTTCTTGTTTGGACAAGATTGGTTTTGAGATTATTATTAAGAATAATTGTTTTTCTTTTTATCTCGATAGTGTTTTTTATGGTTCGACACAATTGGTTAATGGTCTCTATATTTTGGATCAAGAAAACACCATTTATAACATAAATATTAAGATATAAAAAATAAATGACTTGAATCAAACTTATCTTTGGCATTGCCGTTTAGGCCATATAAGTGAAAAACGCATATCAAAACTCCATAAAGATGGATTCTTAGATTCATTTGTTTTCAAACAATATGATGTATGTGAATCTTTCTTGTTGGGAAAAATGACTAAAGCTCCTTTTAATAGTAAAGGTGAGTGAGGAAGTGATTTATTGGGGTTAATACATAGTGATGTATGTGGACCAATGAATACACAAGCCATAGGTGGATTTCATTACTTCATTACTTTCACCGATGACTTCAGTCGGTATGGGTATATTTATCTTATGCGCCATAAATCTGAAGCCCTTGAAAAGTTTAAGGAATTTAAAAATGAAGTACAAAATCAACTAGGCAAGAGTATTAAGGCACTTCGATCAGATCGAGGTAGAGAATTGATAACTCTGTAAAAAGACTTAATTCCTAGTCTTTCCCTTTAAGTTATTGCTCGTCTAGACAAAGTATGCACTGCATTTTTAGTTGCATTTAGTTGTATATAGGTTATATTAGATTGTGGTGGATAAGTTTTGCTTAGGAAAGATTTATTTGGTTTGATTGATGTTGCTGAAGAGAAAGGGTTGTTTGGGTTGTTCTTGTGCAGGAATCCTAAAGAGGAAGAACAATTCAGTCGTGACAATGTAAAAGTGAAGAGGACAACGAAACAGATGAGAACGTGAGGAGTAGATTTATCTCGCCAAGGCAAGATTTATTTGAGGAAGTCTGAAGCAGGTGTGGATAAACCACCTATGTCACACGCCAGCGGGATGACCTACTTCACGTGTAAGCAAGCCTCAATTATTCTGATTGCCTCCAGCCGCCTTTCCTTTTTAAGTTCGGGCAATTAATAACGACTAGTTAAGGAAACTCTAAAAGTAGACAAATACTTAGGAGGTCTTTCCTTATAAATAACCAGCCGTAGCCGCCAAAGAGAGAGGCAAGGAAGAAGAGAGAAGAGCTTTACCTAAGGCGTGAGCAAGCAACTGCAATGCCTCTATATCCAGACGATAGCAGAGCGGTGATCAGGCCTCGAGAGAGGGTGATCACCAAGGCAGGCGCGGTGCTGATCAGGATTGTCGCGACAGAGCCCCCGATTTTGGGAGTCGTTCTTCCTTTGTTTTTAACTCTTTATCTATTTGGGGTTGTATTAAACGTTGAATCTTGGATGATCTTTGATAGAACCATGAATTCTTTACTTGGTGTTAAACTTTGTTTTGTCTGAACAATATTTTTATGTTTATAAATGATGAAATATGTTTCACTTATGACTGTTTTGTTCATAGTTTAAATATTTTACCTTATCACTGTAAGAGGATCGAGAAATAGCCTTGGGTTTTGGTAAAACACGTCTTGGCATTGTAAGAGCATCGAGAGATAGCCTTTTGGCTAGATAAGTGATTCTTAAATTCGAGAGAATTAAGATAGATCAACGTGAGCAATGGAATGAATCCGAGATGGTGAAGTTCTAACTTGTCTATCTTAGAGATAAGGATTGAGTTTCAAACGACTAAAAGGGATAGATGCTAGAGTAGGATAGATGCCGAGAGGTATTGCCGTAGAAACTGTCTAAGAATACCTAGTAATCCTGTCGGGCAGTTCTAGTGAGTCATAATAAGTCATTCTAAACTACGAATATTGTTGTCAAGACAACTGTTTAGCATAAGTGCTATGTGACACGTCTGAATATGTGAGGTTGTTTGCATTATATTTAAACCATCACTTGTTTTATTAGTCTGCATATTAATTTGGCCTCAACCAAACTTTTCTGAAATCATTGAATCATTTTTCTTATTTCATTAATATTAGTTCTTAGGATAATACTTAGTAGGACTTAGCTTGTGATATTAGTTCTAGTTGTGGTGAAAATATATTTCTAATCCAATCCCTGTGGAGACGATACTCACTCACTACTATATTACTTGCATCGATTGAGTATACTTGCACATATTTTCTTGCCTTATCATATAAATTTACAAGCAATCGAGTTTTTGGCGCCGTTGTCGGGGATTGACAACTTATGATATTTTTAGCCATATCAAGTTCTCTTTGTCACATTATATTAGTCTAACGTAGTTTACTATTTTCTTTTGTAGATTTTAATTATTGCATGACCTTGAGATCTTCTGGTAAGCCTTTGGAACCATTCGACCCTGAAATTGAGCAATCACTCAAACAAAGGTTGCGTGCCCAAGGAAACAGAAAACAATCAAATCAATTTCAAATGCAACACAACATGGGAGATTTAAGAGATCCATATGCAGCAATTAATCTTCAAGTTGTAAGACCAAGAGCGATACGAGATCATTTGAACCCTATTCTCGATGACCTCAATCTAGGGATAGTGGCACCTGAGATCCAAGCCACTCACTTCGAACTCAAACTGATGATGTTTAACATGTTAAACTCTATCAGACAATTTAGTGGATCACCCAATGAAGATGCTAGACAGCATGTTCATGCTTTCCTTGAAGTATGTGACTCATTTTGGAAACAAGGAGTACATGAGAATATACTAAAACTGAAGCTTTTTCCTTACTCCCTATACGATAGAGCAGGAGCCTGGCTTAGCGGAGTTCCTTCCGGCTCAATGGAGTCATGGGCAGACTTATGCAGGAGTTTCCTACTGCGATACAATCCGCCCAATTTTGAACGCTCAGCTTGGCAATGCCATTGCTAGTTTTTGCCAAGGAGATGATGAATCAATGTACGAATGCTGGGATAGGTATAAAAGTCTACTTCGTAAATGTGTTAACCATGGATTTCATGATTGGACGCAAGTGGTAATGTTTTACAACGGAGTCAAAGCACCAACTTGAATGATGCTAGATGCATAAGCGAATGACACCTTACTAGACAAATCACCCGAGGAAGCTTTTGACATCTTCGACAGGATAACAAATAATGATTATCAATTTCCAAGTGCAAGATTGGGAACTGGCAGAAAATCATCAGGAGCATATGAATTAGAAGGTAAAGATTCGGTAGCAACTGAACTTTCGGCCATAACCAATTTGTTGAAAAACTTGCAACGTCCTAATGAGGTAAGAGAAGTCAAGGAGACCAATAATGCATGCTTATTTTGTCACGACAATCATCATGAGAGTGATTGTCCTAAAAACCATGCGTTAACTAATTTTGTGGGTAACTATAATCGGAACAATAATAACCGCTATTCGAGTACGTACAATCATAGTTGGAGACAACACCCAAATTTTTTATGGAGTAATCATGGGAACAGTAACAATCAAGCCATAAACTATAGGCCACAACAAAATAATTCTGACCATCAACATTTTTAGAATCAACATCATCAGCAACCCTGGTAGAACAATAAAGGTATATCTTCTTCCTCTAACACTAATTCGAATACTGATTCCTTGGAGTTATCATTATAGGAATTCATGGCCTCGATAAAAGATAATCATGGCTTCCACAAAGACCTTGATGCACGAACACTCTGCAACAATTAAAAATCAAAGAAATTTGCTACAAAGCTAAGAAACGCTTTTGCAAAGCCACAGTTCATAACTCAGAGCGTTGGAGAATCAAGTGGGAAAAATTGCTACTGCATTACATTCTCGCCCACATGGAAATCTCCCTAGTGTTACCGAAGTCACTAAGAATCATGGGAAGGAGTAATGAAATGTACTTATGCTAAGGAGTGCAAAACAAGTCAATTAAGATGACAAGTTTGGGGGAGAACACCTGAACAATCATCGCCAAGGCGTAACACAACTGGATGATCAATCTGAGAATGTTGAACAAAGGGAAGTGCCTGAAGAGAAGGAAAGAAGTGAAGGCTCAGAAGAGCATCGACCGGATAACAAAATATTTATGGTCAAGACCAGCGATTACTCAGCACCATCAGTAGTCGATGTGAGACCTCCACCACCATCCCCTCAACGGTTGAAGAAGCATAATGATGAAATCCAGTTCAAGAAATTTGTTGAAGTTCTGGATCAATTGTGTATCAATGTTCCCTTACTTGAAGCCATTGAGCAAATGCCTTATTATGCCAAGTATCTTAAGGAAATTGTTACAAAAAAGGAAGGTAGAGCGTGTCGCCACGGCAACATAAATTTGTTCAACAGTAAGCAAACTCCCACCAAAATAAAAAGACCCTGACAGTTTTAAAATACCATGTTCCATTGGTAATGACTTTATAGGATGAACTCTTATTGATTTGGGATCAAGTGTAAACTTGATACCAAAGTCCATATTTATGAAGCTAGACGGGCATCACGCCCAGCCCACCTCGGTCATACTACAGTTGGCTGATCGGTGTTATGTGCGACCCGATGGCAGAATAGAAGACATCATAGTAAAGGTGGATAAATTCGTATTTCCAGTAGATTTTCTCATCCTGGATTGCGAAGCTGATGAAAACGCACCAATCATTCTGGGACTCCCCTTCTTAGCCACCGGGAGAATCCTCATAGATTGTGAAAAGGGAGAATTCACCATGAGAGTAGGCGAACAAAGTGTCACTATCAATGTATTGAACTCCATGAAATACGTGGATAATTCAGAAGAATGCCAATGCATTAACAAGATTGAAGAAAAGGAAATCCTTAGACAAGGTGAATCCCTAAGGCTCGATGAATACAGTACATTATACCACGAACCTACAACGGAGATACATGAAGCAGAAAACTTTGGCCCAGATGAATTGTTTTCAGAAGACGGTCCTGAAAATCTTGGCCTCAACCATAGAAATTTGAGCAATGAACGCCCTGAAAACAATACCAATACAAGATGCAAAGGAAAGACAAATGACCCATTGAGACTTCTTCATAACAGATCAGGTATAAAATTTGAACCCTTAGATTATGATAAAGATAAATCTCATGATTCATCTTCACAACATGTACTAAAGTTGGAACTTAAAACTTTGCCATCATATTTGAAATATGCTTATCTAAGAGTTGATGAAACCCTACCAGTGATAATTTCTACCAACCTAACCTCCGAATAGGAGAATAGTTTATTGAATGTCTTGTCACATCACAAGAAAGCTATAGGATGAAAGATGTCAGACTTGAAAGGAATCAGTTCGACCATATGCATGTACAAAATCAACCTTGAAGATAGCCATAGCACTTCGGTGAAACCCCAAAGACGGCTCAACCCGATCATGAAGAAGGTAGTCATGAAGGAAATTATAAAATGGTTGGATACGGGAGTAATCTATCCTATATCTGATAGTTCATGGGTCAGGCCAATATAATGCGCACCAAAGAAAGGTGGTGTGACCATGGTTAAAAGCGAGCATGACGAGCTACTCACCACAAGAATAGTCACGGGATGACGCATATGCATGGATTACAGGAAGCTCAATAAAGCCACAAAGAAGGATCATTTTACCCTCTATTTTATCGACCAAATGTTGGATAGACTAGCGGGAAACGCATTTTACTACTTCCTTGATGGATACTCGGGGTATAATCAAATTGCCATAGCACCGGAGGACCAAGAAAAAAAACTTTCACGTGCCCATATGGTACCTATGCATTTAGACGAATACCGTTTGGAATGTGTAACGCTCCATCTATATTCCAAATATGCATGATGGAAATCTTTTCGGATATGGTGGAAGAGTGCATGGAAATATTTATGGACGACTTCTCCGTCTCGGGTGATGATTTTGACCGATGTCTCAGTAATTTATCCAAGGTGTTGAAACGCTGTGAAGAAGCCAACCTAGTACTAAACTGGGAAAAATGCCATTTTATGGTGACCGAAGGAATAGTGTTGGGTCACAAAATTTCATGCCATGGCATCGAAGTCGATAAAGCCAAGGTGTATGCAATTGAAAATCTTCCCCCACCTACTAATGTGTGAGGTGTACACAGTTTCGTTGGACATGCAGGCTTCTATAGGTGGTTCATAAAAGACTTTTCACAAATTTCCAAACCCTTATGTCTTTTGCTTCAACAAAATCATCCATTTGAATTTACTAATGATTGTTTGAATGCTTTCACAAATTTGAAGAAAAAGCTTTCTGCAGTACCAATTGTTATCCCACCAGACTGGAATGAACCATTTGAGCTCATGTGCGACGCTAGTGACTATGCAGTCGGAGCAGCTAGGGTAACGAAAAGTAAAATTTTTCACGTCATATATTATGTGAGCCAAACTCTTAATGATGCACAAGTGAACTATACCACCACTGAAAAAGAACTATTAACCGTAGTATTTGCATTCGATAAGTTTAGGCCATATCTAATAGGCACTAAGGTAATTGAGCACACAGATCACTCTACCACTAAATATCTGATTAATAAAAAAGATGCAAAGCCTATACTAATTCGGTGGATATTACTACTGCAAGAATTTGATTTAGAGATCAAGGATATAAAAGGTATAGAAAATCAAGTGGCAGACCATTTGTTTAGGCTAGATAACAAACCTGATTGTCCTGAAATCACAGAAATAAAAGAGGATTTCCCAGACGAGAAAATATTATTTGTCACGGCTGCACCGTGGTATGCTGACATTGTTAACTTTCTTGTTAGTGGTATTGTTCCTCCTGATTTATCTACCTAGGGCAGAAAGAAGTTCTGACATGATGTACGACATTACTACTAGGATGAACCATTTCTATTCAAGCAATGCGAAGACCAAATAATTGAAGATGCATTCCAGAAGAAGAGCAGCAAGATATCCTACACTAATGCCACTTGTCACCATATGGAGGGCATTTTGTTGGAATGAGAACAACAAAAAAAGTGCTTCAGTCCGGATTTTATTGGCTAACCCTGTTCAAATATGCACATGAATTCTACAAGTCATGTGATAGATGTCAACGAACAGGAAACATCTCGAAACAACATGAGATACCATAGTAAAATATTCTGGAAATCAAACTTTTCGACGTATGGGGAATAGATTTAATGGGACCTTTCCCATCATCATTCAGAGATTTGTATATTCTCCTAGCAGTGGATTATGTATCAAAATGGGTGGAAGCCATCGCAACACCTAAAAACAATTCCAAGACGGTGCTAAAGTTTTTGTACAAAAAACATATTCACCCTCTTTGGAACACCACGAGCTATAATTAGCGACAAAGGCACACATTTTGACAACAAATTGATTGCCAAGGCATTGAAACGATATGGAGTACGACGTAGGATAGCTATGGCGTATCACCTTTAAACAAATGGACAAGCCAAAGTGTCTAACCGGGAGATTAAGAAGATCCTTGAAAAAGTGGTCAACCCGAATCGAAAAACTGGTCCCAAATCTAGATGAAGCACTATTTACTTATCACACAACATTCAAGACACCACTGGGAATGTCCCCGTTCAAGCTGGTCTACGGAAAGGAATGTCATCTATCGGTTGAACATGAACATAAAGCCTACTAGGCCATCAAAAAGATAAACATGGATGCTCAACTTGCTGGAGAAAGAAGTCTATTGGAGTTGAACGAGATAGATGAATTTAGAGCACATGCATACGACAATGCTCTCCTTTACAAGGAGAAAACAAAACGATGGTGTAACACCCCCAACCCGTATCTAACTCGAATATGAGTCTGAGGTGTCACATTGACTTTTCAAACTTTAATTCTTGACAAAATTCAAGGAAAATTTAAAACCTTCATTAACACAAAAGCGGTTTATTTACATAAAATAACCAAAATAAACAAAATCGATCAGAGCATTTATAACTGACACATTACTTACATGCCAACATACTATACACGACAAAATACATACTTTATCAGTTACTTCTGATCTGATCTTCTAGCAGTGCTGCTGTTATTGCGACTCCTATTTCATTTCTTATCGATTTTTGGTACCTACGTGTAAATCACTTACACGCTAAGTCATAGACTTAGTGAGGCATAACAAAAATATATGTATACGTATGTATAAAAATGAATTTATGAACATACATCGTTACCATTGATCATGACATCTTAACTTGCATATATTTATTATACTATAACAAATATGATGATAGTAAGCACATATAAGACATATTTTTATGCTGATTTTGATTTTAATTTATCTTTGGATTGCCCATGTACATTATTGAGAACAAAGGTATGTGAGTACATAGAGGTTATGCACTATGCTGTCACCAAAGCTTGTATAATTCCCTCAAGGAGCACTGAATATTTGTCCCGAATGACCACTATATCCCCAAGGACCACTAATTGTTCCGAAGAACCACTATGTCCCGAAGGACCACTCCTTAAGAACCATATACATAATACAATGGACCAAATAAGTGTACCAAAGTACCACATATATGTTCCACAAAATTACATATATGTTCCGAAAGACCACGTAGAACCCTCGACTTTTGGCATGCCAATTATACCTACAGCTCTCATATTAACTCACATGGGCTTTAAATATGAATACATTTCTCATTTTCATATCTTCTCATTACTTTTCATATAATCATGTATTTCACTTCATATACACACATGTGATCACTTTTATTATTTCACAGACCTGGATTGATCCTCTGACAATTTCATTATTTCATATAATATCATAGTAAAGCATGAATGAACTATACATGAAATCACTGTATCCAATATATATATGTGGATGCATGTACATGAATATGAAATCAAGAATTCAACTATAAGAGATAGACTTATCGTAAGTCTTATCTCCATACAATTCTATCCAGTATGGGCACTCACCTTAGCCTTGCTTTGACTCAATTCTAATCTCTCGATTGTTCCAGAATGAGATTATATTCTAAATCTACATAGTAATACATTGATACATATCAGTATACTAATTGATATATTCTAAACTATCACTCCTTAGGATAAAAAGAAAGCTATTTTTATCTTTTAATGAAGGTATGCATCGATGCACTACACCATGTATCGATGAATCTCTTAACGGGTGCATCGATGCATAAATCCCATTCGAAGTTTGTATTTTAAGTAGGTGCATTGATGCACTCCTCATGCATCAATGCACTCCTAATGCATCGATGCACTAATTGCATTCGATGTTCAATGTTTTGATTGTGCATCGATACACATTGAATGTGCATCGATGCACATAACCCAAAATTTGTATTTTAAACCTGAAAATCATCAATTCTTCACTCAATTTTTCTATTTAAACCCCTATCATGTCATTAAGCCCAACCATCATTACTTAAACCAACTTATATCCATGAAAATCATCTTTAACCTCAAAATCCTATCCCACATATGTGATTCAAGAATCATACTCAAATTTCAATATGTTCTAAATACAATTCTAACACTTCATATTCCTTAATTAGCATGATGACAAGTAAAATTTATCTTCAAATTCAACTTATCAACTATTTTCCATAAATTCATTTAAAACCCCATTTTCTTTAATCTCTTATAACTTCTTCATCTTGTTACTTTAAACAAATTAAGCTTTCCATAAGCTTAATTAGCATCTAGGATCAAAACCAGACTTAAATTTCAGCAAACCATTAGCTTTTAAAAGATCTCACCTTTGTTTTGCCTTCTTCAGGTGTGGAGAAAGAAGAGAAGAAGAGAACTATGAATCTTGTTTTTTTTTCTCTTCCACATGGAGTTGATAAATAAATATCTCTTCTTTAATTCTTTCCCTTGCAAATGACCATTTTATCCTTCTATTCCTTCTTTCTTGCAATTTAACCCTATACCAATTACAATACTATTCATTATTATACTTTAGTCACCAAATTTTGAAGTTTTACAATTTAGTCACTAACCCAGTATCGAGGATGTTACAAATCTCCCCCTAAAGAAAATTCATCCTCGAATTTTCATTACGCGAAGAGATGGGGGTATTGAATCCTCATGTCCTCTTCACGTTCACATGTTGCTTCCTCTATCTTGTGATTTCACCATAATACTTTAACTAATGGAATGGTCTTGTTTCTTAGCTGTTTAATCTCGTGAGCTAGGATTTTAACCGGTTTCTCCTCATACATCAAATCCGATTGAACCTCAACCTCTTCTAGTGTCACGATGTGGGAGAGATCAGATCGATACTTCCGAAGCATTGAGACATGATGGACATTGTGAATTTTCTCCATTTCAAGTGGCAACGCCACTGATATGCCACTAGTCTAACTCTCTTTACGATCTTATACGGTCCAATGAATCTAGGACTAAGTTTTCCCTTACGTCCAAACCTCAAAACTTTATTCCATAGAGATACTTTGAGAAACACTTTATCTCCAACTTGATATTCTATCTATTTTCTCTTTAATCCGCGTATGATTTCTGTCTATCAGCTACTGCTTTGAGATTACTTTCAATTGCTTGAACTTTTTCTTTCATTTCATGATCAACTCTGACCCATAATTTCTTTGTCTTTAAGCTCGAACCAATTTATAGGCGTACGATATTTCTTCCATAAAGAGCTTCATAGGGAGCCTTTTGATGCTTGATTGATAACTATTGTTGTACGCGAATTCCGCAAGAGACAAGTACCTTCCCATGATCCTTTAAACTCGATAACACAAGCTCTCAACATATCTTCTAAAATTTGGATTGTTCTCTCCGATTGCCCATCGTTTGAGGATGAAACGCTATACTGAATTCAACCGGCCCCAACTCATTATGTAATGATTTCCAAAACCGTGAAGTAAACAGGATCTCGATCCGAAACAATAGAAATAGGTACTCCATGTAGACGTATAATCTCCCTGATGTACAACTCTGCATACTTGTCCATGGTAAAATCAACTCGTACCGGAAAAAATGAGCTGACTTAGTCAATCTATTTATAATCACCCAGTGGAATCTCTTTTATTCGGAGTCAAAGGTAACCCCATTACAAAATCCATTCTCACATTCTCCCCATTTCCACTTAGGAATAGACATTGGTTGCAATAATCCTGACGGAACCTGATGTTCAGCTTTGACTTGTTGACATGTCAAACATTTGGATACAATTCCGTAATGTCTCTCTTTATTCCAAGACACCAATATCGACTCTTGAGATCCATATACATTTTATTTCCTCCCAGATGCATAGTCAATGACTACAATGAGCTTCCGTTAACAAGTCTTTTTTTTTAACTCATCATATGGAATCACCAACCTCCCTTGATAATATAAGTTCCCATCATCTTTCATTACATAATCCTGGGCTCTCCATTCCTTATCTGCTGTAACTTCTTTAAACATTTTTCATCTCCAACTTGCAATTCTTTAATTCGATCTAGCCATGATGGCTTGAGAGTTAATTCTGCACATATGGCACCATCTCCTCTTAACGATAGTCTGGCGTCCAAAGCTCGTAAGGCTGCAAACGTCTTTAAGCTTAAGGCATCCGCTACCATGTTCGCTTTCCCTGATGGAAATCAATCACTACATCATAATCCTTTAGGAATTCCACTCATCTTCTCTGTCTTAAGTTTAACTCCTTATGTCATCAAGTATTTCAAACTCTTATGGTCTGTATACAAATCATCGTTCACCATACAAGTAGTGATGCCAAATCTTAAGAGCGAAACTATCGTAGCCATCTCCAGATCATGCATTGGATAATTCTTCTCGTGCGGTTTTAGTTGCCTCGAGCATATGCCACCACGTTGCCTTCTTGCATTAACACGCATCCCAACCAGTTATGAGACGCATCATTGTACACTACATAATTTTTGCCAGATTCGGTTGAATCAAACTGGAGCTTCTGTTAAAATCCTCTTTAGCTTTTCAAACTCTCATGGCTTTGAGTCCTAGCAAATTTTACCTCTTTTCTCAATAACTTGGTTACGGGTAATGCTATTATCGAAAGTTTTTAACGAACCTTCGTAATAGCCAGCTAACCCTAGAAAACTCCAGACTTCTGATACTTCTTTGGAACTTCCCATTCTAAAATATCTATCCCTTCTTCACACTTCAAATCACTAAAAATTCAATGAATACCTTTTCAATGAATGATCCAAATGCAATATTTGACTTCATCAAATCCATGAAAGTAGATAGTTCATTCGTAACTCCAAATGGCATTACGATAAACTCATAGTGACCATATCGTTCTAATGCCATCTTTGGAATATCTTCTTGAATCTTCAATTGATGATAACCAAACATAAATCAATTTTCGAAAACACTGAAGCTCCCTTTAACTGATCAAATAAATCATCAATTTGGGGGAGTGGATACTTGTTCTTGATGGTCACTTTATTGAGTTGCCTATAATCAATATAAAACGCATGGATCCATCCTTCTTTTTGACAAACAAAACTGGAGCTCCCCATGGTGAAACACTCGGTCTGATAAACCCTTTGTCCAATAATTATTGTAATTGAATCTTTAATTATTGTAATTCTTTTGGGGCCATTCTGTATGGTGACATGACAATAGGTACAGTCCCCGACACGACTTCAATATGAAATTCGACTTCTCTATTTGGAGGCAAACCCGGTAACTCTACAGGAAAAACGTCAAAAAACTCTCTGGCTATAGAAATTTCTTCAATTCCCTTTTTTTTCTCTCACATCCATCACACTTACAATAAACCCTTGACATCCTGTAGCAATAACTTCTTTGCCGACATCACTGATATTACATTAGCCAACGGGTTCCATCCTTCACTAAATACAATAACTTCTATACCTTCTAAACTTCTCAACGTTACTCTTTTCAGTCTACAGTCAACATTAGCATAGTAACGATATAACCAGTTCATTCCCAGTATCACCTCGAATTCGTCAAAAGGTAATTCCATATTAGGAGGGAATTCAATTCCCTGAATCTATATGGGACACCCTCGACACACCATATTGACTCGAGCACTGCGTCCTAACGGATTAGTCACTATTACCTCACTGCTAGTAGATTCTAACGAAATATTCAATTCTTTCACTAACTTGCTATAAATATAAGAATATAGACCCTGAATTAATCAATACAAACATTCTTGTCATACAATTGGAAGATACCTGCTATTATCTATGGGTCATCTCTATCCTCGCTAGTCTTGAGATTATACACATGAGCTGTAGAACGTATTTCTTGAGGAGCTAACGACTCTGATTGACTTCTTCCTCTTCCTCTCTGGGTAGTCGAGGCAGACCTCTCTGGCTGAGCAGATTCACCAGGTAACATGGACAATCCCGAACAAAATGTCCGGCATCCCACATTTAAAACAGGCTCCAGAAATTATCCTGCATATCCCTGAGTGATTCTTTCCACAATGTGGACATCTGACTTGGCTCGGGTTAGATCTCTAAGCTCCAGATCCCTCTGACTGTGTTTATCGACCCTCATCTGATTAGATCCCCTTACAGAATGCAACCGACTCTGATCTCTTGGGGTCAAGAACTCACATCTCTGCCCCTTTTTGACGGTGCAGCACTCGATGATGTACCCGATCTTTTCGAAGTCTGAACTTGGGAATTCCGAACCTCTCATTTTGAGCTCTTTCCAGAGCTTTAGCACGGTTTACCACTTCTTGAAATAAAGATAAATTCAACACTATAAGCATCTCTTTCAAGCGAGGACGTAATCCCTCAACAAACTAATCGCAAACATCCTTCTCTGTAGGAATTAATTCCGTAGCGAAGCGGCTCAACTTGAATTCACATTCATACTCATACACTGTACGATTCCATTGCTTTAGGTTCATGAACTCTTGCTTCATTTGTCGAATGAACTGATCTCCGATGTATTTATGCTTGAATTCTTCTAAAACAAAGACCAAGTTACTTGATCACCGGGCATTCTCAAGGTAATGTTGGTCCACCAAATCCTTGCTTGCCCTCAAGCAATGAGATTATTCCATCCAGCTTCTCTAGATCGGAACAATGAAGTCCCTCAAGCATTATTTTACATCATTAAGCCAAAGGTCCGCAGTAATAGGACCTTCATCAGCTTCACCTAAACTCTGGTGCTCCTAAACCTTCAACTCCTTTGCAACATTCATTCTCGGAGTTGAAGTAACAGAAGGTTGAAAACGTGTCAATACCGCGTCCAGTGTTTTGAAGAACACATATTGATCACTTACAGGCACTCCAGAGGGTGCCTGAGCTTCACCCTTCCTGGCCAGGGCAGGTGAATTACTACTTCAGCGAGCCTATCGTCTCCTTCACTTCTAGAGCTACCATATCTGGACATCTATAAAAATACCCATATAATTCTATCAGAAAACAATATACTTACTATTTTATATCAGAAGTTTTCACTATTTTATGGCATGTATACTTTATAGGACACTCTAGACTTCGGTTTATGCGAGAATCGACTAAACCGTAGCTCTGATACCATTAAATGTAACACCCCAACCCGTATATGACCCGAATACGAGTTTGAGGTGTCACATTGACTTTTCAACTTTGATTCATGACAAAATTCAAGGAAAATTTAAAACCTTCATTAACACAAAAGCGATTTATTTACATAAAATAACCAAAACATCATAGCATTTATAACTGACACTTACTTACATGCCAACATACTATACACGACAAAATACATACTTTATCAGTTACTGATATCTTCTGGCAGTGCTGCTGTTATTCCACTCATATTTCTGTTCTTCTCGATTCTTGGTACCTACGTGTAAATCACTTACACGCTAAGTCATAGACTTAGTGAGGAATAACATAAATATGTATACGTATGTATAAAAATGAATTTATGAACATGCATCCTTACCAATGATCAGACATCTTAACTTGCATATATTTATTATACTATAACATATGATGATAGTAAGCATATATATATTTTTATGCTGATTTCGTTTTAATTTATCTTTGGATTGCCCATGTACATTATTGAGAACAAAGATATGTACATAGAGGTTGTGCACTATGTTGTCACCACAACTCGTATATTCCCTCAAGGGGCACTGAATATTTGTCCCGAAGGACCACTATATCCCGAAGGACTTGATTCCGGAGAACCACTATGTTCCGAAGGACCACTGTATATGTCCCGAAGGACCACTCCTTAAGAACCTTACATAATACAATGGACCAAATAAGTGTACCAAAGTACCACATATATGTTCCACATAATTACATATATGTCCCGAAGGACTACGCAGAACCCTCGCTCTTGGCATGCCAATTATACCTACAACTCTCATATAAACTCACATGGTCTTAAATATGAATACATTCATTATATTTCTCATCACTTTTCATATAAACATGTATTTCACTTCATATACCACATGTGATCACTTTCATTATTTCACATACCTGAATTGATCCTATGATAATTTCATTCTTTCATATAATCATAGTAAAGCATGAATGATACATGAAATCACTATCCAATATATATGGATGCATGTACATAATATGAAATCAGGAATTCAACTATAAGAAATAGACTTATCGCAAGTCTTATCTCCATACAATTCTATCCAGTATGGGCACTCACCTTAGCCTTGCTTTGACTCAATTCTAATCTCTCGATTGTTCCGGAACGAGATTACGTTCTAAATCTACATAGTAATACATTGATACATATCAGTATACTAATTGATATATTCTAAACTATCACTCCTTAGGATAAAAAGAAATCTATTTTTATCTTTTATTGAAGGTATGCATCGATGCATCCCTTGACGGTTGCATCGATGCACTATCTATGCATCGGTGCACAAATCCCATTCGAAGTTTGTATTTTAAGTAGGTGCATCGATGCACTCCTCATGCATCGATGCACTAATTGCATTCGATGTTCAATTATTTGATAGTGCATCGATACACATTAAATGTGCATCGACACACAACCCAGAATTTGTATTTTAAGCCCAAAAATATTCAATTCTTCACTCAATTCTTCTATTTAAACCCATATCATGCATTAAACCCAACATCATTACTTAAACCAACTTATATCCATGAAAATCATCTTTAACCTCAAATCCTATCCATCATATTCCTTATTAGCATGATGAAAAGTCAAATTTATCTTCAAATTCAACTTATCAACTCTTTTCCATAAATTCATTTAAAACCCCATTTTCTTTATTCTCTTATAACTTCTTCATCCTGTTACTTTAAAACAAATTAAGCTTTCCATAAGCTTAATTAGCATCTAAGGATCAAACCAGACTTAAATTTCAGCAAACCATTATCTTTTGAAAGATCTCACCTTTGTTTTGCCTTCTTCACGTATGAAGAAATAAGAAGAAGAGAACTCTAGAACCTTGTTTTTCTTTCTTCTCTTCCACGTGGAGTTAATATAAATATCTCTTCTTTAATTCTTTCCCATGCAAATGACCATTTTATCCTTCTATTCATTCCTTGCAATTTAACCCTATACCAATTACAATACTATTCAATTATATACTTTAGTCACCAAATATGAAGTTTTACAATTTAGTCACTAACTCGATATTGAGGATGTTATAGATGGCATGACCGAAAAATTACCGAGGCAATTTTATCCTGGACAACAAGTACTGCTCTAATTCACGGCTTAAGTTATTCCCAGGCAAGCTGAAATCAACCCTTTATCATTCACCAAGTCTATGACAATGGAGCAGTTGAAATTCAAAACCAAAACGATGGTTCCATCTTCAAGGTGAACGGGCAGAGACTCAAGGAGTATAAAGGAGTCCCAGTCATGCGCGACAATCCAGCATTATTGGCACATGATGCCCAAGAATGCTTACTTAATGAGCAAATATTCGTTGCCTAGGCAACGAAAATCTAAATTCTATACATAAATAAGTTAAGTTATTTTTGCTTTAATCCGTTTTATTTTATTATTTTCTTCTTTCTTATTGTATGCAAGCAAGGAACATGTGGCAGCATGGGGAGTTGAAGCACGCATGAAGAAAAAGACCTAGGGTACACGGTTTAGCGATAGAATAAATAGGGAAATAAACTTTTTCTCCCCTTTTACGTCAAATCAAATATTTCTCATTTAATGAGAAATCTTTTCCTCACCATGAAGAACTGAATTACCCCGAAACCACCCATCATTTTCCCAATAAAACTACCCAACCTTATCTTCATCGTGTTTCTCTCTCTCTACAAACAATAACTTTTCTTTCTCTCAACAATACCTCCCCATCACCACAAAAATCAACAAGTAAAATGGTGAGAACAAGGAAAGCCCCAACCCCAACACAAGTTTGAACGTTTCCAAACAGCCGAAGCAGAAGCACGCTTCAAGACCTTCCTGAAATGCCAAGTATATTTGGAAGATGGATTCATTTTTCCAGCCGAGGAAGAGGAGCCATTTGGGGAGGTGATGAACGTGATAAAGAAGCACAACTGGGAAGTTTGCTCGTAATCCTAAAGTTGTAGCACCGACGATGGTACGGGAATTCTATGCCCATCTCGAGGACCCGTCTAACCACACAGTTTATGTTCGAGGAAAGCTCATACGTTTTCCCTCTCTACACTCAACCGATATTTAACCTGGGAAAGTTAAAGAGAACACAAGAGATTTGTGGCAGAGGCGATCAAGAAACATACAGTTGCGTATGCATGATATTTGCTTCGGGTGGGCCAAGTTCGAAGGAAGTGCCCCAACTAGGAAAAGAGTTGATCACCAAGAACTAAAATTGCACGTGAAACTATGGAACCACTTTCTCAAAGGCAAGCTAATGCCAACGTCTCACAACACCACTGTCCTCGTGAATAGATTGATGCTCCTACACTTGATCATTTATGGGAGTAAGATTGACGTTGGAGAACTTATTTTTGAGCAGATCCATGACTGTGCCAAGAGGAACTGAGGTAAACTTCTATTTCCCAACTTGATAACCGCATTATGCAAGAAGAAGAAGGTTCTGAGGATCACTTCAACGATTACATTAAACCAAACGAGGGCATCACAAAGAAAGAGGTCCCCGAGTTGATGAGTTTCAATGATGATGACCCAAAGGAAAGTTTAGAGCGAGGAGCAACATTGATTGTCACGGCTATAATGGCTGCTATGGTCACGCACACTTGAGAATCACGTGAAAAGATCGATCACTTGAGGACCATATGGAAATTTACTTCGAGTATGTCAGGGCTAGGGATATGCAAATCAACGCCTTCTTCAAGGAGTTTCTCCTAAACTCAAACATCAGACTACCGACCTTCCCCGCTATTATCCTCAAATACAATACAGGAGAGAGCACATTCCATGCCTCGACATCGTATGTACCTTCAGACGTTCCCCCATAAGTACCCGTTGATGTGTCACAACTCGCAACTCAAGTACCACCTGTACCAGAAGAAGGCCAAGGCGACACAGAAGAGTTCTTTAGCTCCTTCTCTTTTTCAACCACCGAAAGCAGTGATGATACTCCACCCCACTTCTTCTCCGATAAAGATCTTACTCCAGCACCGTCGCAACCTGAGCATGATCCTACTTAGTCCCCTATCCGTCCAACCGCTAGTCCCAGCAGCTACTAGTCCAGCACCAATCCCAGCACAACCAACTCCTACGACCTAGCAATCCACTCCAGTACAGCCTTATCGAGCAACAAGCGTTACAAGAGAACTGCAGGCCGTATACTTCAGTCGTCTCCTTCTCAACCAGTAGCAGTAGACTCTGGATTCGAGAGTCCCTATCCTCCCAAACAACACCGAATGAGGGCGTCTAGTCAAGCCACCCCACCACAATGAGTCTTTACTTTATTTTTTTTCTTTTTCGCATATGCATTTAGAATCATGTAGTTTAGTTTTCATGCATTGAGGACAATGCATCCTTTAAGTTTGGGGGAGGTATTGTACCATATTCTGTTATGCTTTGATATAAAGCAATTGATGTTAATTGGTTGAGAATTTTGGTTGTCATGACATAAGCAAGTTGAGATTATTGTTAGGAATGAATTAGGGATGCCCAATGATGAATTAAAAATTTTATTACCTAGGCCAGATTATTGTTAAGACTGTCTAAAGAAGAACCAAACCTAGGCTTGATTCCTTAAAATTTATAAACACGATTGTAGATTGTTTTTTCTTTAGGTAATCTATAAAAATTTTAGGAAAGAACTTTCTATTTACCAAGACTGCAAAAATATTCTAAGGGTAAAGTGGAAACTCTCTAGTGTTTAAAAAATTGAAAAACTCGAAAATACAAAGGGACACTCCTCTGTGCAAAGGCATGAACAAGAAAAACTCTAAAACAAATTAAGAGTAGCCAAGGCATATGAGTGAATGAAAGTAGTCACATGATGACTATGCCCGACTAACTTGGGGGTGGAAGGTATGCTCCCTTTCACCTAGTGTGTGGAACGGTAATTGTGATGAGTTGACTCCTTTGAAATATATATGTATATATATATATGAATAAAGAGAATAAAAGTTAATAAATAACTAAGTATAAATAAGCCTGATGAATAATTTGTCACCTTGACAAACCAGGAGTGCTTACTTTAAGTTTTCAAATTACCTCTATGCATAGACTGGTTACAATCACACACACAATAGCAAGGGATCCTGACTAGGGAATGGACTTGACTGATTGACTATCAATATGTCGAGGCCAAACAATATTTTGCTGAGGGCTGAAATCTTAAACCAAATGATTTTCTAATATTGCTTTGCCATGACAATTTTAATTTCTTCTAGCTAGTATCCATTGCTTGGGATAAGAAATAGCTTAAGTTTGGGGGTGTGATAACTCCGTAAAAAAACTTAATTCCTATTCTTTTCACTTAAGTTATTGCTCGTCTAGACAAAGTATGCACTGTATTTTTAGTTGCATTTAGTTGCATATAGGTTATATTAGATTGTGGTGGATTAGTTTTGCTAAGGCAATATTTATTTGGTTTGACTGATGTTGTTGAAGAGAAAGGGTTGTTTGGGTTGTTTGTACAGGAATCCTACAGAGGAAGAAAATTCAGACGTGACAATGTAAGAGTGCAGAGGCCAACAGAACAGATGAGAATGTGAGGAGCAGATTTATCTCGCCAAGGCAGATTTATTTGAGGAAGTCTGAAGCAGGTGTGAATAAACCGCATATGTCACACGCCAGCTGGATGACCTACTTCACGTGTAAGCAAGCCTCAATTATTATGCCAGCCTCCCGCCTTTCCTTTTTAAGTCTGGGCAATTAATAATGGCCAAAAGTAGACAAAGACTTAGGAGGTATTTCCTTATAAATAACCAGCGTAGCCGCAAAAGAGAGAGACAAGGAAGAAGAGAGAAGAACTTCCTTGGTGTCCTCCATAGCCAGACGATAACAGAGCGGTGATCAGGCCTCGAGAGAGGGTGATCACCAAGGTAGGCGCGGTGCTGATTAGGATTATCGCGACAGAGCCCCGGTTTTGGGAGTCGTTCTTCCTTTGTTTTTAACTCTTTATCTATTTAGGCTTATATTAAACGTTGAATCTTGGATGATCTTTGATAGCACCATGAATGATTTACTTGGTGTTAAACTTGTTTTTCCTGAACAATATTTTTATGTTTATGAATGATGAAGTATGTTTCGTTTATGATGTTTGTTCACATTTTAAATATTTTACCTTAGCACTGTAAGAGCATCAAGATATAACCTTGGGTTTTGGTAAAACACGTCTTGGCATTGTAAGAGGATCGAGAGAGCCTTTTGTCTAGATAAGTGATTCTTAAATTCGAGAGAATTAAGATAGATCAACGTGAGCAATGAAATGAATCCAGGATGGTGAAGTTCTAACTTGTCTACCCTAGGATAAGGAGTGAGTTTCAAACGACTAAAAGGGATAGATGATAGAGTAGGAGAGACTACGTCTATAGTTAACGCCGAGAGGTATTTCCGTAGCATATGTCTAAGAATGCCTAGTAATCCTGTCGGGCACTTTTAGTGAGTCATAATAAGTCATTCTAAACTAAGAATATATGTTGTCACGACAACGTTTAATATAAGTGCTCTGTGACACGTCTGAATATGTGAGTTTGTTTGCATTATATTTAAACCATCACTTGTTTTATTAGTCTGCATATTAATTTTGCCTCAACCAAACTTTTCTGAAATCATTGAATCATTTTCTTAGTTATTAATATTAGTTCTTAGGATAATACTTAGTAGGACTTAGCTTGTGACATTAGTCCTAGTTGTGGTGAAAATATATTTATGATCCAATCCCTGTGGAGACGATACTCACTCACTACTATTACTTACATCGATTGTGTATACTTGCACATATTTGCTTGCCTTAGCATATACATTTACAAGCGATCAAGAATACTTACGCATAGAGTTTGATGAACTCCTAAAAGAATGTGGGATTGTCTCACAGCTTACACCACCTGGTACACCATAGTGGAATGGAGTTTCTGAAAGAATGAATCGAACACTATTAGACATGGTTAGATCGATGATGAGTCATAGTGATCTTTCGACTTCTTTTTGGGTACATACACTTGAAACAACCGCTTTCACACTAAATTGTGTTCCATCTAAATCGGTTCAAAAGACAATATAGATATGACTGGGTAACGTCTAGTATCTATTTTATGAAGATTTAGGGTTGTGAAACTTATATAAAACATCAGATGTCAACAAAGTTCAAACCTAAATCTCATAAGTATATATTTGTTGGATATCCTAAAGAAACTAAGGGATACTATTCTTCAACCCTAACGAGAACAAAGTGTTTGTTGCTCGAACATGAGTTTTTCTCGAAAGAGAATTTCTCTCAAAGAAAGGGAAGGGTAGAAATATTAAACTTGGAGAAGTTCAAGAACAACAAATAAATGAACCTGAAGTTGAGTTTCACAAGTTTTTGAGGAGAATTCAACAGATTTATAAACACAAGCACTGCGTAGATCCACAAGAGAACATCGTGCACCTAGGAGATTTGGATTTCTCGTTACGACAAATGGAGATGTTCTTCTTATGGATCAAGATGAGCCCAAGACTTATCAATAGGCAGTGTCTAGCCCAGACTCTGAGAAATGGCTTGAAGCTATTAGATCTGAGATGAATTCCATGTCACTAAACCAAGTATGGAATTTGGTTGAACCACCTGAAGGGGTCAAACCTATAGGGTGTAAATGGGTTTTCAAGAAGAAAATTGACATGGAGGTAATGTAGAAACATACAAGGGGCGATTAGTCGCTAAAGGTTTTCGACAAGTTCATGGTGTAGACTATGACGAAACATTCTCCCCTGTAGCTATGTTTAAGTCCATCCGGATATTGCTCGCAATAGCTGCATTCCATGATTATGAAATATGGAAAATGGATGTCAAAATCGCTTTCCTTAATGGAAAACTTGAAGAGGATGTGTATATGACACAACCAGAAGGTTTTGTCATTCCAGGAAATGTTGGAAAGGTTTGTAAGCTACAGAGGTCCATTTATGGGCTAAAACAAGCTTCTCGAAGCTGGAATCTTCGTTTCAATGATGCAATCAAAGAGTTTGGTTTTATCAGAAATGAAGATGAGCCTTGTGTTTAAAAAGGCTAGTGGGAGCATTGTTTCTTTCTTAATCTTGTATGTAGACGACATACTCATCATAGGAAATAGTATACCTACTTTACAGTCTGTTAAGACTTGGTTAGGTAGTTGTTTTTCTATGAAAGATTTGGGTGAGGCAACATATATCTTAGGAAAGATCTATAGAGATAGATGAAGACAACTTCTAGGTTTGAGTCAAAGTACCTATAGACAAAGTGCTGAAAAGGTTCAGAATGGAAGAATCCAATAAAGGATTTTTGCCTATTAGACATGGCATTTCTTTTCGAAGGAAATATGTCCTTCAACTCCACAAGAAAGAGAATGGATGAATAAGATTCCATATGCTTTGGCTATTGGTTCTATCATATGTCATGATATGTACTCGACCAGATCTATCGTATGTGTCGTAACCGGTTTTCGTCCGGGCACGAATTTTAAATACTTGGCGGGACGAGTGATGTGAATAAATGATTTTAAAATATTTTGGGAGTTGCCATCGGCCTTTGGGTCAGGTAGGTCGAATACCTAAAAATTATCTTTTAAAAGAGTTTTAAAGAAAACATCAGTTAAAAGATAAATGATCTGCTTTTTAACCAAAGATTCGTTCTTTTAATAATAAAAAGGGGTTCGTGGTCGATTACGTTTGGGGAAGGATTAGCACCCCCACAACGCCCAAAATTGGTACTTATTAATTATAAATTGTCTCTTATTATTGAAATTTAAAAATTCAAAAATATTTAATTTATAATCCTATTATTTCAAAGTTATAATTATATAAAAATATTTATATATAAAATATAAATAAAATTTTATTTATTTAGAATATCAGAAAAGGACTTCTAGGTGCCTTAAGACAGCTCTTTCTTCGATATTAAAAAATAAATAAACAATTAATATATAATTTTAAAACAATAGGATATTTATTTATTTAAAAATATCAGAAAATGGACATCGTTATTTAAGACTGCCATTTCTTAATATTGAAAATAAATAAATATTAAAACAATTATTAAAAGTAATTTATGAAATATAGGATTTTAATAAAAAAATATATTATTTATTATATATATATATATATTATTTTTATAAATAATAAAATAATAATAATGAAATAATAATTAAAAAAAAAAATAATAATAATAAAATATTGCAAATAATGATTAAAATAAAAGGAAATAAAAATATAGTATTAAAATGTAAAATATTAAAAATCATAGTAAAAAATAAAAACTAATGAAATTAATGATTAAAATGTAAAATTATAAAACTAAAGTCCTAATTCGAAATATTATAAAACTTGAGTGCTAACAGTGTGATTTAACCATAATTCATAATACGGGATTAAAATAAAAATTACTAAACTATGAGGTACTAAATTTGATATTTACCTTAAATATATATGCTGATAAGGACTAAATTAAAATAAAATAAAAAAAAAGACTAAATTAAAATAATCAGAAATTAATTTCAGTGACTAAATTGTAATGATCACAAACTATAGTGACTGCGGACAGGGTTTACCCCTGATAGAAATTACACGCACACCTCCCCTAAACGACGTCGTATGGGGAGGGTTATAAACCCATTAACCGGCCTAGAAGGGCTCTGAGCCCTTCATTTCTTATTTTTTTTCTTCTCTCTAAAATGAGAGAACAATTCTCTCTGTTTTCACGATGAAGGCAATCGGCCGGCCGCCTTGCTCCGGTGCCAACACCACCGCCGGCCACCGCCACGGTGGCCGGAAACTTACAAATTACCCTAGGATATAGATCTTGTGTTCTAAGGCCGAATCGGCATCCATTTTTCCTAAAAATCCCCGGAATTTCCTAGATCTAAGAAAATACCTTCGGTATTTTCACTGTTCGACGGGTTTGGAGGGATCCGTGGTCGTGGCTTCCCGGTAAGTTTCTCTCCTTCTCGTTTCTTTTGGTTTACTGCTGGTTGTGGGTTATGGCTCGTCTCTGTTGCTTGTCTCCGTTCTGTTCGTTCCGTTCTCTGTGTATTTCTTCTCTCGTGGCTCCCTTTGTTTTGCAGGCTTTTCATGGCTTTTATAAGCCTTGACGAGGCTCTCATCGGACCAGTTCAAAGGGTTTTTCTGGTGAGTCACCGAACTAGGTGGTGACTCACCCATAGCTGCGACGTGGACGGTCGGAGTCATGGAAGTAGAGCTTCTGGATTGTTGGAGGCGTGGGGCGGTGGAACTCATCTTTAGAGCGGCGGCGGCGTCTGGAAGCTAGGGTTTAGAAAACCCTAGCTGAATGTTACAAACCTAAAGGGTTTGATTCTGTGGGCCAATTGTAATTGTCCGGCCCCCAATTTTGGGCCTTGAAATATTTATTTATATTTTTTTATTAATAATAATAATAATATCTATAATATAATAATAATAAAACGAAATGAAAAAATTATGTTTACAGCTGCCCCTCTTTGCTCATTCTTGTGTTAACAAGAATAGAGCAAAGACGAAAAAAATAATATTTTTTCATTTGGCTTCTTTTGAGTATGATGGAAATGTTGAAAACATTCTGCCCAGAGGTCTTATGAATGGCTCTGAAGTCTATCATCTTGCACTGTAGGTCTTACAGATGACCTGAGGCTTTAAGATCAAAAAGCTCTGAAGGCCCTGAGGCTTTAAGATCAAAAAGCTCCCGAAGACTTTTTGAAAACATCATGCACTGTAGGTCTTACAGGTGACCCAGAGGTTTTAAGATCAAAAAGCTCCCGAAGGCTTTTTGGAAACATCATGCATTGTAGGACTTACAGATGACCCTGAGGTTTTAAGATCAAAAAGCTCCCGAAGGCTTTTTGAAAACAACATGAAATGTAGGTCTTACAGATGACCCTGAGGGTTTGAAAACATCAAAAAGCTCCCGAAGGCTTTTTGGAAACATCATGCACTGTAGGACTTACAGATGACCCTGAGGGTTTGAAAACATCAAAAGCTACCGAAGGCTTTTTGGAAACATCATTCACTGTAGGACTTACAGATGACCCTGAGGGTTTTGAAAACATCAAAAAGCTCCCGAAGGCTTTTAGGAAACATCATGCACTGCAGGACTTACAGATGACCATGAGGGTTTGAAAACATCAAAAAGCTCCGAAGGCTTTTTGGAAACATCATGCACGCAGGAGTTACAGATGACCTGAGGGTTTGAAAACTTCAAAAAGCTCCCGAAGGCTTTTTGGAAACATCATGCACTGCAGGACTTACAGATGACCTGAGGGTTTGAAAACATCAAAAGCTCCCGAAGGCTTTTTGAAACATCATGCATGCAGGACTTACAGATGTGGGAAATAGTTTACTAAGTAAAAAAAAACTAAGGAAATCGTTTTCTTTTCAAAATTTCATTTTTAGAAAAGATGAATGAGAAACTATGAAAATCGTTTTCTCATATTTTTCAAAGTAACAACATCAAAAAGCTCCCGAAGGCTTTTGGAAACATCATGCACTGCAGGACTTACAGATGTGGGAAATAGTTTACTAAGTAAAAAAACTAAGGAAATCGTTTCTTACTTTTCAACAATTTCATTTTATAAAAGATTGGATGAGAAACTATGGAAATCGTTTCTCATTATGTTTTTGAATAACTATTGATTGGGTAAATGCCCAACCTCAAGATAATGCTCATTCTTGTGGATTGCGTCATTCTTCTTCAGATGTTTGCGTGATTCCTGTATTTTTGGTTTTGAATACCTTTCTTGTAAGGTATTTTTTTACCATGAATCTTCTTGTTCTTCGAATGTCTGTAAAACTTCATGTTTGAATGCACTCAGATGTATCAATGTAATGCATTGTCTATTATGTAAATGATTCTTATGAATGCATGAATGTTGATGCAATCTCATTTGACTTCAAAGTGGTGAACTTGGTCTTCCTTCAGTTCATCATTATTGCCAGGGTTACCTCTGGATATCAGTGTAGCAACTTATGCTATCAAGCTTGCATTTCGCAGAATCATGAATCATCTGATCAACTTGTATCGTGGTGCCTTCTTTGCTTCATTTAAGTCTTAGAAGAAATGTTTCACTTGTGGAACTCTTGTCGTAGTCAAAATTATAACCCTGATGCCCCATTTTGTCTTGGATAAAACCAACTTTATTTGCTTGGACTTGTGTAGAAATCCCATAAAGCTTTAATCTTTGAAAAGAGAATCTATCATCTTTAAAAAGAGAATCTATCATCTTTGAAGAGTGATGTAGATATGCCTGACTCAGCAGGGATTAATTAGGAGAGTAGAGTCTGTTCTAATTTAACTCTTGAAATCACAAGGAAGATTTATTCCAATTCCTTTCATGTCTCCACATATAATCAGATCTCGAATAAGGCAACTTGGACCAATATCATGTCGAGATGCTTAACAACAACCTGTAGTTCAACCTTAGTTGACCCAATTAGTTTCTTGTTTAAAATTTCAACTTTCCTTGGAAAGAAATCTTCATTATATCTCACTTCTAATCTTGGGGTGAAGAAGCAAACTTCATCTTGGATCAATAAATGGAAACCATATGATTGCAACATTGGTTCAGCACCATAATCACTGGTTCGTAAAACATTTGACAATACATTCATCTTTTCCTGTGGTTTCTGCTCGGATTATTGGTCAAGGAAGCATTTGACAACACATTCATCCTTTTCTGTGGCTTCTGCCAAGATTTCTCAATCATTGAAGCTCTTTGCCTAGTGTTCAAAGCTTTTGTATGATGTCACAAGACCATTGAGAACAAAACTCAATGGGGATACAAGTGATATGTTGGTATGAAAAAAGTTGGTCAAATTCACAAAATGTGCTGGTGTTGAATTGAATAGGAAATACCAACTGATCTTGATATTGTCTCAGGCAAGGGTAAGTGTGATATTGATCACATTTTCTTCTATAATGAGCGTTGTAGGAATTAGAAACACACCCACTATAAGAGCCATGTATGGAAAGATATCCATAGAATTCTTGATGATGGGGATGAAACGCACATGATAAACCAAATAGATGAAAACTCGGTTCAGTCTAGCTGGCAATGATAACCCCAGTAACATCGGGAAAGAGCAATATACATGAGCTTCTCTCTTCAATGTCATCAAGTAAACAAAACTGATGTGAAAAATAGCTTCATAATCCCAATAGTATGGTTGAAACTAAACTGCCAGAATCTCAAAGAAATATTTTCAATCACGACACACAGAATACAAAATTCAAAGCTGAGATCTGGAAACTGAACCCTGGATCGGTAGTCTACTTGGGGACCATCTTTATTCATGCAACCGTGATGTAGCTTAACAAAGAACATGATGTCAAGTGAAAACACGGTTAAGAAGATTGGGTATTTGAAAACCATATTTGCTGAGTAGATTTGTTCAACAACAAGATTCTAAGCAACTGCTTGATGAACAAAGCAATTATGTATAGTCAACTTCATTGTCATTGTTTCACCATTTCTTTCTTCATACCTTTCTGTCTCATTGGAAATATTTGTTCAAGTCAATGATCTTGACACATGATGATTGGGCCTTCAGCATGCCCTAACAATGCTGATACGAACGTTCAAAATACATCACATTCTTCATTGATTGAAATGGGCTTTCATCTGCCCCAACTTTTGCTTCTGCTGAGTAAGCCTCCAAAATGCTGAAATATTCATACTGCCATGGGCCTTCGAAATGCCCCACATGGATCATCTTTGTCTGAAATGGGCTTTCGAGATGCCCTAATATTCTGCTTCTGATTCACTCTCAATGTCTGTTTGACTGAAATGTCACGATCCCCACGAGGTCCAATTTTGACAATACACTGTTATAGGTACTTGTGGCTTTATTCGTGCCCCAAATCTATTCATTCTGAATACTCTTTGAATGCCCCACATGGATCATCTTTGTCTGAAATGGGCTTTCGAGATGCTCTAATATTCTGCTTTGATTCACTCTCAATGTCTTTGACTGAAATGTCACGATCCCCACGAGGTCCAATTTTGACAATACACTGTTATAGGTACTTGTGGCTTTATTCGTGCCCCAAATCTATTCATTCTGAATACTCTTTTCCTGGTGTCACGAAACATTAGTGTTGTCAAGTAACTGGACGAATTCTCTTCACGTTGTCACAGACTTAAGAAGTATTCAATCATTCTGACAGAAACGTCTGAGATATGTATCTTCTGAATGAAGTGACCATTTTCTGTATCTGGAGGGATTTAGTCAGATAGAACAGTGAAAATAGCTTGGTAATCTGTTCCAGGCTGACACAGTGGCTTATCATCTTTTAGTGAAGGCCATCTCTGAAATATACTTTTCTGTGGGAGAGAAACCAATTTCTTTAAACAGTAATCTGATGCAATTGCAAGACTACATATACAGTGGTACAGGCTCTTGAAAAATCCATACCCATGCAACATGTTGATTCTGATAACAACTCATCTGATTATGAAGCGATCTTTCAGGGTGATTTCACAGATATTGATAGTTTTTCTGATATCGAGGAAATCATGAATTCTGATTCTGATGAGGAGAGTAACTGTTATACTTGACAAAAATGGGATTCTCAGAGGCTGAGTTTTCAATAACCATGGAGAGATGTGGTTCAGATTCATTAATTACAGAATTGACAGATTTTATATGTGCTGATCAAATGCCTAAGGTTACTGATGCACTTCTTATGGTAGAAGATAGGAAGCCATTATGCAATGATCCCAATTACAAGCAAAGGCGAAACTTGGGCTATGATTTGTGGAAAAGGAAGAAGCAGAGGAAGCTTGAAAAGAAGCTTCTTAATGAATATGATCATGCAGTTCACCTTTCAATTCCAATGATTGGTTCTGGGGTTCATACCAAATCAGATAAGATAACTTAAAGAACACTTCCAGAAGATGCTATTGGGTCTCTTTATTTCTACTACGAGAGCGTGGTACTTGCTCCAGTTAATGTTTGGGAATATCACAATACTTATTCGATGTAGAGCCAGAATTTGTAGATTCGAAGCATTTTCATGCTGTTACACTGAAAATAGGCTATATTCATAATATGCCAATTGAGAACAGATTTCCTCTTATCTTGTTTTTTCCACGCACTATACGTGATATTTTTCCATTGACAAAGAAATGATGGCCTTCAAAGTTGAACTGTTTAGGAAGTGCCAAATTGACATAAAAGATTCGTAAGGCTCTTAAAGTTTATGACGATGAGTCACCTTCGAATGTTCAGAAGTATGTTCTTGATGAGTGTTGAAAATGAAATCTGGTATGGGTTGGAAGAAATAAAATTGTTACACTTGAACCTGATGAGGTGGAAATGCTTCGAGGTTTCCCTAAAAACCATACATGAGGATCTGTATAAAGACATGTTCCCTGGTGATATCAATGTTCTATCTATTTTCTGATATCAGTGATGCAGAGGTTGCCTTCTACTGTCTTGGCATACCTTTAAAAATAGATGTGCAAGAACTGAATGGTGATCAGTTGGACCAATTGATGAGTAGATTTGGTGGATTCAACTTTTTTTTTCAATGGCATCCAGTGTAACAACCTTACTGGAAGAAATGAACATCATCAGGATGAGCTAGACGATTTTTGTTGGTGTCTTTTTTTTTAATGAATGCTACAGTGACTGTCTCATTTTTTGGAATCCTGTAACCAATGTTACCCTATATAAAAGGCCTATAAGGGTAGATTCTGTTCCAATGTCTTATTCTGTGTCATAAGTCCTAAAATTCAAATTTAGCAATCTTCTGAAGGACATAATGGATAAAGAAAGTGATCGGCATAGAAAAGTAGAAATGATGTATCAAGACTTGAGCCAACATTACAGTATAACCAGAGTGCAGGTGGTGACTTGTTCATTCCCATAATACATCTTATTGGGCCTTATATCTCTGTGATGTAATCTTCTAGAGAACATGAATTGATGGTTGGGGAAAATTATTTGTCTGGTGATGCTTATCGCCCTCAGTATGAGATAAGTGATAATCTTTCTTGATAGATTGCTAATAATGTCACCGGCGAGCGTTACAAGTTCAATTCTCCAGACTTTCTGGCTTCTTGGACCATTTGCTTTCAAGAAAGTGAAATGTTTCATCATTCTAGCCTCATTCATTCTTTTTCTATAACAGAGATAGAACAGGCATCAACTTGCTTCAAGGACCTTCTCCATTTGAGACTGTCCTGTTTGAAAATGTTTTCTTCTCCGTTGTTTATTGAAGAATGAAAGAATTTTACAAAGTATTGCCCTTCTCAGGTTCACAATAGAATCAGATCATAAACAATGAGTTTAATAAATATCAAATAAATCAACTACACTTTTAAATCATTCAAAAATCATAGTCCTATGGCAAGTGTCAAAATTATTGACTGATTTGAGGTGTAGGTTGATTCGGATAAAGTAAGGTCTCTCAGGTTCTCAGGTTAGTCCAGCATATATGTCTCTTTGGGCTTCCATTAATTTGAAGAAATGGTTGTTATGCTCATCTTGTAAAGATGCTTCTCGTTTCCAGACTCTCATAAACGTCTTTGGGATGTGCGGTGTTTCATTAAGATCGTCTCTTATGTCATTGTTGCACCATTCATTATTCGAGCCGCCTTTTTAGGTTTCAACTTGAATCCTCCTTTGGTTTCAAGATGTTATTTAAAAATTTACATCTTGAACCCCCCTTTATCATTTTTCATATCATGCATTAAAGATTTTAAAAACCAATTTTTGCAAATAAAAATCAATCTTAGAAGGCGGAATGAATTCTAAAGATATCATCTTTTACTTAGAAATCCATGTATGATTAGAATGGACTTTTCAGGTACGTAACGTAGGCCATGGCTTATGGTTACGAAAGAAAGGGATAAAAAGGCCCAAATAAGTGTTTAAGGGTAATCAAACCAAGGATCAATTCATTCTGATGCCATCAATCTTGCCTTGCTTAACTTGGATCTTTTGTTGGGGATTTTTCCATCATTTGGATCCCTCTAGACTGCCAAATTTTGGATTCATTTCCAATTTCTCATATCTTCAGCATTCTTGCTTCTTGTTCGTACTTGATCAACCTTGTAACTTGAGGCTCAATAAGTCACCATCTTGATTCATTTTCCTTTTTTTTTTCTTTCTTTGTTGGATGAGTATAATACTTCAATTGCTTTGAGAACCTCCTTTTCCTTTTGCATTTTGGAGGTTTTCCATTATTCTTGATTGGATTGATCTTCAAGCACTCTGTATTTGACATACTTTGTAGTTCAAAACTTTCATGACTTCATGGAAACTTGTCTTCGTAATAAAATTGTATTGACAATCTTTATTCTTGTGAGCCAATATCCTTTACCTTGCCCCCCAATGTAGAGGGTGATCCTTGGTTATGGTTGAATTAGAAGAAATATTATTCAGGCTCAAATGGGGACAATAAAAGATATATATATATATATAATAAAGGATAAATGAAACAATGCCGTTCATCATCTCATACACAGAAACCTTTGTAAAAGGAGGTATCCACAGGGGGATGAATATTCAAGATTAACTTTATTTACATGAAAAAATGTAATTAATGCATGATATATTTATTTCAATCAATCACTTCCTTCTTCTTTGAGTATGCCCTAATTATGTTCGATAAGATGGTCCATACTGCTTCATCTAGTCTCCTCTTACAGGAAGATTCACGGATAATTGAAAGTTTGGTTCTTTTGAAGTTATTTTTTATGATGACATTGTATTTTGAAGGTCAAATGTGTGACTTTTGAGATCATATCATATATATGGTGGAAGAGGTAATATCATAAACCAACCAACTCTATCCGAGAAGGTAAACATCTAGAATTGGTGTCTCAAAAACAGGTAGAGACATTTATTCAGAGTCTTAGATAAATGTAGTGTCAGGATTTGGTTTTGGTAAGGGTCGAGTAATTGGTATTGGATGGGATATGGAAGATATAATTTTATCACTTGTCAATAGATCTATAACTCTTGCAAATTTAAAAGAATATTTAATCTACTCGATACTCAATAATCTCAAGATTAAAACTTGATTCTTTGCTCATAACCATAGAAGCAACACACATTTATTTATTGCACAAAAAGCGGAGAAAGGAACAAAAAAAAAACAAGTTCAAACAAGATGCTGAAAATAAAAGGTACTACAGTGGTAGATAACACTTCCACTTGTTTATGCATTGTTATTCCTTTAATGTCGGGTGTGTAATAATATCAGAGTCATTGTCTTCATTTGCCCCCCATTTCTTGATCATTTCTTGTGTCAAGACGCTTTTGTCAACAAGCATCTCTATTTCTTTCAACAGTTGCCTACAATTACCCGTGGAATGTCCAAATACTCTCAGGTGAAAATCACAAACACTACTTTGATCATAGCTATGAGCAGAAGGGTTTGGTGACATTTTCATTGGTCTTGGTGTGATGTATTGACCTTTAACCAAATGAGGGCATAAGTTTGAAATAGAAGTTTGAAACACTTCCAAAGTTTTTCTTGATCGTGTGACATTCTTTGGTCGATCCGAACAACTATTTTCTCTTTTTCTATTGCAGTTGCGGAGATTCTGGATGCGACACTTATTCACATCAGCAGCTTTCACTTTTTGATCCGTCGGGCTCTTGGATGTGACTTTTGAGTTTTCTTCACTGATTAAATTCTCAATTAAATCTCCACTTGTCACAAGATTATCGAATTCCTTCGTCGGATTTGCCTGCATTAACTCGAAGAAAGGCGCTGGAAGGGAATCACGAAACATAAGTGATATTTCTTCTTCTAATATGGGAGGTTGAACTTGTGCTGCCACTCCTCTCCATCTTAAGGCATGTTCTTGAAATCTTTCATTGGTTTTCTTCTTTACTCTTCGAAGATCCATACGTGTTGGAGCTAAGCCTTTAACATACCGATATTGTCCCAAAAATGCATCAGCTAGATCTATCCATCTCTTGATCTGTTCTTGGGTCAACTGATTGTACCAGACTACTGTTGGGCCAGCAAGGATATCATGGAAAGAGTGAATTAACAGATCATCAGAACTTAAATATCCTTCCATTTTTCTGAAAAACATTCTCAGGTGAATTAGGGGACAACTGGTACCATCATATTTCTCAAAATCAGGCATTTTGAATTTATGGGAAATAATCAAATCTGGAACCAAAGTGAGCTTTCTTGCTTCTACTTCTTTGTGGTGGGCACTAACATCTTTCATGTTTCTGATTGCTTTTTCTGTCCTCTTGACTCTCTCCTCATATTGTGAATAATTAATGAGGCTATTATTTGGGTTTGAGTGGGATGCCCCAGGGTATGTTATCTTTCTCGACTCTTCAATCTGATAGCATGATTTTTCTTTAGCAGTTATCTTTTCCTTATCAGATTCCATTCCCTGAATAATTTGATCTAATTCATCTGGTACTGAATCTGATGCTTCTTTCCTTATATCCTGAGGTAACCCTGTCAATAGTTCTGGCCACTGGTCTCGTAGTCCCTTATAAGATTGCTCCATTGTTTTCATGATGATGGTACAGTAAAATAAATGAATGATCTTGGTTTTTACTGTTACAGAAACCTTTCATGAATTATTTACATGTTTTTATAATTAAAGAACATAATAGTACTTAAAAAATGCATATATGGAAAAATAAGAATGCAAAATGTGCAATTCAAAGGCAAACATAAAAGTATGAATGCAAAAATGAAAAATACAAAGATGCAAAATGAAAATGCATATATGAAAAGGTGTTACTCAAGAGTGATCATCTTAGAACAGATTTCATTGAACACAAAAGTTTCGGTACATCAAACAAAACTCTTATATGTAGGGGACAAATTTCAGTCCTAACTTCAACAAAACTTTACATATAGGGAATAACTTTCACTCCTAATTTCTCTATTTTACTTAAAAGCCAAACTAACTTCCACTCATACTCAGGTGTGGAATTATCCATCTGCTTTAATTCTCTCGTGAAGCGTGGTTTACAGAGTTCTCGTACACTATCTCTATAATCATCTAAAATTTCTTCAAGTCTTGTTCTTTTATAATCCTTTAATCAGTATCAATCTCATGCTGATAGATCTGATATGATGCTTCCATGTTAGTCATAGCACTATTCAACCTTTGATTTTCGACTTGACATCTTTTCAATTCACTGACAGACGTATTGCGTATTTCTTCTGCCACTCGTAAATCATGATAAAACTTCTTTGCTCGACCTTCATGTATGTTACAATTCTTCTTCAGTTTGGTGACCCCTTTGATCCACTCTTCTGGGGTGTTTCCTATGCCAACATTTTGAAAGGTTTGTACTATGTCACATATTACTGCCTCCTCTTCTCTAACACTGTTCTCTTCTAGGCATACTATGTCACTTACAATGTTTTTGAAGAAGCAACTCTTAGATTTGCGTCATGAAAATGGAGCAAGTGTTTGCACTATTTATGGAAATTATGCTCTAAAGGTTAGTTGCATAACTTAAAGGCAATAGATGTCCTCGAATAAGCATTAATTATGCCATATTATTACTGCTTCAGATGTACTTGAAATGGGAAAAAGATGGGAATCTTCTCATGTTGCTTTTTTTCCTCTTTAAAATCCATATCATGTAAGGCATTTCAATATTTCAGGTTTAATAATGCATATTGCTTTGTGTGTGGGATTCCAATGCAGTTTTTTGCTTATAATCACTCAGTCTGGTCTATTTGGATGTTTGAAGCTTTATGTTATAATTTGCTTTGATCGTGCTTTCCATTTTTTCCATATATATTTTTAAATTATTAACCTTTCTTTAAATGTTTTGCAACTCTACTCATAGGTTTCTATGCATGAATCTTGCTCCATTGTCTTGTTTAACCTGAAAAGACCAGATGGCTCTTGGTTTGGATATCGGGAGGAGGAAAATTTGGCATCCTTATCTGGGATTCAGTTACGGGTAAACTCTGAGAAAATGTCTAGAGCAAGCATAACTTCATAAACAAATAGTGATTTTTTGCTTAAAACCTTAAAATTCACTTTTCAAAAAAAAAATAACCTTAAAATTCTTTGGAATAATACGAGGCAACTTTCTATCTTTCTGCTACTATATCTATTTATTTGATCTAGGAAAACTGGTGTTATTGATCTTGATGAAGATTAAAGCAATAATTGACTACACTTGTGTTACTAGCTTTGTGATGGTAATTCTTTTTCCCTTCCGTTGCTGTTTTGTTGTAGACTGGATGCTTTTGCAATCCTGGTGCTTGTACAAAATATCTTGGCTTGTCTCACTCAGATCTTCTTTCTAACTTAGAGGTATGCCTTTCTTTTGTTTGATTGATAATATTTTTACTACATTTTAGTGGTTGAGTTATACGAATGTGGTTGATTTACCAGGAAAGAAATAAAATGAGCTTTGCTTTGAGTTCAGGCTGGGCATGTTTGCTGGGATGACAATGATGTAATAAATGGAAAACCAACTGGAGCAGTTACAATATCTTTTGGTTACATGTCTACTTATGAAGATGCTAAGGTAGTTATTTTTTATTTTTTTGGTTACCTTTTGAATTCTGCCATTTATTTCTTTTCTAGAAATAATAGGTGAACTTTTTTTTTCTTTTTATTGTATTCATGCATCAGCTGTCAAGTGAAATGTAACATATAAGCTGAACTTTTGTTTAATATGTTAATTTCCATAGATAATAACATGTTGAGATATATTTGGTGCTTGTTTCTGTTGTTCAGTTTGATGGTATTTACTGACTATTGCTTTTCCTCTGGACATAAATTTATTGATTTTATAAGAAGTTCCTTTGTATCCTTGCCAAGCTAGTTCGAGAAAGGGTACCTGCTCAGATCAAAGTTAATTCAATATACAATTGAAGGTTATTCAGTGTTTTGGTTCATTTTTATTGCCATGGAAATGAAAACTATTTGTTAGATTTTCAAGTTCTCCTTTGCTTGATTGGTAAATCATTCCTCTGTTAAGTAATTCTATTAGTACTATGGTGTCATTTTGACCATCAAAGACCACATGAATTTGAATGGAACATGATGTCATATAGGACTAGATGGATTCTGATTTTGTATGTAGATTCATCATTTAATTTTCTTATTTCGTACCTTGAATACATGTACTTTTTTAACGTGCCATTATACATATACCATCACTATACATACTTCATTAAGTTTTTCACAATGCACCACTGACTTTTCTTTTAAGATGAGATACCTATTTCTATCATAATCTTTTGTATCTTCTGAAATACAAGTTGCAGAAGCACTGGAATCTTGGATCAGATATGCAGAAGGTATGAATTGAAACTTGGGAGAATTGTATTGCACTTAGTAGTTCTCTAACTTATCAAAGTTCTTCAGAATCTTAACTAGTTAACAGACTTAATAGTATGCAATGAATCTTCCAAGTTGTGTTCTTTTTGCTAGGTAGACAAGGTGTGAATTTGTCTGTTGTCGACTTCACACCACATATGATGTACAAGTATGGAGCAAATGGTGAAACTGATGATATGTTGGAATACCATGCTACTTTTGATTTTTCACAAGACTCCTCTTTAGTAGAACTTGATGATGATTTCTTGTGTACACGCCCGGATGGCAAAGGCATATTAGTAGAACTTTATTATGCCGTGATATTTTGTATCGACATATGATTACTTGATGTGAATATATTGTATGCAAATGGATTGCTTATATATAATATGATATATATTTAGTATTATGAGGCATTAAATGTGATTTTGTTTGATTATTTGTCAATCTACAATATATATATATATATATATATATATATATATATATATATATATATATATATATATATATATATATAATTAAGAAATACAATCACGACACATGAATGTGTGTCATCTTTTTTAATGACGTATGCTTCAGTGACATGCAATGTAAGTCATACATGAGTGTCATAGATTTATGACACACAAATGTGTGTCATCTTCATTTATGACGGGGGCTTCAATAACGCTCAATGAATGTCATAAATGCGTGTCATAAATATGTGTCATAAATGTGTGTCATATATGCGCGTCATCTAAAATTCATGTCGGTGGCTTCAATGATAGGCATTTGTGTGTCATCCACACCCATAGATGACGCACAATGAGCGTCGTTAAAGGGGTTTTTTCTAGTAGTGATGTATGCATTGAGGACTGCCGGAAACATATCGAATATGGTGCCTTGTAAGGAAATTCCTTAGATACCTTATGAATTATGGACATCTAGGAAGCCTAGTTTAAGACATGTTAACGTGTTGGGCTGCCAAGCCGAAGTGATGATATATAATCTACATGAAAAGAAGTTGGATTATAGGACAATTAGTGGTTATTTCATTGGATATCCGGAGAGGTCAAAAGGGTATAGATTTTATTGTCCTAACCATAGTACGAGAATTATAGAGTTTGGGAATGCTCACTTTATTGAAAATGACAAAGTCCGTAGGAATATGGGAGCACGTAATGTAGAGACAAGAGAGTCATTGATGGACCAAAACCCATCAAGTGTTCCATCTCAAGTTGATGTTCCTATTATTGTAGCACGACCACAAGGCATGAATATGGGACAACAACAAATGAATGCTCCAAATCCAATTATGGATGCCATTGTTCAAGAAGAGGAGGAAAATTATCAAGTTAATGAGCAAATGCAACCTTAAGAAGAAATAACATCAAGGAGGTCTACCAGAGAGAAAATATCGGCTATTTCAAATGAGTATATAGTTTATGAACTTGAGCATGAAAGTGACTTGAGCATTTCTAATGACTCAGTCTCTTTTGACCAAGCCACGAACGGTGAAAATTCTAACAAGTGTTTGATGGCCATTAAGGAAGAGTTGAAATCCATGGATGATAACAATGTTTGAGAAATGATGGAATTGCCAAAAGATTCTAAAAGAGTCGGCCGTAAGTGGGTATTGAAGACCAAGAGAGACTCTATGGGAAATGTCGAGAGGTACAAAGCCAGAATTGTTGCTAAAGGTTACACTCAGAAGGATGGCATCGACTATAAAGAAAATTTCTCTCCGGTTTCTAGAAATAACTCTTTAAGGATTGTAATGGCTTTGATGGCTCATTTTGATTTGGGCTTAACCAAATGGGCGTTAAAACAACCTTTGTCAATGGATATTTTGAAGAATAGGTATATATAGATCAACCTCAAGGTTTTAAGACAATAAATGAAAGAAATCTGGTATGTAGGTTGAAGAAATCAATCTATGGATTAAAACAAGCTTCTCGATAATGGTACTTGAACTTTAATGATATTGTATTGTTATATGGCTTTGTAAAAATGACTGTTGACTGATGTATCTATATAAAGGTTATGGGAAGAAAGTTTATAATCCTTGTGTTGTATGTATATGATATTCTTCTTTCCACTAGTGATCGTGGGTTATGGCATGATGTTAAGGGATATCTTTATAGTAACTTTGAGACGAAAGATATGGGTGACGCTTCCTATGTGATCATAATAGAAATATTTTAGGATAGATTACAATGAATTTTGGGATTGTCTCAAAAGGATTACATCAACAAAGTTCTAGAAAGATTTCAGATGGAATCATGTACACCTAGTCCAGTTCCCATCCAGAAATGAGACAATTTCAGTATGTCCCAATGTCCCAAAAACTATATGGAGCACAAAGAAATTGATAATATCCCTTATTCTTTTAGTTGGGAGTTTGATATATGCTCAGACTTGTATTATACCGAATATAAGCTTTGCGGTCGGTATATTGTGTTGTTTCCTGGATTGGTTCATTGGAGAGCTGCAAAGTAAGTTTTAAGGTACTTACAAGTTACTAAGGATCACATGCTCACATATAGAAGAAGTAGTAACCTTGAGGTTTTTGGTTACTCAGATTCAGACTATGTTGGATGTTTGGATACCCGTAAGTCCAAATTCGGCTATGTGTTCCTTCTAGCTGATGGAGTTGTCTCGTGGAAGAGTGGTAAGCAGCCTGTCATTGCTACTTCCACTATGGAGGATGAATTTGTAGCATGCTTTGAAGCTAGAATTCAATTGTTATGGCTGTGCAATTTTGTTAATGGTTTAGGCATCATTGGTACTATTGCTAAATCGATAAGGATTTATTGTGATAATGTGACAACTGTATTCTTCTCAAAGAATGATAGATACTACAAGGGTGCAAAACAAGTGGATTTAAATTATCTATCTATCAAAGAATATGTGCAAAATCAAAGATTTGAAATAGTTCACATTGGCACCAATGATATGATTGCAGATTCATTGACTAAAGGACTAGCTCCTAGACATTTATTGGCCATATTAATGAAATAGGAGTAGTTGCGACGTCCTTGTATAGATTAATCATTAATGTATGAATATGCCTTACCCATTTATGTTTGTTTGATACTCTAGATATCAATGTTTGTTTGGATTTTCCTTATCTATGAATAATATTTCAGTTATACATATTTTGTTATGATTATAGATGTTGGATATTATTTTAGGACATTGTTGGATAAGATATTTTTGGGTGTCTATCTTATTAAATTGTGACTGTTTGAATTGGATTGACTTGTAATACATAGAAGGAATTGAGACGTTTTTTCAGGCTTATGATTGCCATGATTCAGTTGGTTTAGTTCTTACAAAGTTGTTACTTGTATATTACATTATTTAAGTGTCATAACCGGAAATTTTAACTAAAATTTATTTAATTGTTTACCGGACTAAACTATACATTTTTGAAACTTATGAGCTAAATTTGACAGTTTTGGAAATTTAGGGACTTAACACTGAATGAACCCATTTTTCTTATATGTTGAAAAAAATAAGAGAATGGGGTGGTTGGAGAGGCTTGAACCCGCGTCCCCTAGGGTAAGGCTACCAATAACTCTACCATTTAGACTAGGCTCCTATTAATGTTATTAATTAATGGATATATATTTTATAGGCTTAAAAATGAATACCCCAAAACCCAAATCAAATCCATCCCCTGTCGAGAGCTAAAATCCCAAATATAAAAACCCTAAGTCGCCGCTCCCCATCACCGTTTTTACCGCCGTTATTGCGTTTCTTCGCCACCGATTGAACCATCATTCTTTGGCAAACCCAACCCAACCGTTAGCAACCTAAATCAGCTACTGGTTGGGTAAAATTGGGAGTAAACCGTCGTAGCCTCGCCGTTTGATTTTTTACGAAATTTGGCCACCATACTCAACCGTTCGCCTCACCGCCTACTCCGTTAGCTTCCTTGTTCTCGTACACACAAAACCCTACTGAAGTCGTCGACATCGTCGTCGTTTTCCCCATCGTCGACGTGGGTAAGCTATTATCATTATTCCGATTGTTTATTGCGGTTTTTGGTTTATTGTTGAGTTAATGTGGGTTGTTTTAGCTGTTTGGATGCTCTGGGAATAATCGGCCATCCACCCCAGACCCTGTTACCATTTCACGCTCCCCCACGCATCAGAGCGTGCACATGGGGCTTATCTCCACTCTGTTTCCCTCTAGAAATCGGTCCAATCGATTTGGACCGGCCTGAATCGGCCCAACCAGACCCGAACCGTTGACCTGACCCAAACTGTTTGACCTGACTCGTTGACTTTGACCTGACCCAACCAGTTGACTTTGACCAAGTTACCCGTAAACCCGAAAAAAGTAGATTTATTTAAGGGGGTCTCCTGACCGTTCGATTGCTCGACTCGATTCCTCTGGATTCGCTCTTCTTTGAGACGCCATTAATACTCATATAGTTCTGAAACCCTGTTAGTTATTCTGTTTATAATATTATTCTGATATGGCTTAGGTTCTCGTTCAATCGAAGAGCCTAGTGAAGCCGATGTCGAGACGTTTCTCTGCTCAATGACAGAGAGTGCAAATAGTACACCCAAGGTGTAACTAGTCTCGAAAAAGTGAGTGTAATATTCCTTTCATGAAATAAAACACTATGTTGTATAGTCGCCACCAATCTTTTAATATAGTGAGATTGGTCACCAAAATGTTATATTATTCTAATTAAATTCTTTGATAATAATATTAAAATAATACAACACATGGTTTGCTTACCAGGAAAATAAGTTCGGGAGTCGGTTACGTATGGGGAAGGATTAGCACCGTCACAACGCCCAAAAATTGGTATCGGTGTTTATAAATTAGTGTCTTTGCAATAAATTATAATTTTGTTTTTAAATTTAAATAAATAACTTAAAATAAATAATTACTAAATAATATTTAATATAAATATTAATAGTCGTATAATATTTAATATTAAAATGTATAGATTAAATTATAAAGTTATCCTAATATATATAATTATACTAATTATTGTTAGTCTTATAATAATAGTTAATGATTAAAACATAAAATATTAAAATTAATTAACATAATTCGAAACATTTATAAAACTATGTACTAATAATGTTATTTACCCTAAATTATTAATACGGGACATAAATATAAATAATTAAAATATAAAGGACTAAATAGGTTATTTTACCTTAATATATATATATATACGTGACATGACCAAAATGAAAATTAATAAAACTTGAAAATTAAATTAGAATATACTAAAACACGTTTTCAGTGACTAAATTGAATGTTTGCAAAGTTATAGGGATCCCAGGCACAATTTGCCCATAACCGATATTACACACATGCCCCTCCCCAAACCGACACCATTCGGGGAGGGGTATAATTAGGTATCATTAGGACTAAAGAGGCTTAAAGCCTCATTAGGCTTAAAACCTTATTTCTCCTTCTCTGTTTTTCTCTTTTAGAAAGAGAAGCTCTCGTTTCTCACTATAATTCCCTCACAGGAGGGAATTCGTCCCCAGTTGGCAACCATTTGCCATCGTATTCCGCCACCGTCGGCCACCACCCACGGTGGCCAGACCTTACCCAAACATAACCAAATGAATCCCGAGTCATCCTAAAGCTAAATCCAACAACCATTTCCCCTAAAACACCTTAAATCAAAGTAGATATAGAATTTTATACCTTCCAAGTTTGACTACTTTGGTGGCGCATGAGGTCGCGTGGATGTTCTGACAATGATAAGGCTTATTTCACTCTATTCTCTATGATTTTTATATGGTTTGGTTATTACGTATTGGGTGCTTGTCCCTCTCTGTTGTTTTGCAGATTCATCCCTATTTATAGGGGTGTTTGATACTCCATTTGGACTGGTTAAAAGAATTGAACTCAGTGAGTCACTGGAGCTATGGTAGTGACTCACCCTAGGGGGTTGTGAGCTATACGGTAAAGGGACTGGTGCATTAAATGCACCCAGATCTCGTGGATCCAGTGACGACATGGCAGTGTCGTGGCATTTGCTGGTTAGAGCGTTCGGCGGCGGAGGCATCATGACTCTTGTGGTGGCGGTCGAAATAGCCCTAGGGAGAAATGAGAACCCTCGGGTTCTTATTGGTCAAACTTGGGGCCGTTGGATCTCTCCAGGTCTAACGGTTGAGATTTTTGCAGCGTAATAGATGAGATAAAACCCTAACGCAAACTTAGGTTTGCTTCTTGGGCTTGTTGGGCTACTCGAATAAAGTCTGGGCCTAAACCGGGTTTAGATTTACCGGGACTTGGTTATATTCGGGCTTTGAGGTTTAGCTTTGTAATTTGGGCTTCACATTTGGGCCTGTAACCAAAATTATATTTATAAATTATAATAATAATAAATAATAAAATTATAATAATATATTTATAATAAAACTCGGACGAAAATGACTGTCGACAACTACCCCTCTTTGCTTATTTTTGTGTTAACAACAATAAAGCAAAGATAAAAAGATCAGAAGTTTTCATCCAATTGGATTTATATTTGATAAAAAAAATTTCCACTACTCTTCCATGGAGATCCAACTTTTGATATATTCCTGCTTCACTACTCTTTTGTGGAGGCTTGATTTGCATTGCTTCACTACTATTTTGTGAAGGCTTGATTGGTTGAGAAGAATCTGTTTCACTACTCTTCCGTGAAGATCAGATTTGAAGTTGATTTGCTTCCACTACTCATCCGTGGAGATCAAATCTGGAATATTGGAAATAACTTGTTCCACTACTCTTTCGTGGATACTAAACTCATATGATCTTTGGATATCCCTCTTTTTAGGGATTTTGAGTTGATTACTCATATTTCAATGTTCCAATATCTTGGACCTTCGTCTTTCTTCTGAGAAACCTATAGATGTGACATTGTGTTTGCTAACATGCATTTATGAATGTCATGACCCTATTTATGCCTAAAATGTGTGCAATGATAAAGTTTTAGGGTATTTTCTTTTTCTTCGAACGGGGACCCTTTTTATTGTCCATTATTGACTTAGTCTCATCATGGGTGCAACAAACATAATCATTTTATCTCAACTGACCACCTTGATTCATTTTGGTCGAACCTGAGCTTATCTTTATTTTTCTTGAATTCCACCAGTACAAATAACAAACCATTCAATTGATTGCAAATATTTCATATCATTTTCAAGTATCTGAAACCTTTTATGCACTTTAATGTTTCACGTTTCATGTCATCATATGTTGAAATCATTGTTAGCCTCAGAATACCTGTATTCTTCAAAAAGCATTTTTTTCATGATAATACACCATCATTTTATGTACTTCAAACTAAACTACATGTTTTAAATTTTCAAAGCAAGATGCTTTGCAAAAAGAATTAACAAGAAAATGTTTCTTTTTATTCATGCAAAGAATTTACATGACAAACTTTTACTTGTAAAAGACAAAGTAAGCATCCTCAAACACCAATAGCAAAAATGCTTTTGAACTGCATGTCACAAAGTGATTCAAGCGTAGTTTTTGTCAAAAGGATCTCGAAATTATGATGAATTATACCACCAAATCTCCAATACTGAAACTTATCCATAAGATCTTAAATCCTTCTTTTCTTTCATGTAAAATACCTTTTAACCGCATCAGAATTCACTGGGTAAGGTAATTCAAGTCCATCCATTTCAGCAAGGACTAAAGCTCCTCCAGAAAAACCTTTTTTACAACATATGGTCTTTTTCAATTTGGCATCCATTTCCCTCAGAAGTCCTTTTGAAATGGTAAAATCCTTCTGAGTACAAGATCTCCTTCGTAAAATTCTCGGAGGTGAACTTTCTTATCATGTGCTCGTATCATCCTCTTTTGGTACATCTGACCATGAAAAATAGATATCATTCTCTTTTTTCAATCAAATTCAACTGGTCATATCTGGTTTGTACCCAATCTACCTCATATAATTTTAGTTCTGATAAAACTCGAAGTGAAGGAATTTCTACCTCAAAAGGTAAAATTGCTTCCATCCCATATGTTAATGAAAATGGAGTTACCCTAATTGATGTTCGTACTGAAGTTCGTTAAGCTAACAGGGAAAATGGTAGTTTCTCATGCCAATCTTTATAAGTTTCAATCATCTTCTCTATAAGCTTCTTGATATTCTTATTAGATGTCTCAACCGCTCCATTCATCTTTGGGCGTTAAAGGGTGGAATTATGATGCTTTATCTGGAACTGTTCACAGACTGAATTCATCATCTTGTTGTTTAAGTTCAAAGCAGTAATAATTCTCTCTGACAGAGCATAACAAATGATTTCTTTTTTCATGATTTTACAGACTGTGGACTAAGTGATGTTCACATAAGAATATGCTTCTACCCATTTGGTAAAATAGTCTATTGCTACCAAAATAAAGCAATGGCCATTTGAGGCTTTGGGAATTTTTTTTTCCAATAACATCTATACCCCACATAGAGAATGACCAAAGAGCTGTTATCATATACAAATGATGAGGAGTAGTATGCTTCATGTCTCCATAAATTTGACACTTGTGATATTTTCGGGCATAATTGATACAGTCAGTTTCCATAGTTAACCAATAATATCCAATTTTCATAATTTGCCTAGCCATTGTATGCCCATTAGCATGAGTACCATATACTCCATGTACTTCTTCAAGAATTGTTTTGGCTTCTTTGGTGTCCGCACATCTCAATAGGACTTGATCCAGTCTCTTTTTGTACAAGACTTTGCCATCAAGTACATACCCTGATGCCATTATTTGGATAGTTCTCTTATCATTTTCTTGGCCAGGATAACTTTGATATCTGATATACTGCAAGATATCATAGTACCAAGGTTTCTTCTCTTCTTCCTCTTCAATGTTAAAACAATGAGCTGGATATTTATAAGCCTGCATTTCAATAGGCATCATGTTTGAATACTCATTTGCTTTAAATACGGTTGCCAAATTCGCTAAGGCATCTTCCATTTGGTTTTCTTCTTTGGGAAGATAATTGAAAGTCACTTCTTCAAATTCTTTGATGAGTTCTAGAACCAATTTATGGTATTTCACAAGTTTGGAATATTTTGTATCCCATTCTCCTTTAATTTGGTAAATTACCAGAGCTGAATCCCCATATACCTTGAGCATTTTTACTTTACGTTCGATATCAGCTCTAAAACCCAAAATACATGCCTCATACTCAGCCATATTGTTGGTACAGTTAAAATTAAGTCGGCTGGTAAATGGATAATACTCCCCTTTTAGTGAGACTAAAATTGCCCCAATTCCATGTCCCAAAGCATTGAAAGCACCATCAAAAGTTAACTTCCAATATTCATTGGTGGGTGTAACTGATTCTTTCACTAAAATTGCCATCAATCCTCATCTAGAAAATCAAAATCTATTGGCTCATATTCTTGAGAAGTTTTACTTGCAATAAATTGAGCTATTGCACTCCCTTTTACTACTTTTTGACTGATATATTGGATGTCAAATTCTGACAATAGAATTTTCCAACGAGCTAATCTTCCAGATAATGTGGGTACATCCATCAGATACTTTAAAGGATCAAATCTTGATATAAGCCTTGCAGTGTGATACAACATGTACTGCCTAAGCCTTCTAGTGGTCCATACCAAAGCACAACATAACTTTTCAATTAGAGGATATCTAGTTTCACATTCGGTGAACTTCTTTCTAAGATAATAAATTATTGAGTTAATCGATTGACGAATATGGCCAAGAGGGGGGTGGATTGGCAATTAAAATTTTGATGGAAGCTTTTGCAGAAAATTGAAAGAAATTTGCACATCGATTTAGAGTGGTTCGACTTTCTCAACCAAAGTCTACGTCCACTACCTTAGCTATCCATACTAAGGATTTTCCACAAATTCACTAATTTGTCTTTCTTTTGAGGACAAAGAGTAACCTTACAAACCCTCAAGAATTATACCCCAAATTCTTGAGAACACTCTCTCCCAAAAGGAACAATACAAATTTGCAAACTTATAAGGAAATCCTCACAAGGTAGATTGTTTGCACAATTCTAGAACAAAGAAAAGAACACTCAAGAATGAATACAATTGAGCACAATAAGTGTTCTTGAAAGCAAAATGAATATTGAATGAAAATAGGCTTGAAATGCTCAAACTTGAGGTTTGATGCTTTTTCTTTGATTCTCTCTTGATTCTAGTTGCTTGATGTTTCTTGTTATTGATCAATGGCTTCTAAGCTTGCTTAAATACACCTTGAATCACTTCTGAACGTTGGGGATCATTAATGAAGTTTTTGGAGCCGTTTAAGTGTGAAAATAATTAATATTTCTTCTTGGAGTGTGGCAGGAATCGGTACCCCTAATGGGGAATCAGTTCCCTAGGTGTAAAATTTAAATATTTCGACCGTTGAACAGTGGGGGGAATCGGTACCCCGTGGGGGGGAATCGGTTCCCTCCGAGCATACTGGAATTCTCGAATCCAAACCATTCAGGGGGGAATCGGTACCCCCTTGGGGGGGGGAATCGGTTCCCTCTGAGCAATCTGGAATTTTTGGCTTTGAAATGGTTCGAAATATTTTGTAAAATCGTTTTGAAATTATTTTAAGATTAAAACTTAATTTTACACTTGAGTAAAGATTTAAAATGAACTTTGAAATACTTTGAGTAATATTTGATATTCGATTTAATATATCGAATATGCTTAGAAAATTATTTTCAAAATTAAAATTCTTTTAATTTAATTTGTTATATCGAAACATCAAAATGTTTTTAACAATCTCCCCATTTTTGATATAACAAAACATTTTAAGATTTTCTAATTTCAAAATGAATTTTGATTTTGAAAATACTACTCCCCCTTACTTTAACACTACTCCTCTTTAAAACGCTTTTAACATTTACTCCCCCTTACTTTAACATTACTCCTCTTTAAAACGCTTTTAACATTTCTCCCTTTTTTTAAATCAAAAAGATTCGAAAAAGATTTTAAACAAGGATTTAAAAACATTTAGCCAATTGATTATATATATAGTTTAAGCTGTTAAGATCACAATCAAGAGAAACGTCAGTCATTAGTTTCATAATCAATATTCATAAACAATGTGATATGGCAAAATTGGTCATATATCTAACATGATGTAAATGATGAAATAATGAAGAAAATTAACCACACCAAATATACAAGTTCAAACATCCATAATTCATCAAATAAGTTCAAATATTCAACAACAAAAGGAAAACAATAAAAAAACATTCAAAATGATTAAACAATAAGCTTTAAGTTCAAAGTACTAAAGAAAAACACAGAGTCAAGCATTCGTAGGAGGATCGGGAAGAGGAAAACGAGCTCGCATAGCGGCCATCTCATGAGTGAGTTCATTAATACGAGTGTTGGTTGCTTTATTGTTTGCACGCATCTCCCGGAGAATTTCCAATTGTTGAACTCCCATTATGGATAAATGGGACTCTATAGAAGTAAAGTGCGAATCTATGGTAGCATATCGAAAATCGAATGTCTCCATAAAAGATTGAAAATATGGAAGCATTTGATTCGTTTGTTGTGCTTGCTCCTCGGGTTGCTCAGGCTCATCTTCGGCTTCATCGATGTCTCGCATTAATTGTTCAAGCTCGGGATCGTCGTCAGCTTTTGGTGGAGCTTGTGAAGAACTATCTCCCGGATTATTTTTAGAAGATCGAACCCATTCACCGATTTCCTTATCCTTTATCCATCCTGCTCTCGTTAAGGAAAGAAGATTAATTTGTTTCTTTAGATGAAAGAAGGCATCTAGACCTACTTTAAGCCCGAATTTAGAAAATAGATTACTTAGAATGTAACCATAAACTAGAGAGGAACAAATTTTCTTATTTGGCACTAAGTTTACGGTTTCAACGATTTCAGCAAAAATAATCTCAGGAAGATTTATTTTAATACTATTTTGGAAACAATGTAACCACCAAAGATCTAAAGCATGAAGAGTAGAGTAAAGACCTCCGGATGGTCGAAACCACCAAGAAATCATTAGATGCAAAAAACGATCATGAAGGTCTAAGATACTCGCACTATCCCTTCTTTTATAACAAGAACCTAAAACCTGTTTTTCATTTGATATACCATCATTATCTAATCCTAATGCATTGGCTATGTAAGCTGAGTCAATATGTAAGAATTGTCCTAGGAGGTAGGAATGAACTCCTATGGTTTCGGTTTGAGCTCGGTTTTTGACACAAACGGCATTAGAATAAAAGATGCGAACAAGTTGATGGTAAACTATAGGTTCAAGGTCACAAAGTTTATCAAATTTCCACTCTTGTAAAAGAGGAAGATATTTAAAATCGATATCTATCATAGCTTGACGAGAATGGATACGTTCTTCTCTAATTTTGTAAGAGTCAAAATATTGATAAAAAATGATGATTTCTAGGATCAGGATGATTGAAGCATGAGTTTTGGATAGTCATATTAGGATCAATGGGATTAAGATTAGGAATTGGAATTTCAGGAATAGGAGGAGGATCTTGAGGTGGGTTGGATTGACGGTTTGAGCGACTAGATGATGACCTAGCATGTTTAGGATTGGACATGGTTTAGGAAATTGGAATATAATGGATAACCTGCAATTTAGAAAACACGTGTATGTAATTCAATCAATCCCAAAACTCAATTGAGTCCTCAATATTTCAAGGTTATCTAAACCAATCCTATGGGCAAAATTTTTGAAAACTATTGAAAAATAAGGTTTTGAAAAACAATATATGTATAATTTTCACAACAACAACATAATTCAATCAAAACACAATAATTTGAAAAACAAATTTTTTATTTCAAAAATTTTGGAAAATTCTTGTGTTTTGATGAAATTAGTTGTAATATCTAGTTCCTAATCACTAAACAATCAATGCCCGATCACTATTTCTATCTAGAACTAATTAAAACTAGTCCTATGTTCAAAATCAATGAAATAGAGAATTTAGAAAAATTTACCTTGAAAGATGAGATTGAGTGGATTTTGATGTTGTTTGCACGATTTTAATGATGCTAGTAGGTTTAGAAGATGATATTTGAAGAGAATTACGATTAAAAACGTTGTTTTGAGGCAAAGTGGAGATTTGAGAGAGTGGAGGGGAGAAACGACGTGAAGAGAAGAGAGGATTTGAGGCATAAACAAGGGTTCTGCCCGATAATACCAGAACCCCAGGGGGGTATCGATTCCCCTAGGGGGAATCGGTTTCCTCATAAGGGTATCGATTCCCTCTACACCAAAATGCTAAAATTTGATTTTAAACACACAAAATGCTAAATTAACTTTCTCTAGTGGTATTGGCAACTCATATATTGAAAATTAATCATGTTCGAACAATCAAATTAATCTTTAAACTATATTTGAACATAAAGTTAATTTTCATCAAAAATTATAAACTCCCCCTAACTAATAGCAATGAATGCAATCAAAAATTATTATTCTAAGCGTTTTTCATTTAGTCTTAAAAGTGCTAAAATTATTTTAAACACTAAGTGAAGATAGGTTGGTAAAACCTAATTCTCTCCTAAGTGTCCAAAATCTTTCCTTGTCTAAAGGTTTTGTAAAGATATCCGCTAATTGGTGCAAAGTATCAACAAATTCTAGAATTACATCTTCCTTAGCGACATGGCCTCTAATGAAGTGATGTCTTATTTCAATGTGCTTAATTCTAGAGTGTTGGATGGGATTTTTAGTGAGACAAATAACACTAGTATTGTCACACTTGATAGAAATGGTACCTACTTCAATTCCATAATCAAAAAGTTGTTGTTTCATCCATAAAACTTGTGCACAACAACTATCAGCTGAAATGTATTCGGCTTCAGTGGTAGATAATACAACACAATTTTGTTTCTTTGAAAACCAAGAAATCATCATATTTCCAAGGAATTGGCAAGTACTGGAGGTGCTTTTCCTATCTAATTTGCATCCTCCATAATCCACATCAGAAAAGGCATGCAAGCTAAAGCTAGAGTCTCTAGGATACCCAAGTCCTAAACTAGGAGTGTCCTTAAGGTATCTAAAGATTCTCTTAACAACTAGTAAATGTGATTCCTTAGGGCATGATTAAAATCTAGCATATAAGCAAACAATAAACATAATGTCTGGTCTACTTGCAGTTAGATAAAGTAGAGATCCAATCATTGACCTATATAATTTAACATCTACACATTTACCTTCTTCATCCAAGTCAAGCTTTGTAGAAGAGCTCATTGGAGTGTCATGAGGTTTCCCATTTTCCAGTCCAAACTTCTTGATCATATCTTTGACGTACTTAGCTTAATTGATGAAGATGCCATCTTTTCTTTGCTTGATTTGGAGTCCCAAGAAAAATGAGAGCTCCCCCATCATGCTCATTTCGAATTCGCTTTGCATTAGCTTAGAAAATTATTAGCAAAGAACATCATTAGTAGAACCAAATATTATATCATCAACATAAATTTGAACTACTAATAAATCTTTACCTTTATGCTTTAAAAACAATGTAGTGTCAACCTTCTTTTTTGAAAAACCTTTTTCAATTAAAAAATTTGACAGTCTTCCATACCAAGCTCTAGGAGCTTGTTTTAAACCATAAAATGCTTTTGTCAATTTAAGAACATGATTCATAAATTTTGAATCTTCAAAACCTGGAGGTTGTTCCACATACACTTATTGTTTTATAAAACCATTTAAAAATGCACTTTTAACATCCATTTGATATAGTTTAAATTCATGAAAACATACAAATGCTAATAACATTATAATTGCTTCCATCCTAGCTATGGGAGTGTATGTTTCATCATAGTCTATGCCCTCTTCTTGAGTATAACCTTGAGCAACAAGTCTAGCCTTGTTTCTCACTATATTACCACTCTCATCAAGCTTATTCCTAAATACCCATCTAGTACCTACAGTAGATTTATTACTAGGCCTTTCAACTAATGTTCATACTTTACTTCTCTCAAATTGATTTAATTCTTCTTGCATAGCCATAATCCAATGTTCATCTTTTAATGCTTATTTAATATTCTTAGGCTCTATGCATGAAATAAATGCAACATAATTACAAATATTTCTAAGAGAAGATCGAGTTGTTACCCCTTTGGATGGATCACCTATAATCTCACCATCCTTGACATAGTTGTACTCTCTTGGATAAGATTCTTCCCTTTCTTCAATGGTTGGATTCTCAAGAGGATCATGAGTTACCTTATCTTTTGTTTATTCCTTTGATGATGGTTCTTCAACGTCATGTCTAACTTCATTTGTATTTATAATACCTACATCATCATTCACACAAGAATCCTTCCTCAGAAGGGGATTATCATCGAAAACAACATGTATAGACTCTTCTGCAACTAAAGTTATTTTAGTAAATACTCGATAAGCTTTAGAATTTAAGGAATAACCTAGAAAAATTCCTTCATCACTTTTAGCATCAAATTTTCCAAGGTTTTCTTTACCGTTGTTCAAAACAAAACGTTTACATCCAAAATGATGAAAATAGCTAATGTTAGGCTTTTTATTTTTGAAAATTTCATATGGAGTTTTCTTTAAAATTGGCCTAATCATTACTCGATTTACAACATAACAAGCGGTATTTATGGCTTCCGTCCAAAATTATTTTGGCAAATTATTTTCACAAAGCATGGTTCTAGCCATTTCTTCTAAAGTTCGATTTTTCCTCTCAACAATTCCATTTTGTTGAGGGGTTATAGGTGCTGCTGAAAAATTATGGCTAATACCATTAGAAATACAAAACTCAATAAATCCAAGATTTTCAAATTCAGTGCCATGATCACTCCTAACACTAGTTATAGAGTAACCTTTTTCATTTTGGATTATTTCTGAAAATGTGATGAAATGTTCTAATGCTTCATCTTTAGTGCTTAAAAATATAACCTAAGTATATATAGAATAGTCATCTACCAAGACAAATGCATATTGTTTCCACCCAAGCTAGTAGTCCTAGTTGGCCCAAAAAGATCTATATGGATCCATTGTAATACTCTACTAGTTGATACATCATTAATGGATTTAAAAGAAACTCTCTTTTGTTTTCCTTTAGCACAAGCATCACAGGTTTTATCATTATCAAATTTTAGTTTAGGCAGCCCTCGAACCAATTCTCCTTGAACTAACCGTTACAAACCACTCATGCTAGCATGTCATAGTCTCCTATGCCATAACCAACTATCATGCTCATCCTTTGCAACTAGGCATAAATTAGTCATTTCTATAGAGTCTAAATGCACCATGTATATGTTTCCTATTCTATGACCAACAAGCATAATCCTATTAGATGCAATGTCAATGACTTTACAACCATTAGTTTCAAATATGACATTGAATCCCTTATCACATAATTGACTAATACTCAAGAGATTATGCTTTAATCCATTCACATATAAAACATTCTTAATTTGTATGGAAGAGGTATTACCAATAGTACCAATACCTTCAATGTGACCTTTTGAATCATCACCAAAAGTCACTTCTCTCCTCTATTTTTGGCGTTAAGCTCAATGAACCGGCTTTTGTCTCCGGTCATGTGTCTTGAGCATCCACTATCAAGGTACCATGAATTTGGATTTGTTTCCCGTGCCTTGTAGCAATGCTCCTTTTCCTATAAACATAGATTAATTTCTAATTTTTGGTACCCAAATTCTTTTGGGTCCATATCCATTAGTTTCCAAAATCCTAGTCCCCTTAGGTATCCATTTGTGTAGGATATCCTTATCTTTAGTAATAATGAGCTCTTTAGGAACCCATATACTTCTAACGATTTTTCCATTAGAGGTTCTTTGGGGACCCCTATGATTGTAGTTTTTAAAACTTTTTCTAACAAAGTTGGATTTTGAATTTTCTCCATTTTCAAAACGTTTTGTTCCAACTTTATCAAAAGAAGTTTTAAGATCATCAATTTTCTTTTGATAATCATCATTGACCTTTGAAAGTAAATTTTGCAAATCCAAAATTTTCTTTTCAAACTCTTATAGTTTGATTTGCAAATCTTTGATTTTACTTTCAAGATCGTTGTTGGTTTTGGATATGAGTTTATTTTCATTTTTCAATTTTGAAACATCATTTTTATATTTTAAAAACAATTTCTCATAATCCTAAGCCAACCCATTATATTCCTCTAATAGCTCATCATAGGATATATCATCAAAATCAGATGAGTTAGAGGTTACCTTAGAATCTTCCCCGAATGCCATCAAGCACAAGTTTGCTACTTCTTGTTCTTCTTCATCAGAACATTCTTCATCGCTCCATGTAGCCACATGAGCCTTGTGCTTATTCTTTGATTGATCATTTCTCTTTAATTGTGGGCAATCATATTTGACAAGCCTCAACTTTTTGTATTCATAGCAAATGATCGGGACCTTCTCTTTTGGTTCATTTTTAAGGCCTTCATTTCGTTTGAATTTTCTCCTTCGGTAAGGTCTCATCATTTTTCTGAACCATTTGGCAAACAATGCTATTTCCTCATCATCGTCATCTTCATCCGAATCACTCTCATCTTTTGTGGATTTGAGAGCAACTCTAATGTTTTTCTTCTTCTTTTTCTCCTTTGGTGTCTCTTAAATCTTATCAAGGTCTACCTCATCTTCAAGCATCATTTCATGAGTGAGGAGTGAACCGATTAGCTCTTCAAGAGTTAAGGATGTTAGGTCTTTAGACTCGATGATTGCCGTCTTCTTTGATTACCAGTATTTTGGAAGAGAGTAGACTAACTTCCTCACAAGCTTTTCATTTGAAATGATCTCTCCATATGATTTGAGACCATTGACAATTGTTGAAAATCTATCCGTCATAGCTTTGATATCTTTATTTGGTTTCATCCTGAAATTTTCATAGCTATGCGTTAGAATACTAATATTAGATTTCTTTACCTCATCGGTACCTTCATGAGTGACTTGAAGTTTGTCCCATATTTCTTTGGCGGTTGTACAAGATGAAACTCTTCTGTATTCATCTGGTCCAAGAGCACAAAATATGATATGGATGGCTTTGGAATTGAGCTGGAACATTTTTGTCTCTCCTTCACTCCATAATCTTGGATGAGTGAGAGGCTTGATGAATCATTCTTCTACGACATTCCATGCTCCCATGTCACTTACTTGAATGAAGTACATCATCCTATTTTTCCAATAGGCATAGTTAGCCTCATTGAAGAAATGAGGCTTGTTGACGGGCATCGAATCGAGACCGGAGTCAAAGTTTGAAGTAGAGGCCGTTGATGACTTTGATTATCGATGTAACTCTTCCCGAATTGACTCAAGAGGCGATTAAACCTTCAAATGAGTTAGGCTCTGAAGCCAATTGTTGAGTTAATTGATTGACGAATATGGCCAAGAGGGGGTGAATTGGCAATTAAAATTTCGATAAAAGCTTTTGTAGAAAATTGAAAGAAATTTGCACAGCGATTTAGAGTGGTTCGACTTTCTTAACCAAAGTCTACGTCCACTACCTTAGCTATCCACGCTAAGGATTTTCCACAAATTCACTAATTTGTCTTTCTTTTGAGGAAAAAGAGTAACCTTGTAAACCCTCAAGAATTATACCCCAAATTCTTGAGAACACTCTCTCCCAAAGAGAACAATACAAATTTGCAAACTTACAAGGAAATCCTCACAATGTAGATTGTTTGCACAATTATAGAACAAAGAAAAGAACACTCAAGAATGAATACAATTGAGCACAATAAGTGTTCTTGAAAGCAAAATGAATATTGAATGAAAAATAGGCTTGAAATGCTCAAACTTGAGGTTTGATGCTTTCTCTTTGATTCTCTCTTGATTCTAGTTGCTTGATGTTTCTTGTTATCGATCAATGGCTTCTAAGATTGCTTAAATACATATTGAATCACTTCTGAACGTTGGGGATCATTAATGAAGTTTTTGGAGCCGTTTAAGTGTGAAAACAATTAATATTTCTTCTTGGAGCGTGGGGGGGAATTGGTACCCCTAATGTGGAATCGATTCCCTAGGTGTAAAATTCAAATATTTTGACCGTTGAACAGTGGGGGGAATCGGTACCCCCTGTGGGGAATAGGTACCCTCCGAGCATACTGGAATTCTCAGAGCCAAACCATTAAGGGGGGAATCGGTATCCCCTTGGGGGGGAATCAGTTCCCTCTGAGCAATCTGGAATTTTTGGCTTTGAAATGGTTCGAAATATTTTTGTAAAATTGTTTTGAAATTATTTTAAGATTAAAACTTAATTTTACACTTGAGTAAAGATTTAAAATGAACTTTGAAATACTTTGAATAATATTTTGATATTTGATTTAATATATCGAATATGCTTAGAAAAATTATTTTCAAAGTTAAAATTCTTTTAATTTAATTTGTTATATCGAAACATCAAAATGTTTTCAACATAAATAGCTCTCTCTTTTTTCTCAGTTTGATCATACTTTCCTAATACGCACCCTACTGAATTTTCCTAAATCGATAAATAAAGAATTAAGGGTTTTCCTGGGATAGGAGGTACCAAGATTGGGGTACTTGATAGATATTTCTTAACTGTCTCAAAAGCTTCTTGACATTCTTCATTCCATGTCCCAGAATCATTATTTCTAAGGAGGCAAAAAATAGGATCACATTTCTCAGTTAGCAGCGAAATAAATCGAGCTATATAATTTAGTCTACCCAAAAATCCTCGAACCTCCATTTATGTTCGTGGGGTGGCAAATCTTGAATAGCTTTGACTTTAGTTTGATCTATTTCAATTCCTTTTTGGCTTACGATAAATCCCAAGAATTTTCCAAATATCACCCGAATGTACATTTATTGCGGTTAAACTGTAACTGATAGTTTCTTAATCTTTGGAAGAGTTTTCTCAAATTCTCGACATGTTCTTCCTCTGACTTGGCTTTGAAAATCATATCATCTACATAAACTTCTATTTCTTTATGCATCATGTCGTGAAATAATGTTACCATAACCCGTTGATATGTTGCCCCCGTATTCTTTAATCCAAATGGCATCACTTTATAACAAAACGTTCCCCACAAGGTGATAAACGTTGTTTTTTCCATATCATCAGGGTGAATTCTGATTTGATTATAGCCAGAGAAACCATCCAAAAATGAAAACAAAGAATTCTTGGCAGTATTATCCACCAATGTGTCTATGTGTGGTAAAGAAAAATTATCCTATGGATTAGCTCTATTGAGATCTCTTTAGTTAACACACATTCGGACCTTACCATCTTTCTTTGATACAGGGATAATATTTGCTACCCATTCAGGGTACTTAGCCACTTTAAGAAATCCAACATCGAATAACTTTTTTACTTCTTCTTTGACCTTGAGTAAAATTTTGGGTTTCATTCTTCTTATCTTTTTTTTGTATTGGCTTACATTCTGGCATTATTGGTAACTTTTGTACTAACAATTCTGTATCCAATCTTGGCATGCCCTCATATGACCAAGCAAATACATCTTTGTACTCTTGCAGCAATTCAATTAAATTTTGTTTCCCTTTATTAGATAAATGGTGCCAATTTTCACCTCCTTCTTATCCACATTGGTCCTAAATTTAAAACCTCAATAGGTTCCTTATGAGGTATAATTTTCTTATCCTCCTTTTCCACCATTTTTAACAGCTCAGAAGGTAAATATCATTATTCACCATTATCATAACCCTTGACTTCCTCAAGACACATAGGCTGCTCGAAATCAATTTCTGGGTCAGTACCATCATCATCTATGTTATTGATATTTGAGTTCCTGAAAGAAAAATAAACAAGAGTATATATATATGAAAATGCACTGAAAAATGATTGCCATTTGGAACTAATGCATCTTTTATTGAAAAAATAAAAACACATAGTTTAACCTTTACAAAAAATCAAACTATTGCCCCAGGGTATAAGAAACAGTGAAAGTTCTGGTGTATTACTCTGAAAAAGACTTGAAAACTACAGGTAATTCTTCTACAGTCCAATTATTTAACTTAAAGTCTGATGATGGTGGTAAATGCCCTTAGTTTTATTCTCTAAAAAATCATCATATGATATGACATTGATATTCATTTCCTTCAAAGCATCTTCAACAATCAACCCTTTGCTTTGCTGATTCTCTTGGAAAACATGTCCTCAGACAGAAAAGTATTACTCCATGGTGAAACAAATCATTGGTTACCATAAGAGATTTTCTCCAACTAACTTTGCCTTCTCAGTTCTTGACTTTTTCTAATGCCCCTCTATTAATCTTTTATGGTTGGCTGATATCCAAACCAAATCGATTTTTTGGAGATAGGAAGAACTGGATTAACTGGTCCTTGCAAATAATTTCCTAATCATTTTCCATCTTTTGCTTCTTTTCCCAGGGTCAATCTGAGTCCTATTTTAGTACAGTTCGAAATTTTAGGCTTAGGCATCCTCTTACCTTCGGCTACAAATATGACGTTGACAAATTCCAATGATCTGAAAGAACACTCAATAGCTTTTTCATCAAACTCAACATATGAAGCAGTGGTAAAGATTTAAGTAATGATTTCCTCTTCAGCATTAAGACATATCAGTCTACCATATATTACAATTTTTACCTTTTGGTGTAACGTAGATGGAACTGCCCCTGCTTGATGAATCCAGGGTCTTCCCAGTAAATAATTTTAGGTGGGTAAAATATCCATTACGAGGAATTCTATCTCATATGTAGCTGGACCAATAGTTAAAGGAATGTCAATTTTTACTAATACTTCTTTCTTGGTTGCATCAAAAGCTCGAACAATACTGTGACTATTTCTCATTAGCGTGATGTCAATTGGTAATTTCTTCAAAGTCACTAATGGCATTACATTAAAAGATGAACCATTATCTACTAACACTCGATGTGCAGAGCTTTAGGGCTACCTCTCATCTCAGAAGGAATTTCATCTTCAGAAAAAGAAAGGAAATTGTCAGCATGTATGTTTGCAATCAGGCTATCAAATTTATTAACAGGCAATTCATTTGGCACAAAGTTGATTTAACACTTTTAACAAAGCATTACGATGTGCTTCGGAGCTTAATAGAAGTGATAAGACTGATATAGAAGCTGGCAATTTATGCAACTGTTCAACAATAATGTATTCATTATGTTTGAGAAACTCCAAGAATTCTACAGCTTCCTTTTCAGTTACTGGTTCATTGATTATAGCTTCATCCTTTTTCAGTTAGAATTCAACCTTTTTCCTTTTCAACCAGACCCTTCTTCTTAGGTTCCTTTGAATAACATCTTCCACTTCTGGTAAAATGTCCAACTTCATCTACTTCTTCATTTGCATCTCCTCCTGTTTTACATTCATATTTCCATGGTACTTGCTTATTATCTTTATAAGGGAACGGGGATAGAGAAGTGATGACCACCTTTGGAGCTTTCTTATCTAACACCTAAGTCCTTGGTGTAATAATTAGAGGATAATTATAGTTGTAAACCTCTCTAGATTATCCTTCAGAGGTACAAATATCTTTTCCTCTTCTGGTATTTCCTTAAAAAATTCTATTTCCTTGTCATCCATCATTTTCTGTACCAAAGCCCGAAAATTGGACATTATTGTATAACATGCCCTTTGTAACTATGATAATGGCATACATTTCCATAATTTAATCATTCTAAGGGTAGATTGGATTTCAGCAAACCAACTTTGATCATTTGAGCCCACACCCAAAACATAGGTGATTTTACTTCACTGACTTGCCTTATCACTTGCTTTCCTTTTTCCTCTACAACTGCATTGATTCCTTCTACTGTGTGATTTGGTAACAGATTTTGAGCCACATTTGGTTTCTCTTTATCACCAAAATTTATGATATTCTTTATTCTCAGGCTTTGAACGATTCTTTTGAATGCGATGCAATTTTCTATAGAATGTCTGTGAGCCCCTGCATTATATGGATATGGAGGTTGTATGGGTGATACATAATAGGGTGATATTATATGCTTTTCATAAAATATCTGGTATAACTCTTTGTATGTCATAGGAATTGGGTTAAACCGAGGCCTCTCTCTTTTCATTCTTGGTTCCCTTGTCCCTTGTTGGGCAGAGTTTTGTGTAGAAGATCCAATGTCCTGATGTCATGACACAGTAATATTATTGGTCTCATATTTCCTTGCGTCATTTACTCATTTTCTTTCTTTTTCATTAATGGCTTCTTATTAGGTTCACCACTTTCAAGTTTCCCACTCTTAACTGTCATTTCAATCATTTCACCTGCTGTGACTATGTCAGAAAAGCTTTTAAAAGAATTCCCTATGAGGTGGGTAAAGAAATGAGCTTTTAAAGTGTTCACAAAGAGCATATTTGTTTCCTCTTCTTCCATGGGTGGATGTACCTTCACAGCTATGTCCCTCCATCTGGGTATAATGCCGAAAACTTTCATTAAATTTCTTTTCCATGTTCTACAGTACCGTTCAATTAGGTCTTATATCCTTCACATGCTTATATTGTTCCAGAAAATATTTAGCTAAATCTTTCCAAGACTTAATATGAGCTCTACTTAATTGTTGTACCATCGGATGGCCGAACATGTTAAACTTTCTTGGAAACCATGAATCAGTAGTTGATCATTTCCTATAGAACCCATTATTTTCCTGCAAAACATTGTAATATGGGTTGAAGGACATTTCATACCATCAATTTTTCAAAATATGGGATCTTGAACTTGGGTGGTAATACCAAATTAGGTACCAAACTCAACTCTTTAGCTTCAATTCCATATACATTGGAGCCCACTTTCATGACCCTAACTTCTTCCATTATTGTTCCAACTATTTGTTTGATTCTTTCTTTTCTTCCTGATCAAAATCTGAGCATTTTCAACATGTTTCTTGTTTATAGAAGAACTAGTTAAGTTTATGTTTACTTTACCTGACTGAGTAATTGCTTCTGAATGGGTTTTAACATGAGGTGTTGCAAGGTATGGGGGATACAAAGGTTCCTCAGCTACTTTAGCTTTTTGACGATCTACTCTTGGTGTAAATCCTGGAGGATATAAAGGTTCTTCAGTGAAAATACCAACAACTGGGTATTTATTTGGTCCACACTTCTCCTTTGTAACATACTTGCAAATCTTTCCATCATATCATTCTGGGATTTTATCAATTTTCATGCATTTCTTCCAAAGTTTTCTTGAAATTCTATTGCATCTCAAGCTGGTTCTTTTCAGTTTGAGCGATCTTATCGTCCATTACCCTTTTTCTGGTATTGTATGGATGCTTAGAGGTGTCCATAATTCTTGGAAAAAGAAAAAACCCCTTTTAGTGAATATGGATGTTTATTAACAAGTATGAAAAACATAATGTCAAATGCAAAAATGTTTATGTAAAATATGTAAAATACAAGGTGTTGATATATGATTCCCTTAGAACAACTTTTATACTAAAACAAAGTTTTATTATAAAGCTTTAAAACATAGTACATATACAACATCACAGATACATCTGAGCAACTTCTCCTAACTGTTGTATATGCTCTAGTAATTCAAAGACCTTATGAGCTTCTTCGGTTTCTGGCTAATTCTTCACTCAAAGTAGTAGCTTCATATGCCAAGTGCACCAGATATTGTGCCACTCCCTGAGCTTCCTCCAAATACTTTGCAATAAGATCATCTCTTTGTTTGACTTTTTATTGGGCATGTTCCCAACGATATCGCCATTGTAAAATTCCTAAATAAGGGACAATAGGGAGTTGATTCGCCTTTCTGTGAAGATCCTGAACCTTAGTCTCCAATTTATTTACTTGCTTTCTCAGGCTTCTAACTTCCGAGTTACTTTGCAATGCAGTTTTTTTAACCTTACGATCTTGCTTTTTAGCTTCTTGTTTTGAGCTTGACTTTCCAACAATCGTTGCTCTAATGTCTCCTTTTCTTTGGAAAATATCTTGGCATGGTGATTGCTTTGTTGGAGATCTTCTTTGCCTTCTTCAACTTTTCTTTCACACCCGTCAATGCTTGATTGCTTAAACCTTCTATAATTTGACTCTTTACCATATGCTGGTAGGATGACTGGAGATCGCTGAAATCTAGCCTGAGCTGCTTTTCAATTTTGCTAACTTGATCTGATCGTCCTTTATGGATGTCTATTTCGATTTCTTTATGGTACACTTCCTCTTTCAGCTTTTGCAGAGTTCTTTTCGATTGCTTTCTTTTAATCTCAAAGTCTTGCTTTGCCAGCTCTAATGGAGATGGTATAATTCTCAAATGTTCTTTGATAGGTAGAACATTCTCAAAATTAACCAATGGAATGTTGTCGCTGATTCAGCTAATTCTTCATTGCTCGTATTCAGGTGAAAGATTTTGACTGAAAGTGAATAAATTTACTCGATGAATCCATTTCCAATCCTCAGCAACCTTTCTGATCGTATCCATGTACTGACCACTTCTAAATGCAAACTATGATTCAGACAAACCCGATTCTCATGAATAAACTGTCTTGATCCATATTATCTGAAAACCATCAAAGGTATATATCATACTGAACCCCAAAAACCAGGCAAAAGAACCCAATCATGTTTTCCACACTTATATAGTATATTTGAAGAAGTATTCCATGAGGATCGCCATAACACTCACTATCTTTGAGATTTTGGAAGATGCTCATCCATTTTTCTTAATCATAACCTCCGAGCCATTTTTGAGAAAGGAAATCTTGCAGTGGTGAAAAATCTTCCAGAAATACTCGACTAGGTGCTCTTTCCTCGTGCTTAAGATGATTATGAATCCATACCAACAACAAAGGTGCACAACCTATAAAATGTCCCTCTCATTCACGTCAACAGGAATTCAAGGAACAAAATGTTTTGATTAATATAGTAAGAACCAGATCTACATTCTTGTTCAATCTTTCAAACAGGTCTACAGTCAATATATCCACATGCCCCAGGATTTTTAGAAAAATGACTAATCCATATATACCTAAAACCAACATATCAATCTTCTTTCTTTTGTCTGGATGGTGGTAGATCACTTCTCTCAGGGCAGTCCAAGTGATACACTCACTATCACATTTCTTTTTAATGTTTCTTGTGGCCCACTCTTCACTCATTCCGGTCAGTAAGATCACTTTCTTCTTAAAAGGAGCTGTATTAGGTGGCTTGATATATACCCTGTCTTCATAGGATCTCGAACAACGAATAAGAGCTCGATATTCTTCCACAGTAGGTGTCAAATCTACTTTGCCAAAGGTAAGCAACTTTAGGCAGGGTTCCAAAATTGTGATAAAGCTCTAAACAAATGTCGGTCAATAAGAATGTCCAAAAGATAAGTAATGTCTCCATATGTTGGTAGACTATATGCTTGTTAGTCATTTCCCACTTTCCCCATATTTCCTTCAACTTATTCAAATTATTTGGCGTACGTTGATATGTGTATATCTGATCAAGTTTGACACGTACCCCGTGATAAGCTATTTCCCTTGATAAGTTGAGTCTGCTCAGACCATCTTAAAACAAGTGCATTGTCTTCTACTTTATTTTCGACTCTTTGTTCCATATTTCTAGCTTTCTATATGAAATCAATCATAAATCAACACCATGGTATTAAAATGCATAATGCAGAATGAAAATAAAGAATAAAATTAAATCAAGAATAATTATTCAAGAAATCTTAATTTCATGCCATCTAGTTCCATGCTTTATTCAGAACAACAATCCTAACCGCATGATTTCTAGCTCGCATGCATATATTCAGAAAATAAATAATACTAAATAAATTAAAAGGCTCAACATGCTTTTCCTTTTGTGCTAACCTTACGAGGCTCATTTGGGTCAGGTTCCTCCTAAATTCAAGTTCTAGGTTTACTATATGTTGGGTTTTGGCTCTAAGGTAAAAGTTTGTTGGTGCCCCCTTGTACTGCCAAGCCCTAAATCCTGGTCCATTACGGACTTTCAGATTAAGTTCAATTAGAAGGAACATACCACCTTATGTCCATACGGAGGTAAAAACCACACGAGAAACATAAGTTTGGAGCTTAAGGAATGGTCCTCTATCCCATACGGAGGTGAAAACCACACGAGGGAGTAGTTTTTCATTCAAACTAAATAGGATAAGAGCGGGGTTTTAGCTCATGTCATGAATGCAGTGTATAGTGGGTGAGGAAAAACATAAAAAAAGAATAAAATAATGTACAACATATTATTATATTCTAAAAACTTTTAATTAAATCTGTACACAAAAAAAACAAAAGTTAGTATGATTAATAAAATTATTAAGGAAAAAAAACTAAATTTAAAACAAATTTATATTTTATTGCAAATACAGATATTAATAAACTAGTGGCTTGACTCTCTCTTTAAAAAGTCCCCAACAGAGTCGCCAAACTGTCGAGACGTTTCTCTGCCCGGTGACGGAGAGTGCAAATAGTACACCCAAGGTGTAACTAGTCTCGAAAAAGTGAGTGTTTATCTTCCTTAAATTTGATAAAAACACTATGTTGTAGAGTAGCCACCAGTCTTTTAATATGGCGAGATTGGTCACCAAAATGTTATATTATTCTAATAAATTTTTTTGAGAATAATATTAAAGTAATACAATACATGGTCTGCTAACCAGGAAAATTAGTTCGGGAGTCGGTTACTTATAGGGAACGATTAGCACCCCCACAACGCCCAAAAATTGGTACCAGTGTTTATTAATTAGTGTCTTTGCAATAAATTATATTTTTTTAAAATTTAAATAAAAAACTTAAAATAAATAATTACTAAATAATATTTAATATAAATATTAATAGTCCTATAATATTTAATATAAAAACTATATAGATTAAATTATAAAGTTATCCTAATATATATTATACTAATATTATAATTAGTCTTATAATAATAATTAATGATTAAAACATAAAATATTAAAATTAATTAACATAATTCGAAACATTCATAAAACTATGTACTAATAATGTTATTTACCCTAAATTATTAATACGGGACATAAATATAAATAATTAAAATATAAAGGACTAAATAGGTTATTTTACCCTAAAATATATATATATGTGGCAGTGACCAAAATGAAAATTAATAAAACTTGAAAACTAAATTAGAATATACTAAAACATGCTTTCAGTGACTAAATTGAATGTTTACAAAGTTACAGGGACCCTGAGCACAATTTGCCCTTAACCGATGCTTAAAGCCTCAATTTTCCTTCTCTCTCTCTATCTTAGAGAGAGAAGCTCTCGCTTCTCACTAGAATTCCCTCACCAGAGATAATTCGTCCCCGGTCGGCAGCCGATCGCCGCCGTATTCTGTCGCCGCCGGCCACCACCCACGATGGTCGGACCTTACCCAAACAAACCCAAATGAAGCCCGAGTCTTCCTAAAGCTAAATCCAACAACCATTTCCCCTTAAACACCTTAAATCAATGTAGACATAGGATTTTATACCTTCGAAGTTTGACTACTTCGGTGGCGCGTGAGGTTGCTTGGATGTTCCGACGATGGTAAGGCTTCATTTACTCTCTTCTCTCAGATTTTTATGTGGTTTGGTTACTGCATATTGGGTGCTTGTCCCTCTCTGTTATTTTATAGATATATCCCTATATATAGGGTCTTCGATGCTCCCTTTGGATCGGTTAAAAGACTGGACCCCGGTGAGTCACCGGAGCTACGGTGGTGACTCACCCTAGGGGGCTGTGAGCTATGCAATGAAGGGACTAGGTGCATTAAATGTACCCAAATCTCATGGATCCGATGACGACGTAGCAGTGTCGTGGCATCTGTTGGTTGGAGCGTTTGGCGACGGAGGCATCATCACTCCTATGGCGATGGTCGGAATAGCCCTAGAGTGTAATAAGAACCCTAGGGTTCCTGCTGGTCACACTTGGGGCCGTTGGATCTCTCCACATCCAACAGTTGAGATCTCTGCGGCACTGGAGATGAGATAAAACCCTAACCCAAACTTGGGTTTGCTCCTTGGGCCTGTTGGGCTACTCGAATCAAGTCTGGGCTTAAATCGGGTTTAGATTTACTGGGACTTGGTTGTAATCGGGCTTCAAGGTTTAGCTTTGTAATTTGGGCTTCACATTCAGGCATGTAACCAAAATTATATTTATAAATTATAATAATAATAAATAAAAAATTATAATAATATATTTATAATAAAACTCTGATGAAAACGACTGTCGACAGCCGATACTCAATGGATCTTTCGGACTGACCCGATTTGCGATGAGTGTTCCTTGTGTGCAATATTAATGTTTTAAATATCTGTTTGAAATCTCATGTGCACATGAATGTTTTCTTTGATTTGAAATATAATGTTTGATTTGATTTGACTACTGTAAAAATTACCTAATTCGAAACCTGATTCCTGATTTACTGAAATGTAAAGCATGATTGCCTGAATTTTGATTTATGGTTACCATTTTAATGAACTGATTATCTGTCTGAACTCTGATTTACTGTTACCACTAGATACTATCTGAAAAATCTTTTATTCGGGGAACTCTAGGATCTGGTATGAAGACTCTAGCAAGTTCAGTCACTATTAGTAATTCCTTGGATATGTTCAGCACTGACTGGTAATTCCTTATGGACCTAAGGCGAGCCTTGTGTGGGCTCTGCGACCCTGAGACTTTTATTGGGTAAGCCTCCGTGGCCCCGAGAATTACCTTGGGTAGGCTCTCAGGCCCCGAGGTACTCCCTTAGGTTGTGCAGTTCTGGGGAACTGCACATGGCATTCAGTTGGAGGACGATTCAGAGTTTTTAAATTAAAAACTCCTATGATGTTTTAATAACTGTGATCTGGACTGATTTTAATAACATTTTTGGAAAAAGTTTTAAAAATCTTTAACGTAATCCGCTATACTTATTTGAAACGTATAGGATGGGTCTAGGAGGTTAAATTTAATTGGTATCAGAGCTTTTGGTTTTTAAACCTCGGACTGTGAAAGGGTCAACTGAAAATATGATTTTGAAATGTTTTACAAAACAAGTCACTAAGGCCATGTCACAAAGTTTTTACGAGTTTAACTGTGTTCAGGACTCTAAGTTCCAATATAACCCTAGCTTTTATCTTTTATAAACTCGAGATCCATCAAGATAAGTGCTAGACATAGTCATCGTCCTAGTCATGGGCGAGGTCGAGCAACTAGATTTGTAGACCCGATAGAAGAGATACATGTAGATCCCTCGTATCAGATATATGATTCTACTCCTACGACCCCGACGAATCTACCTCAAGCCTTTAATGTTGGCTTGGCTACTCTGATTAGAGGAGTGACAATTACTAAGTTCGAGTTTACTAGAGTTATATTAGATGAGAATATTGGTAGATAGTTTCTTCTGTTGATTTAGGGAGCAGTCAGAGCTGCTGGCGTTATACCTGAGGTTCATATTTCTCAGACTCTGATTGTTAATGGAGTTAGGACATTTAGTGGCATAACTGGTGGAGCCCCGACTGAGGCCGGGGATTGGCTCAGTGATACTAAGTGACACATGGATCAGCTATGTTTAGATTAGTATCGACGTTATTTAGGAGCAATTTCCATGTTGGACCCACACCTGGGAGCCCACACCTGGTGGGAGCGCTTTAGGAGCTGTTTTCTGGGAGAGTGTTATTTAGCTCAGAGACGAAAGCAGTTTTTAGACTTGGTTCATGGAGATATGATCCTTTCTGAGTACGAGATTGAGTTCTTGAAATTGTTTAAGTATGGATTCAGTCTGGTGCCTACTAAGAGAGATAGGTGCCGGAAGTTTGCTCAGGGACTCCGATATGAGCTGCGTCATCACGTAGTTACTCATCAGAATGAGGTATTCTATATTGTAGTTGGGAGAGCAAAAGTCGTGGAGGAAATTGAGGTTTTCGTACCTGACAGTGATAGGGTAGATCGAGATGATCTAGGAGGTCTTCTGGTCATTCTATACCTTTCACATGCCCTGATAAAAGAAATCATATTTCTCATCAGATGAGTCATTCTGGTTCGAGGCCTGCGTCTCCTCAACCTACTATAGCTAGTCGAGGTGATTTTACATAATTTACTCCAGAATCGATTTGCGCGTTATGTGGAAATCGACACGGGGGAGAGTGTCATAAGAAGATGGGTACTTATTTTCGTTATGGATCCTATAAGCACTTTCTGAGGAATTATCCATATCCAACTCCTGTCTATCAGACACCCGCTCATACTCCTATGTATTCTCAGGCCTCTGTTCAGACACCAGTTAAAAGTCATAGTCAAGGTAGGACTTCTGGATCTATTTCTAGGGTCGACAGAAGAGCTCGATCGCAGAGTACAGGGCTAGATGCTTCTAAGGCTCATCAGCCTACTCTTGTTTACTTACCTGATGTTCCAATGATTGAGTTGAGCCCGAGAATTCTATAGGTATAATTATTGTTATTTATGTTTCATGCCATGCATTTCTAACAACACCCTTTCTATACCTGAATTTTGTATATTAAGATTCACAGACTTTTGATTAAGGCATCGAGACCCTATTTTTACTCCGAGTCTAGCGAGATTCTCCGTTATTGTCAATAGAGTAATTAACCTTATCATATATAAGAGCCTTCAGAGACCTAGTTTCGCTTTTGTTCGACACTATTGAATTTTGACGACGAAATTCTTTTAAGGAGAGGAATATTGTCATAACCCAAAATTTTAACTAAAATTTATTTAATTATTTTTCCAGACTAAACTATAAATTTTTAAAACTTCTGAGCTAAATTTGAAAGTTTTGGAAATTTAGAGACTTAACCCTGAATTAACCCATTTTTGTTATCTGTTGAAAAAATAATAATGGGATGTTTGGGGAGGCTTGAACATGTGTCCCCTGGGTTAAGGCTACCCATAACTCTACCATTTAGGCTGGGCTTCTGTTCATGTTATTAATTAATGGATATATATTTTATAGGCTTAAAACTGAATACCCCAAAACCCAAATCAAAACCCTCCCCTATCGAGAGCTAAAATCCAAAATATGAAAACCCTAAGCTACCACTCCCCGTCACCATTTTTAGCCGCCGTTACCGTGTTTCGTCGCCATTGGTTGAACAAGCATTCTGCGGTAAACCCAACCCAACCGTTAGCAACCCAAATTGGCCACCGGTTGGGCGAAATTAGGAGTAAACCGTCGTAGACTCGCCATTTGATTCTTTAGAAAATTCGGCCATCATGCTCAGCCGTTCACCTCATCGCCTTCTCCGTTAGCTTCCTCATCCCCGTGACCACAAAACCCAACCGAAGCCGTTATCCATCATCGTTGTTTTCCTATCGTTGGCGTGGGTAAACTATCATCATTATTCCGGTTTTTTATTGCGATTTTTGGTTGATTATTGAGTTAATGTGGGTTGTTTTAGCTGTATGGATGTTTTAGAAGTAATCGGTTGTCCACCCCCGACCCTACCGCCTTCTCACATGCCCCCACGCGCCGTCGCGTACGCTTGGGGCTTGTCTCCACTCTATTTCCTTCTAGAAATCGGTCCAGTCGATCTAGATCGGCCTGAACTGGCCCAACCTGACCCGAACTGTTAACCTGACCCGACCCGAACCATTAGCCTGCCCCGAACTGTTTGACCATACCTGTTAACTTTGACCTGACCTGAAAGTTAAATTTTTCAAAAAGTCATATTTTATGTTTATCAACGTTCTAAGTCCGAATCCAAAGTTTGTTTTGCCAAATTCAAATCCGAAAGCCTCTGAATTGACCCGTAAACCCGAAAAATGCATATTTATTTAAGTTTTTAGTTTAGTTAATTTAATAGAAAGGGTAAGGACTAATTATTGTTATCGTATGTTAAAGGTAATCGGGGATCTCCTGACTGTTCGACTGCTCGACCCGGTTCCTCCCGATTTGCTCATCTTTGAGAGGTCGTGAATACTCGTATAGTTATGTAACCCTGTTAGTTATTTCTTTAGAATATTATTCAGAATATGACTCTATTATGTTATGGCTTAGGTTCCCGTTCAATCGAAGAGCCTAGTGAAGCCTGTACTCAATAGATCTTCCGAACTGACCCATTTTGCGACGTGTGTTTCTTGTGTGCAATGTAAATGTTTTAAATATATGGTTAAAATCTCATGTGCATAAGAATGTTTTCTCTGATTTGAAATATAGTGTTTGATCTGATTTGACTACTGTATAAACTACTTGATTTGAAACTTGATTCGAAACTTGATTCCTGATTTACTGAAATGTAAAGCATGATTGCCTGAATTCTGAATTCTGGTTTCCATTTTACTAAACTGATTATCTGTCTGAACTCTGATTTACTATTACCACTAGTCACTATCTGAAAAATATTTTATTTGGGGCACTTTGGGATCTGGTATGAAGACTCTGGAAGGTTTAGTCATTGTTGGTAATTCCTTTGATAGGTTCAATACCTACTGGTAATTCATTATGGACCTAAGGCGATCCTTGGGTAGGCTCTGCGACCCTGATATTTTTCTTGGGTAAGCCTCCATGGCCCCGAGAATTTTCTTAGGTAGGCTCTCAGACCCCAAGGTACTTGATAACTCCATAAAAAGACACAATTTTTAGTCTTTTCACTAAAGTTATTGCTCGTCTAAACAAAGTGTGCACAACATTTTAGTTGTATTTAGTTGCATTAGTTGCATTTAAGTTATATTTGTCTGTGGTGGATATGTTTTGCTTCGGTAAGATTTATTGGTTTAATTGATGTTGTTAAGGAGAAAGGGTTTATGTGGATTGTGTATGTGCAGGAAATTTACTTAAGAAGAACATTTCAGTCGTGACAACAAAATTCGTAAGGGCCAATGGAATAGAGAAGATAAAGAATGTGAGGACCAGATTTATCATGCCAAGGCAAGGTTTATCTGGAAAGTCTGAAGCGGGTATGACGAATTGCCTATGTCATAATCCAGCTGTACAAATTACCTTACGTGCAAGAAAACCCTCAAAATTCTGACAACCATCTTTCCTTTTTAGTCTGGATAAGATAGTAACGGTTATTTAAGGAACCTCTACTCATAAGAAACCCTAGGAGATACCCATCTATAAATATCCAACCGTAACCGCCTAAAAATGGGGCAAAGAAGTTAGAGAGCTTTACTGATAGTGTGAGCGAGCAACTGCAGAGCTTCCCCACTGTTTACCAACCGACCTTCCTTGGTGTCCTCCATAGCCAGACTGTAGCAGAGCGGTGATCAGGTCTCGAGAGAGGTTGATCACCAAGGCAGGCGCGGTGCTGATCAGAATTGTCATGACATAGCCCCTGGTTTTGGGAGTCGTTCTTCCTTTGTTCTTAATTTCCTTACGTATTTGGGGTTGTATTAAACGATGATACTTGGATGACTTTTTGATAGCACCATGACTGTTTTACTTGGTGTAAATATTTGTTTTACCTAAATAATTATTTTATGTTTTAATGATGAATTATGATTTTTCTCATAACTGCTTTGTTCATTGTTTAAATATTTTACCTTGACACTGTAAGAGCTTCGAGAGATTGCCTGGGTCTTGGTGAAACTTGTCTTGGCAATGTAAGAGCGTTGAGAGATTACCTTTTGTCTAGATAGTGATTCTTATATTCGAGAGAATTAACATAGATCTACGTGAATAATGGAATGGATCTGAGATGGTGATGTTCTAAATTGTCTAACTTATAGATAAGGAGCGGGTTTCATTCGACTAAAAGGGATAGACGCTAGAGTAGGATAGAAAATGACTATAGTTCATGCTGAGAGGTACTGCTACAATAACAGTCTGACAATCTAAGGGTTATAGTTAACGCTGAGTAGTATTGCCATAGCAACCGTCTAAGAATACTTAGTAATCCTTTCGGGAAGCTTAAGCATGTTATAATAATTCATTATGGACTTCGAATAATTGTTTGACAACACAAAAGATTAATACAAGTGCTCTGTGGTAGTCTGAATATGCGAGGTTGTTTGAATTATATTTAAATTAGCGTTTGTCTTTGTTTTATTTTATTTCAATAGTATGCATATTTATTTTTTTCTCGACCAAACTTTTTTGCAATTATACTTTATAGTGTTTTCTTATTTTATTAATAATAGTTTTCTAGTTTGACAAGACAGTGTGAATTAGCTTGTGACAACTAGTTCTGATTGTGGTGAAGCTTAAAAACTTTCGACCAATCCCTGAGGAGACGATACTCACTTACCCTATATTACTTAATTCAATTGTGTATACTTTCATAGAATTACTTGCCTTAGCATATACATTTACAACCGTTCAAGTTTTTGGTGACATTCCCGGGGATTGGCAACTGACAAAATTTTTATTTTTCGCCATAACAAGTTTTTCTTGTCACCTTATATCTACTTAGTCTAATGTATTTTATTATTTTCTTTTATAGGTTTTTATTATTGCATGACCCTGAGATCCACTGGTAAAAAATTGAAACCATTCGACCCTGAAGTTGAACAGTCATTTAGACAGAGGCGACGTGACCAAGGAACCAGAGAATATCTAAACCAACTACAAGCACAAGGCAAAAACATGGGATATCACGATGATCCCGATGTAGCAATTAATCTTCAAGTTGCAAGACCAAGAGCAATACGAGATCATTTGAATCCAATTCTTGATGACCTTAATCCAGGCATCGTGACACCTGAAATACAAGCAACTCATTTTTGAACTTAAATCAATGATGTTTAATATGCTAAATTCCATCGGCCAATTTTATGGTTCACCTAATGAGGACACTAGACAACATATTTGTGCCTTCCTTGAAGTATGTGATTCATTCCGACAACAAGGAGTGCATGAAGATATGCTTAAACTAAAACTTTTCCCTTATTCCCTATGCGATAGAGAGAGAGCTTGGCTCAGTGGAGTACCTTCAGGATTAATGGAATCATGGGCAGATTTATGCAAGAGTTTCCTACTTTGATACAATCCTCCCGATATGAATACACAACTTTGCAATGATATTGCAAGTTTTTGCCAAGTAGATGATGAATCAATTACGAATGTTGGGATAGGTATTAAAGTTTACTCCGAAAGTATGTCAACCATGGGTTTCATGACTGGACTCAAGTAGTAATGTTTTACAACGGAGTTAATGCACCGACTCGATTAATGTTAGATGCCTCAGCAAATGGCACTTTACTTGACAAATCACCCGATGAAGCCTTTGATATCCTCGACAGGATAGCAAATAATGACTATCAATTCCAAAATACAAGATTGGGAAGCGACAGAAAAGCATCTAGAGCATATAAATTAGAGGGTAAGGATTCAGTAGCAACATAACTTTCTACCATAACCAATATGTTGAAAAATTTACAGCGTCCTAATGAGGTAAGAGAAGTCAAGGCCGCCAATAACGCATGCATATTGTGTCACGGAAACTATCATGAGAGTGAATGTTTGGAAAATCATGAATCCACCAATTTTGTGGGTAATTACAATCGGAGAAATAATAACCCCTACTCAAACACGTACAATCCTCGTTGGAGACTGTTGAAAACATTTTGATGTTTCAATATAACAAATTAACTTTTAATGAATTTTAGTATTTTATATTGAATTTTAAATTATATATTCGATTAAATTATTCGAATATCAAAATATTACTCCAAAATTTTCAAATGTCATTTTTAATCCTTACTCAAATGTAAAATAAGTTTTAATCTTAAAATAATTTCAAAACAATTTTACAAAGTATTTCGAACCGTTTCAAAGCCAAAAATTCGAGATTTTCCATAGGGAACCGATTCCCCCGCAAGGGGATACCGACTCCCCTGAATGGTTTGGCTCTGAGAATAACAGATTACTCGGAGGGAACCGATTCCCCTTTTTTAACGGTCGAAATATTTGAATTTTACACTTAGGGAATCAATTCCCTATGAGGGGGTACCGATTCCCCCCACGCTCTAAGCTATTTTATTAATTGATTCTCATCCCTAACTGGCTCGAAAATATCTCCAACAGCTATATACGACTTCAAACACATTCCAATCTATAAATACAAGTTAAGGACACTTGAAGAAGAAAGAGAACAACCATCCAAGCAATCAAACACAAGAGAAGAGTTTTTCACTCTTATTTCATCTTTCTCTTAGAAATATTTTGTTCTTGTGAGCTTAATTCTTGTAAACATCTACCTTAGAGAGGTTTTCTTGTTTACATTTCTTATCCTTTTGTAAAGGGGAAAGGTTCTAGCTAATCTCGTGTAAAAGCTAGGGAAAGGTTTTAGTTTAGCCCGAAAAAACTAGGGAGTTTGTAAGGTTACTCTTTATCCTTAAAAGAAAGAACAAATTAGTGAATTTGTTAGAAAATCCTTGGTGAGGAGCTAAGGTAGTGGACGTAGACTTTGGTTGAGAAAGTTGAACCACTATAAATCGCTGTGCAATTCTCTATCTTTCAATATCCTTACTCCCTAAACACAAAACCGTTCCGACCCCTCTTTGCAAACCATTCCGGTTGTCTATTCGAGCTTTCGAAAATCCCAATAATTAGCATCAGAGCCTAACTCGTTAAGAAGGTTTAACCACCTTGAGACGATCCTCGAAGAAGCTCTACTAATTCCTAACACAACCGAGAAGGTGGCTTCCACCTCTGGTTCGTTCCACATGTAAGACTCCCTACCAACGTAGAAGCCTCCATACTTCAATGGAGTCAACTATCGTCATTGGAAGAAATTAATGAAGGTATTCATCCAATCCAATGATCTTGATGCATGGGATATAATCGAGAAAGGCTACTCTACTCCAAAGAAGAAGGAGAATAAGCGGAGTGACAAAGAACAGAAGAAATCTCAACTTAATGTCAAGGCCATGCACATGGTATTGTGTGCATTTGGTCCTGAAATCTATGAAGGAGTTTCTTCATGTTCAAGTGCCAAGGAGCTTTGGAATAAGCTCGAGAAAATCCATGGAAATAAGAAAGAAGAACCAACAAAGGTGGTGTCTCTAATGTCTCGTGAAGAGCATGAGGTATCTTCTAACTCAATTGAATTTAATTCATATATGTTTGATGAGTTACAAGATGCTTTTAATAGGTTGTATTCGGAGTTTGAGATCATGAACTCCAAATATAAAAAAATGATTTCAAAATTTAAAATCGAAAACGATTTTCTTTTGAAAACAAAAATAGATTTTGAAAACCAATATGAAATTTTGAAAAATGATTTAGAGCTTTCAAAAATAAAAATTGAAAGATTTGAAAAAGAAAATTTTGATTTAAAAGTTAAGCTTGAATGCTTAACAAAAGAAAAATAATTCATTTTAAATAATTCATTTAGTTTAATAATGACAATATGCTCACATTGTCATTATCATGGTCACAAGGAACATACTTGTCCTTTAAAGAAAGGAAAACGTTTTAAAATTAGACAAGTATGGATTCTGAAAGGAACAAGGGACATTGAAACTAACATCCAAGGATCCAAAGTAATTTTGATACCAAAATCTTCTTAAATGTCTCTTGAAAGTGTGTGGGAGCACTGGTGATGAAAATGATGATAATCAAGATGCTCTAGCCACACATGAAAAAGGAATGGGTAACCTCTAAGCTTAATACTTTTAATTTTGGTTATTTGGTTGCTTATTTGATTTTAAGCATGCATGAGTTTTGGTTTTAAATGATTATGTATCATTTTTTTAATCTTATGTATGTTGAAAAGATGATTATGATGAACATTTTAAAGATATATTAATTTTTAGTTCATCGTAATAAAATTTTGGTCAAATTGGTTTTAAATGCAAATGATATCTCTCTAACAATTGATATCAACTTTTCAAATACTTTGATTTTACAAATTTTAAATTTTTAACCTAAATTTGAATGTTTATGCATGTGGTTTAAATGAAAATGATATTTCTCTAACAATTTATATTACTTTTTTTTTCAAATGCATAACATTTTTTTGGAAAACTTTATGCATAAAAATTTATATTTCTCTAACAATTGGTATTGCATAAAGTATTTTAGACTTGGATGCATTGAATTTCATGTTCTACTAACATGTTTTTTATTCTTTGTTGAAATTCAATTTTGTTTAAGTGTCAAGATCCTAAAAGCATAATTTTATTTGGAATGCATTTATTGAAGGGAGCTTTGATTTTTCAAATGATTTTTAAATGTCAAATTTACTACTTACTCTCCAAAGTTATTTTGAACTTCAAAGATTGAATTATTTTTGATTTAACAAAAAGGGGGAGAAGTGTTAGAGTAAGGGGGAGGGGGAGCAATTTTTCAAACTTGATTTCAAAAATGATTTTCAACTAGAAAATCTTAAAATTAGTAAAATGTTTTGTTATATCAAAAAGGGGGAGATTGTTGAAAACATTTTGATGTTTCGATATAACAAATTAGGTGTTAATGAATTTTAAGATTTTATATTGAATTTTAAATTATATATTCGATTAAATTATTCGAATATCAAAATATAACTCCAAATATTTCAAATGTCATTTTTAATCCTTACTCAACTGTAAAATTAAGTTTTAATCTTAAAATAATTTCAAAACAATTTTACAAAGTATTTCGAACCGTTTCAAAGCCAAAAATTCCAAATTGTCTAGAGGGAACCGATTCCCCCCGGAATGGTTTGGCTCCGAGAATAACAGATTACTCGGAGGGAACTGATTCCCCCCCAAGGGGGTACCGATTCCCCCTGTTTAATGGTCGAAATATTTGAATTTTACACTTAGGAAATCGATTCCCTATGAGGGGGTATCGATTCCCCCACGTTCCAAGCTGTTTTATTAATTGATTCTCATCCCCAAAAGGCTCCAAAATATCCCCAACAACTATATACGACTTCAAACACATTCCAAGCTATAAATACAAGCTAAGGACACTTGAAGAAGAAAGAGAACAACCATCCAAGCAATCAAACACAAGAGAATAGGTTTTCATTCTTATTTCATCTTTCTCTTGTAAATATTTTGTTCTTGTGAGCTTAATTCTTATAAACACCTACCTTAGAGAGGTTTTCTTGTTTACATTTTTATCATTTTGTAAAGGAGAAAGGTTCTAGTTAATCTCGTGTAAAAGCTAGGGAAAGGTTATAGTTTAGCCCGAAAAACTAGGGAGTTTGTAAGGCTACTCTTTATCCTCAAAAGAAAGAACAAATTAGTGAATTTGTTGGAAAATCCTTGGCGAGGAGCTAAGGTAGTGGACATAGACTTTGGTTGAGAAAGTCGAACCACTATAAATCGCTATGTAATTCTCTATCTTTCAATCTCCTTACTCCCTAAACACAAAACCATTCTGACCCCTCTTTACAAACCGTTCAGGTTGTTGATTCGGGCTTCCGAAAATCCCAACAGAGACAACATCCAAATTTTTCATGGAGTAATTAAGAGAACAATAACAATCAAGCAGCTAGTTATAATAGGCAACAAAAAAGTAACTCAGACCATCAACATTTTTAGAATCAACATCATCAGCTGCCCTGGCAAAACAATAAAGGTACACTCTTATAATAATTCCAATACTAACTCCTTGGAGTTGTCATTACAGGAATTTATGGCCTCAAGAAAAGATTTCATGGCTTTAACAAAAACGTTGATGCATGAGCATTCAGCAACAATTAAAAACCAAGGAAATTTGTTACAAAGCCATAGTTCATCTTTATGAGCATTGGAGAATCAAGTAGGCCAAATTGCTCCGACATTACATTCTTGCCCACAAGGAAATCTCCTTAGTGATACTGAAATCACTAAGCATCATAGAATGGAGAAATGTAGTGTACTTACACTAAGGAGTGAAACACAGGTCAAGCAAAACAAAAAGTTTGGGAGAGAGCAACTAAACAATTTTTAGCATGGCATAACACAACCAGAGGATCTAAAGGAAAATAAGGAACAGGATGAATTGCCCGAAGAGAAGGAAAAATATTAAGGCTTAGAAAAACATCATCCAGATAATGAGAAATTCATGGCCAAGGCTAGAGATTCCTTAACACCATCGGCAGAAAATATGAAACCTCCACTACCGTTCCCTCAACAATTGAAGAAACATAACGATGACATCCAAATCAAGAAATTTGTTGATGTTATAGATTAGTTGTATATCAAGGTGCCCTTACTTGAAGCCATTGAGCAAATGTGTTCCTATGCCAAGTTTCTAAAGACATCGTTACAAAGAATTTTAAGGTAGAACATGTTGCCACGGTAACATAAATATGTTTTGCACTCACCAAACTTCCACCAAAACAAAAAGACCCTGTCAGTTTTATAATACCATGTTCAATTGGTAATAACTTTTTAGGACGAACTCTTGTTGATTTGGGATTGAATGTAAACTTGATACCAAAGTCCATATTTCTGAAACTAGAGGGATATCACGCTTGTCCAACCACAGTTATCCTACAGCTGGTTGATCGGTCTTATGTGCATCCCGAAGGTAGAATAGAAGACGTCACAGTAAGTGTGGATAAGTTTGTATTTCCAGTTGATTTCCTCATCATGGACTGTGAAGCCGATGAAAATGCACCTATAATCCTGGGATGACCCTTTTTAGCCATTGGAAGAATCCTAATAGATTACGAAATGGGAGAGTTCATAATGCGAGTATGAGAGCAAACCATCACAATCAATGTCTTCAATTCCAAGAAATATGTGGATGACTCAGAATAATGCCAATGCATTAGAAAAGTGGACTCAATAGAAGAGGAAGAAAAAGCAATTCTCGGCCATGATAAAACCTTAAAGCTTGATGAATACAACACTTTGTGCCACGACCCTCTAATCGTAGTACACGAAAAAAAAACTTGGCCCGTGCGAATTATTGTCAGAAGGCGATTCTGAGAGTTATAGCCATGGCAACAGTAATCTGGATAAAGCACACAATGGGTTCCCTGAAAATGACACCAAGGCAGAATATAAAGGAAAGAAAAAGGAACAATCGAGGCTCCTTCATAATAGATCAGGTATGAAATTCGAACCCTTAGATTTTGATGAAGTTAATTCTCCATAATTATCTTTACAACATGCACCCAATTTGGAACTTAAAACTTTGCCATCACATTTGAAGTATGCATACCTAGGAAGTAATGAAACTTTACCAATGATAATCTCTACCAATCTAAACTCCGAATAGGAGAATAGTTTGTTTAATGTTTTGTCACAGCACAAAAAGGCTCTTGGATGGACAATGGCAGACTTGAAGGGAATTAGCCCTACCATATGCATGCACAAGATCAATTTAGAAGATAGCCATAGTACTTCGATAGAACCCCAAAGAAGGCTCAACCCAATCATGAAGAAAGTAGTCATGAAGAAAATTATAAAATGGTTGGATGCAGGAGTGATTTACCCTATATCCGACAGTTCATAGGTCATCCCGGTGCAGTGTGAGCCAAAGAAGGGTGGTGTGACCGTGGTTAAAAGTGAACATGACGATCTCATCACTACTAAAATAGTCACGGGTTGGCGTATATGTATGGATTATATGAAGCTCAATAAAACCACAAAGAAAGACCATTTTCCCCTCACTTTTATCGACCAAATACTTGATAGGTTAGTGGGAAAAGTGTTTTATTACTTCTTTGATTGATACTCACGATATAATCAAATAGCCATAGCACTTGAGGATCAATAGAAGACTACTTTCATATGCCTATATGGTGACGATTTCAATCGATGTCTCGGTAATTTATCCAAAGTACTGAAACAATGTGAAGAAGTCAACCTAGTACTAAATTAGGAGAAATGCCATTTTATGGTAACCGAGGGAATAATGTTGGGTCACAAAATTTCATGTCAAGGTATTGAAGTCAAGCCAAGGTGGAAGTAATGGCAAATATTCATCCACCCACCAACGTGAGAGGTGTATGAAGTTTCCTTGGATATGCAGGCTTCTACAGGCGGTTCATAAAAGATTTTTCTCAAATCTATAAACCCTTGTGTCTTTTACTTCAACAAAATCATCCATTTGAATTTACTAGTGATTGTCTGAATGCCTTAACAAATTTGAAGAAAAACCTTTCAGCATCACCAATTATTGTCCCACCTGACTGGAACGAACCTTTTGATCTCATATGCTATGCTAGTGATTATGTAGTCGGAGAAGTGCTAGGGTAACGAAAAAGTAAAATCTTTCATGTTATCTACTATGCAAGCCATACTCTTAATGATGCACAAACCATTATTCCATTAAATATTTGATCAACAAAAAATATGCAAAGCCTAGGCTAATCCGATGGATATTATTACTACAAGAGTTCGGTTTAGAGATCAATGATAGAAATGGTATGGAAAATCAAGTAGCAAACCATTTGTCCAGACTAGATAACAAATCTGATTTTCAAGACATAACAGAAATTCATGAGGATTTCCCTGATGAGAAAATATTATTTGTCACGGTTGTGCTGTGGTATGCTGACATAGTTATTTTTCTTGTAAGTGGTATTGTTCCTCCTAATTTATCTAGCCAGGGCCAGAAAAAGTTTCGACATAATGTGCGACACTATTACTGGGATGAACCGTTCCTATTCAAGCAATGTGGAGGCTAAATAATCCGAAGATGCGTCCCTGAAAGAGAGCACAAAGAAATTATACTTCAATGTCACTCGTCACCGTATGGAGAGCACTTTGGTGGAATGAGAACAACGACAAAAGAACTACGATCTGGATTCTATTGGCCAACCTTGTTCAAAGATGCACATGAATTCTACAAGTCATGTGATAGATGCCAACGAATAGGAAATATATCTAAATGACATAGCATTCCATGGCAAAGTATTCTGGAGGTTGAACTTTTCGACGTATAGGGAATAGACTTCATGGGACCCTTTCATACATCTTTTGGAGATTTATACATCCTCTTGGCAGTGGATTATGTATCCAAGTGAATGGAAGCCATTGCAACACTAAAAATGATTCCAAGACGGTGCTAAAAGTTTTACACAAAAACATATTTACACATTTTGGAACACCACGAGCTATCATTAGTGATGAAGGCACACATTTTGATAATAAATGAACTATCAAGGAATTGAAACGATATGGAGTGCGGCATAGGATCGTTATGCCATACCACCCTCAAACTAATGGACAAGATGAAGTGTCAAACCGAGAAATCAAGCAGATCCATGAGAAGGTGGTCAACCCAAGTCGAAAGGACTGGTCACCAAATCTAGATGAAGCACTATGGGCTTATCGTACAATATTCAAGACACCGCTAGGAATGTCCCCGTTCAAACTCGTTTATAGTAAAGAATGCCATCTACCTGTGGAACTTGAATATAAAGCTTACTGCGAAATCAAAAAGTTAAACATGGATGCTCACTTGTAAGAGAAAGAAGACTCTGGGAACTGAACGAGATGGATGAATTCAGAGCACAAGTATACGAAAATGCCCGCCTCTATAAAGAGAAAACAAAACGATGGCATGACAGAAAAATATTACCTAAGAAATTTTATTATGGAAAACAAGTACTGCTCTACAATTCGCGTCTCAAGTTATTCCCAGGCAAGCAAAAGTCACGATGGTCAGGACTGTTCATCATACATCAAGTTCATAACAATGGAGCAATAGAAATCAAGAACCGATACAATGGTTCCATTTTCAAGGTGAACGAGAAGAGGCTAAAGGAATACAAAGGAGCCCCAGTCATGCGAGACAAACCGACATCAACGATATATGATGCCCAAGAGTTTGCCTTACTTACTTGAACAAAATTCGTTACCTCGGCAACTAAAATCTGAATTTTATACGTAAATAAATTAAGTTATTTTATACACACATTATATGTTTTGCTTTATTTTAGTTTTTCTTTATTTATTGCAGGCATGCAGAGTACACATGGCAACATGGGGAGATAGTTCACTAATGAAAGGAGAAAAATCCTAGGGTAAGAAATTTAGGGGGTAGAATTAAGGAGGCAAACATGAAATTATTTTTTCTTTCAACAAAATTTCCCCATCGCCGCCGCTAAACCCACTGCACCAAACAAATATAATGGCTAGATCGAAGAAAAACCTAGCCCCAACACCAAGCTTTGAGCGTTTCAAAACAGCAGAAGTCGAGGCACACTTCAAAAAACTCCAAAAATAGAAAATGTATTTGGAAGACAGATTCATCTTTCCATCAAAGGACGAAGAGACATTTGGACCGGAGGTCATGGATGTGATTCAGAAGCACAACTAGGAGAAGTGTACTCGCCATCCCAAAGCCGTAGCACCAGCGATGGTCAGAGAGTTCTATGACCATCTTGAAGACCCATCCAACCACACGGTGTATGTTCGAGGGAAGCTCCTTTGATTTTCTCCTTCATCGCTCAACATATACTTCAAGCTGGAGAATGTGGAGGAGCAACATAAGAAATTTTTGGTTGAGGCAGACCAAGAAACTTACGATGGAGTACTTGAAGTTATTTGTTTCGAGTGGGCTAAGTTCGAATGGAATGCCCCAACAAAAAAATAGTAAATCGTCGAGCCCTTAAACCAATTGTAAAGTTGTGGAATCATTTTCTTAAGGGAAAACTCATGCCAACATCTCATAACACAACCGTTCTCCTTAAAAGACTAATGCTTTTAAACTCGATAATATACGGGAGAAAGATTGATATTGGAGAACTCATCTTCGAGCAAATTCATGAGTGCGCCACAAGAAAATAGGGTAATCTCTTATTTCCTAACTTGATAACTGCTATGTGAAGGAAAAATAAAGTCCCCGATGAGCCCTTTGAGGATTTTAATAAATCCAAGGAGGGTTTCACCAAAAAGAAAGTACCAGAACTGATGAGTTTCGATGACAACGCCCCGCATGAAGGTCGGGAGAGAGGAGAAAAATCTGTTGTCGTGGCAAGAATGGCAACAGTGGTCACATACAAGCGAGTAATGAGTGAGAAGATCAAGCGCCTTGAGAACCATATGGAGATCTTCTTTGGGTACATCAAGGCACGGGAAGCTCAACTCAATAACTTCTTCAAGGAGTTACTCCCGATCACAACAGATAACTTGTCGCCTTTCCCCAACGTCATTCTGAAACACACTGCTGGGGGTAGCACATTTCATTCCTCGAAATCAAACGTTCTCCAGAAGTACCCATAGACGTTCCACCACTAGCCACCCATGTCTCGCTTGTACCAAAGGAAGGCCATGGCGACACAGACGAGTTCCTCAGTTCCTCCTCCTTTTCAACCTCTGAAAGCACTCAAGAGATTCCACCCAACCTCTATACCGATGAAGATTTCACTCCAGCCCCAACACAACTCGAGCAAGCTTCAGTCCAATAACCCATCCATCAAGTAATGCCAGTCCCCAAAATAGCTTAAAGCCAAGCTCCAGTTCATGCATAACCCCTCCTATCGTAGACCAACCAACACTAGCACGAGCCCTGAGAAGCAAGAGATAAATCAAGCGAACAGCAGGTCGTGTCCTTCAGCCATCACCCTCGATGATAGAAATAGTAGACTCGGATCAGAAAGTCCCCCTCCTTCTAAACGACGCCAAACAAGGGCGTCCAGTTAAGCCACACCACCACATTAAGATCGCATTTTAGGTTTTTTTATTTTCGTATTTGCATATAGATTCATGTAGTTTAAGTTCTCATGAATTGAGGATAATGCATCCCTCAAGTTTGGGGGAGGTATTGTGCCATAATTTGTTAAAAAGCAATTGATGATATTTGGTTGAAAAGTTTAGTTGTCATGACATAAGCATGTTAAGTTTATCATTTGGAATGGATTAGGGATGCCCAATGATGAATATATAATTTGATTGGATAGGCCAGAATTATTGTTAAGATTGTCTAAAGAAGAGAACCAATCCTAGACTAGATTCTTTGAATTTTACAAACACGATTGTAGGCTGCCTCTGCTTAAGGTAATCAATAAAAATTTTAGGAAAAAACTTTCTGCTTACCGGGACATCGAAAATATTTTAAGGTTAAGGTTGAACTCCCTAGTGTTTAAAACTTGAAAAAAAATAAAAGGGACACTCCTCTATGCAAAGGGCATAAACAGAAAAACTCCATAAGAAAATTGAGAGTTGCCAAGGCATATGAGTGAATGAAAGTAGTCACAGGATGATTCTACCCGACTGTCTTGCAGGTGGAAGGTATACTCCCTTTCACCTAGAGTGTGGGAAGGTAGGAGTGATGAGCTGACTCCCTGAAAAAAAAGTTGATAAATAACTAGGAGTATAAACTAAGCCTGACAAATAATTTGATGCCTTAACAAACCAGAAGTACTTACTTTAAGTTTTCTAATTACCTTAATGCATAGACTGATTACAATCGCACACATACAATAGCAAGGAATCCTGACTAGGGAAGGGACTTGACTGATATGACAGTCGAAAATGTTGAGGCCAACTATTTTTGCTAAAGGCTGAAATCTCAAACCATATGATTTTCTTAACACTGCTTTTCCATGACAATTTTAATTTTCTTCTAGTTATTGTACATATCCTGAGGACAAGCAATAACTTAAGTCTAGGGTATGATAACTCCATACAAAGACTCAATTTCTAGTCTTTTTACTTAAGTTATTGCTCATCTAAACAAAGTATGTACAACATTTTAGTTGCATTTAGGTTATATTTGTCTGTGGTGGATAAGTTTTTCTTCGACAACATTTATTTGGTTTAACTGATGCTGTTGAGAAGAAAGGGTTTGTGTTGATTGTGTATGCCCAGGAAATTTACTTAGGAAGAACATTTCAGTCGTGACAACAAAGTTCGTAAGGGCCAATGGAATATAGAAGATAAAAAACGTAAGGAGCAAATTTATCTCGCCAAGGCAAGGTTTATCTGTAAAGTCTGAAGCGGGTATGACAAATTGCCTATGTCATAATCCAACTATACAAATTTATGAGCTTCAATAGATTGCCTGGGGTCTTTGTGTAACATGTGTTGGTAATGTAAGAGGGTCGAGAGATTGTTTTTTGTCTAGATAGTGATTCTTAGATTCGAGAGAATTAAGATAGATCTACGTGAACAATGGAATGGATCTGAGATGCTGATGTCCTAACTTGTCTACCTTAGAGATAAGGAGCGGGTTTCATTCAACTAAAAGGGATAGGTGCTAGAGTAGGATAGACAACGACTATAGTCCACGCTGAGAGGTATTGCTACAACAACAGTCTGACAAACTAAGGATTGTAGTTAACTCTGAGTAGTATTGCCATAGAAACCATCTAAGAATACTTAGTAATCCTGTTGGGCAGCTTAAGCATGTTATAATAATTCATTTTGGACTTCGAATAATTGTTTGACAACACAAAAGATTAATACAAGTGCTCTGTGGTAGGTGTGAATATGCGAGGTTGTTTGAAATATATTTAAAATAATGTTTGTATTTGTTTTATTTTATTTCAATAGTTTGCATATTTATTTTTTCTCGACCAAAATTTTCTGCAATTATACTTTATAGTGTTTTCTTGTTTTATTAATTATAGTTTTCTAGTTTGACAATACAGTGGGAATTAGCTTGTGACAACTAGGTCTGGTTTTGGTGAAGCTTAAAAACTTTCGTCCAATCCCTGAGGAGACGATACTCACTTACCCTATATTACTTGATTCGATTGTGTATACTTGCACAGAATTGCTTTCTTTAGCATATACATTTACAAGTGATCAGTACTCCCTTAGGTTGTGCAGTTCTGGGGAACTGCACATGGCGTTTGGTTGGAGGACGATTCAGAGTTTTTAAATTAAAAACTCCTATGATGTTTTAATGATTGTGATCTGCATTGATTTTAAAAATATAATTTTATGTTTTTATTTTTCACTATTGGGACACACTGAGCCTCTAGCCCACTTTTCAAAATGTTTTACCCCTTTTTTAGATACTCTCATATAGGCACTCCGTATCAGGAACTTGGAGGATTGACACATTTGGTACAAATCTTTTTTTTTTATGTTTCTATCTTTCGAACTATTTTTAATTATGGTGACATGTGCCTTATTTTTTAAGTACTTATCTTTTTATGATGTTTATTGCTTTTGCTACTGATATTTGATTTACTGTGCTCCGGATTTGTTACATGTTTTATTTTACCTGGTCACTTTTACGATATGGGTTTTATCATTAATTATGATACTTTTATAAACGTCTTTTGTAATATGATTTAAATTATCGAATAACATTTTTGGAAAAAAGTTTTAAGGGTCTTTAATGTAATCCGCTATACTTAGTCGAAACGTATAGGATCTCCACTCAAATTTTATATTTTGTAATATGTTATATATTATTCATATATGAATCAAGTGGGAGAATGTTAGAAAATTTGATTTCTAATATTGATTCATATAATTTAAGTAATTGATAATTATTGTTGTTGTACACACGATGATGATTAGTGTAGTATTGAGGAGGAAATTATCGGGTGTAATTCCCTTCATCTCATATCGTGAAAATATAAAATTTGAGTGGAGTTATGTGTAACTGAAAAGTAGATGGGCCTTTATGTTATTTTGTGATTTAAAAAACATAGTAGAATTAGTTTTTTAAAACTCATGTAGTAGACATTTTTTTCTCAAGGCTATTTCTTTTTCTCTCTTAAAAGAAAACAAAAACACTATCTGTTTTGGGGTTTTGATGCTTTCATCAAGAATCGAACAAGTCTTGATATCATCACAATGTCAATTGAGGATTATACAGGATTGAAATTGGATAACATTTATTATTTCTTGATTTTGGGATATTCAACTATCATAATGGAATCATCAAGTAAGTTTTCATTTATTTTACTGTAATTCTTAATAATTATGCCATGAGCTTGATTTGGTTGAGTTAATTACCCTATTAATATCCTTATGTGTTAATTTCTTCACCGTGCAATATTAATTGATTTTAACATTTGGTCTCAGAACTAGGTTTGATAGGAATTAAATCACCAATTTAGGTTTCATAATAAATTATGGTATTTTTTTCTTATTAAAGGTCTCATAATAACTTATAAGCTCCTAAACGTAATTATATCAATAGTTTGAGAGTTAGTTTTTCTCTAATAGAATATTTTATCTTCCACCTAAATATAATTAACAATAAATTGATGAAATTAATCCATAGAAATCAACTAAGTCAAATTAGTGAATAATTATGTTATTTGTGACTTTAAAACATACCAATTCATCATTTGAAGATTATAATTTAATTATACTTAAATTAGGGACTAACTTGCATAATTTACCCTTTTGGAACATTTGGTATTTAGAAGTTCGACAAAAATATATTTACATTAATTGGTTCGAGAGTGACTTTTAACACCTAGAATGTCATCTCGAACAATCAACATATTCTATTTACCTACAAAGACATTAAACAATCGAAGTAGGCTTATATAGATTAAAGAAGTAGTCACATATATCTAAATAAATATGATTAGAAAATAACAAGATTATTGATAACTTTGTAAAAAGGTTATATTTAGGGCCTTTTCACTTAAATTATTTGTAGGAATAAGGAGGAAGACTCATAGAGCACTTGACTTTGATGTTGAGGACTCTATTTCAACTCAATTGTCAACCATCACCAATATGTTGATGAATCTCCAATGCCATAGCAAAGTGAAGAAGTGAAGATGGCCAGCTCATCATGTTTTTTATTTAGTGGCAATCACCATGAAAGTGAATGCCTAGAAAATCAAGAATCTATCAACTATGTGGGAAATTTCAACCGAGGCAACAATAACAACCCCTACTCTAACACATACGACCCAGCATGGCGTTAGCATTCCAATTATCCGTGGGGAAAATCAAGGAGCCACTAATGCTAATCACTTCACTTGGCAGTAGAATGTAAACGAGCCCCTAGATTTTCAAATGAATATGCCTTGGCATAATACTAACAAGGGGGTTGCATCTTCCTCTAATACCATCTTGCTGGAGGCTTCCATGCAAGATTTTATAACAACCATACAGACTATGTTGCAAGAACATTCTACAATTATCAAAAATTGCAAGCTTTGGAGTGTCAGGCTAGCCAAATTGTCACGGCATTACAAGAACATCCACAATATAGTCTGCCCAGTGATACTAAAGTCATTAAGGCACATGGCAAGGAGCATTGTAGTGCATTCACCTTAAGAAGTAGCACTCAAATCAACTAGAAAGCTAAGTTTGGGGGAACACTCGTAGAACCCAGCCATGAAATGGTGCACAAAGATCAGGATATGCAAGAAGACTCCATTCAATTGAGAAAAATAATAAAGGTTCGATGAGTGGACCAAATGACGACAGGAAAAATATTACCACAACAAAATATAACCCCCACTAGAAAGAGTGGATAAGCAAAGGATAACTATCAATTTCTTCAAAACTCTTAAAATTACTGATGATTCTAGAGAGTGTCAATCGTTACAAGAAGTGGAGTCTATGATTAAAAAGGAAGCTGCAAAACTTTTACTGCAGTATTTTTTGCACATTAATGATTACTTGAGCTCGAAAAAGAAGACAATAAGGAGCTTGCTAACCAAACGATCAAAGGATGATATGACAACAAAGAACGAAAAGAGATCCTATTACACTACCATTCAGTTTCATGTGGAGAGCACTCTATACGAGAAAGGACTATTTCAAATGTCCTACAATCTGAGTTCTATTGGCCTACACTCTTCAAGGATACCCAAGATTTCTATAAATCTTGAGATAGATGCCTATGGACAGGAACATGTATGGAAGACACGAGATGCTCGAGCAAAATATATTGAAAGTGGAACGGTTATATGTGTGGGGTATTTTGGTACTCCAATCGAATGAACAAAAATACCATATCAATTTAGGATGTTTTGGAGTTTGTACCCCTTCAAACCTCTTTTGTTTATGCTATAGAAATTTTGTTTTGGTCCTTTGTTCTTGTTTATTTGTTTTTATTTTCTTTATTCTTTATTTTTAATTTTAATATAAGTGTTTTTTAGTAAATTACCATGCATTTTTTCCAAGGGTAAAGCTCTCATGGATGTTGCACCCGCTTAGGAAGAAGGGTATTATGGAGGATGAATATGATGAAATCTTACCTGGGTTGAAGGGTAATACTAAGGAAAAACTGCCTGTGGTATTCAGATTCAAGGACAACCCAAAGGAAACTGTAGAATCTGGTGCAAAATGAATTGCCACGTCAAAGTTAACAGCCTGTATCGAGTCTTCCAAGAAGACGATGAAACAAGTTGAAGCTTTATCTAGTAATCTCTGGACATTCTTTACTTACGTCAAGTAAAGAGACGTTGTGCTAGAGACATATTTCAAGGAGATGCTCCTGTAATTGGCCTATGATCTCTCAATTTTTTCCGACTCCATACTGCATGAAAATGAAGATACCTCGACATTTATAAATGCTGCCCTACCACATACCTAGACCGAGCCATAACCGCCAACACAGGTCCACGCTGCTACTGAGGAACCTTCTAGCTAGATGCCCACACAAACATAAATACCACAATAATCTCCTTTGCGCAAGAGCAGACGTCACTTAAAGAAGTTTGTTAGCTATGTAGAGACCTCAACTACCAAGGCCCCTGAGGGCTTGAGTTCCCTACCTGCAGAACCAGCCTCGGACTCAGAGCCGTGCACCACCCCATTCAAGAAGCGACCATGACACATTACAACCACCACGACACCACCACCTTAGGAAGTCGAGGTACCTTGCATTGTATTGTATAGCATGTAGCTTAGTTTTAAATTAGTTTTCTTATTACATTGAGGATAATGCATCCCTCAAGTTTGGGGGATGTAGTGTTCTTAGTAGGTCATTTGCATGATAGTGTTAGCAGAATTAATTTTCCATGACATTTGTAAGAATTAGAATAGTTTGTTAAAATAAGTTGATGTTGCCCAATGATGATACTTCTTTATGGCTAGAACTAAATATTCATAACTTTAGATTTGGATAGGATTTGCTCTAGGACTTGGTTTTTTGTGCTTTAATTGTTACATGAGTATATGATCTCTATGCTTAGAAATTTTATAATTTTTTTAGGAAAGAAAGCTTGAATACCTTAGTGTGTATTAATCAGAGTAAACTTAATGGCTTAAATTAAAATCCCTTATGTTTATTGATTACGGTTAAATGTGAATAAATGATTTGGCATAACTGTAGAGGGAAACTCTTCTTTGTTGTGGCATTGATTGGATACCGCATTTTAATAAATGGCAAGCATGGGTTTACGAGTGAATGAAAGTAGTCACAAGATGAGTTTATCTGACTAGCTCGGGGATGAAAGGTATGCTCCCATTCATCTAGAGTGTGAGATGGTAGTTGTGATAGGCTGACTCCCCTCGTAGCGATGAAAAACATTAATTAATTAAATGATAAGGAAATAAAAGTAATGAACTTATGCTTAAATTTGAAAAACATGCTACGACAGAATGGCAGACTTTCTGGTGCATGTTGTGAGTACTATAAATTGGATACAAAATATGTGCAAGAATACCAGGTCGTACATGTAACACCCCTGACCCGTACCCGACCTGGATACGAATCCAAGGTGTCACATTTGACATTTTAAAACATAGGCAATTCACAATTACAAACAAACTTAAAATTTTATATCAAAATAAAAAGTTATAAAATTCTTTAATAAGATAATCATTTCACATGCATTTTTACATAAAATCTTAATAATTTACATGCATACCAAAATGTAGGAGTTTACAAAATAAATCAGAGCATTTACAATTTAAACACTTAATATATGCCAACAGTAAAAATATTACAAAACACCTACATTTAATTTGTTCTGATCTGATATGGTTGTATGATATCCACGCTAACTTCACTCTTATGCTTTCTTCAAACCTACACGTGAGAAAAATCACACGCTAAGTCAACGACTTAGTGAGGCAATACTAATAATGCTAACTTAGTAAACAAAATCTTATTGGTTTTATTCAAAATGTTTTACAAAGAACTCTCTTTATTTTCATATCAAAAGTATACTTATGAATAGTTTCACTTTGTATGTTTTTGTTCCAAATGGCCAATGTATACTATTGAGAACGCTAGGTATTTGAGTTCATTGAGTTTGTGCACTAATGTTGTCACCATAGCTCTTAATTTGCCCGAACTACCATATAATTGTCCCGAATGACCAGATAGGTTTGGACCGAGTGCCACATATTTGTCCCGAAGGACCATATAATTATCCTGAAGGACAACATAAAACCCTCAACTTTTGGCATGCCAACTATACTTCTAATCCTCATACATATACTTTGGGCTATTAATCACATAATTATGTTCAATCATTATTCAAAGTGTTTCTTATTCACATAATTTCTCCTTCATAGAGTTTGTTCACATTCACTTATTCAAAGTTCACATTCACTTGTTCAAGATTCACATTTCCTTATGCATATGATCATAAAACATAGCTGGTAATATATAACTTGAATAAACGTCAAAATATAACATAAAATAAATTATAACATTTTCGATCGAAAACACTGAGGTTGGCTTATCATAAGCCTTCCTCAATCCTATTGAACAAATAAGAAATTGCACCCACCTTTGCCTCACAGAAGTTCTAATCCAAATCTTTAACACCTTTCGATTCAAAACTTAATATCTCGAGTTGTCGGAAGTTGAATGGGATCAATCACTACACAAAACAATAAAATACCAATATCGATCTTCGAATTGATTATTCCTATTCATAATAACTTGGAATGCAAGAAACTCTTTCTTCCATTACATGCATAGAAGTATCGGTACTACCCCCAAGTACCGATACTTCCTTTCAAGGGTATCAATACCTCCTCAAGGTACCGATACCAAAATAGCATTATGTAATTTGCTACTTAATAAGGGTATCGATACCACCCCTGGTATCGATACTACCCTTACAGCATCGATACCCATCACAACTGGTATCGATACTACCCTCACAGTATCGATACCCTCCTCAATAGGTATCGATACTACCCTTGGAAAATACTCATATTTAACCCATGAAGTATTGGTATTATTCTAACGGTACCGATAATCAAAGCCCAAAATGGTCATTTTCACTTCGAAAATCAACCCAAAAACTTCCCAAATCTCTTATATTCATCACCCTCAAGCTTTAAAACTCACCCTTATACCTCCACACCAATTAGTATTCATTTACTACTCTTAATTATCCAAATTCCCGTTTTAATACTTGAATCTTAAAATCATACCAAAGTTTCAAACATGTTCTTAACCAATTCCAACACCCCTGACTCTTAAGTTAGATCATTGACAAGTCAAATATCTCAACAAAACTTCAAAAACTGTTTCATATAAAAATTTCATTTCAAAACCCATTTTATAAATTCATCTCTAATACACTCATCTTGTTGTTTTAATCATGTATAAGCTTTCCTTAAGCTTATATAACACTCCTAGTTCCACTACCAAACCAAATATTAAAGGAAACCACAAAATTCATATTCTTACCCTTGGAAAATACTCATATTTAACCCATGAAGTATTGGTACTATTCTAACGGTACCGATACTCGAAGCCCAAAATGGTCATTTTCACTTCGAAAATCAACCCAAAAACTTCCCAAATCTCTTATATTCATCACCCTCAAGCTTTAAAACTCACCCCTATACTTCCACACCAATTAGTATTCATTTACTACTCTTAATTATCCAAATTCCCGTTTTAATACTTGAATCTTAAAATCATACCAAAGTTTCAAACATGTTCTTAATCAAATCCAACACCCCTAACTCTTAAGTTAGATCATTGACAAGTCAAATATCTCAACAAAACTTCAAAAACTACTCCATATAAAAATTTCATTTCAAAACCCATTTTATAAATTCATCTCTAATACACTCATCTTGTTGTTTTAATCCTATATAAGCTTTCCTTAAGCTTATATAACACCCCTAGTTCCACTACCAAACCAAATATTAAAGGAAACCACAAAATTCATATTCTTACCTTGTGGATGGAGCTCATGTCGAAGAAAAAGAGATAAGAAAATGTTTCCAGGCTTCACTTTCCTTTCTTCCCAAAACCCACATGTATATATCCCTTAAAAAGGAAGATAAAATCCCTCTCAAAAAAGATCATATTACCCTCTTCACTAAACCAAAATTTTCATTAATCCCTACACATAAATTCCACAATAAATCCTCGAGTTTAATGATTTATTCTAATTCAAACCCTAAGTTTAGAATTCTTACAATTTGACCACTGACCCGATGATTGGGATGTTACAAATCTCCCCCTTAAGAAAATTCGTCCCCATATTTTCATTGCACAAAAAGGTGGGGATATTGCTTCCTCGTATCATCTTCACGCTCCCACATAGTTTCTTCTACTTTATGGTTCTTCCAATGCTTGCTCTCAAAGGATAAAATCTGAATCGGTTCTTCCTCATATGTCAAATCATATTGAACTTCTATTTCATCTGGAGTAATTATATGTGCAGGATCAGATCGATACTACCGAAGCAAACACACATGGAAGATATTGTGAATCTTTTCCATATCTGGTGATAACACTAACTAATAGGCTACTGGTCCAACTCTTTTCAGAACTTCAAAAGGTCCAATGAACCTAGGACTTAGTTTTGCTTTACGCTCAAAGCGGAGAACTTTCTTCCAAGGTGATACTTTCAAAAACACTTTATCACCTTCTTGGAATTCAATTACTTTTCTTTTCAAATCAGAGTATGACTTTTTTCTGTCTGAGGCCACTTTCAAATTATGTTGAATCACCTTGACATTTTCTCCCACTTCTTTAATCAAATCCAGACCATGAACTTCCCGATCCCTTAATTTATACAAATTGAGTGGCGTTCTGTACTTTCTTCCATATAACACTTCACACATGCTCTCAACATATCTTCCAGAATCTGAAGCTCTGATTGACCATCAGTCTGAGGATGAAAATCAGTGCTAAAATTCAATCGGGTACCCAAAGCTCCTTGCAAAGACTTCTAAAATCTAGAAGTGAATCTGGAATCTTTATCAGAAACTATTAAGACTGGAACACCACGCAGTCGCACTATCTCCTTGATATACAATTCAACATATTTCTCCATAGAGAAATCCGTTCGCACAGGGATAAAATGTGCAGCCTTTGTAAGATGATCCACAATTACCCAAATCGAATCCTTTTTACTCGACAACAAAGGCAAACCTGTTATGAAATCCATCATAATTTTTTCCCATTTCCACTAAGAAATTGAGATAGGTTGAAATAATCCCGAGGGTACCTTATACTCAGCTTTTACTTGTTAACAATTTAAGATCTTTGATACAAATTCAGTAATATCTCTCTTCATACCTGGCCACCAAAAGCGCTCTTTTAAATCCTAAAACATCTTGTTTCCTCCTGGGTGCATCGTTAAAGGAATACAATGAGCTTCATACAATATATATCTTTTCAACTCAACGCTATTGGGAACACAAACTAAATTTTTGAAATATAAACACCCATTCGACTTAACCTCAAAGTCTTGAAGTCTACCTTTCTCTACTCGATCAAACTAAGTTAAACACTTATCGTCCTTCATTTGTAATTCATTAATCCGTTCTAACAATAATGGTATCAAAATTAACTCATAAATAAATTCACCATTTTCCTTTAGCACAACTCGAGCATCCAAACTATGTAAAGCAACAAAGTCTTCCGACTAAGAGCATATGCTACTACGTTGGATTTACCGGGATAATAATCGATGATAGCATCATAATCTTTCAGCAACTCCATCCACCTTCTTTGCCATAAGTTCAACTCCATTTGTGTCAACAAATGCTTCAAACTCTTATGATCGGTGAAGATGAAAAACGTTCACCATATAAATAATGTCACCAAATTTTCAATACAAAACCACAGCGTCTAACTCCAGATCATACATCCAATAATTCTTTTCATGAGGCTACAGTTGTCTTGAAGCATAACCAACCACCTTTCCATCTTGCTTTAAGACACATCCCAACCTATTATGGGAAGCGTAGCTGAAAATTATGAAATCCTTGATTGATGATTGTACCAACATCGGAGCTTCTGTCAAAACTTTCTTCAATGTTTCAAAGCTTTTCTGGAAATCAGAAGTCCATTTAAAATGTACATCCTTTCTTAACAATTAAGTTAAGGGCAGAGAGATCATTGAAAAGTTTTTGACAAACCTTCGATAATATCCTGCAAGACCTAAGAAACCTTGAACTTATGACACATTCTTCATAATCTCCCATTCTAGCATAACTTTAAATTTTTGAGGATCTACCCGGATACCCTCTGCAAAAACCACATGTCCAAGTAATGTCACTTTCGACAACCAAAACTCATGCTTAGAGAACTTTTCATAAAGTTTCTTATCTCACAATATTTGGAGAACCACACGAAGATGGGCATCATGTTCCTCCCTTGACTTAGAATACACCAAGATGTCATCAATAAAAATGACCACGAACTGATCAAGATAAAGTTGAAAAATTATGTTCATCAAGTCCAAGAACACTACAGGTGTGTTAGTTAACCCGAATTGCAATACTACAAATTGATAATGACCATACCGAGTCAAAAACGTCGATTTTTGAACATTTTTTTCTTAAATTTTCAAATGATGATACCCTGAGCGTAAATCAATCTTTGAAAACACTACAGATCCCTTGAGTTGATCAAATAAATTACCAATCCTTGGAAGAGGATACTTGTTCTTTATGGTCACCTTGTTAAGCTGGTGATAATCAATACAAAGACGCATAGAACCATCTTCCTTCTTTACGAATAACACTGGAGCACCCCAAGGTGACATACTAGGTCTAATAAACCCTTTATCTAAAAGATCCTACAACTAAGCCTTTAACTCTTTCAATTCCTTCAGGGCCATCCTATAAGGAGCCATTGAAATTGGTGTTGAATCTAACATTACTTTAATCTGGAACTCAACCTCCCAATCTAGAGGTAACCTAGGAAACTCTTCCGGAAATACTTCTGAAAACTCTCTTGACTGTCGGAATATCTTCAAGCTTCTTTTATTCTGAGCTTGCTCCAAAACTCCCTATCCCTATAAGGTGATTAATATGCTATCCTTGCAAATCTTTCATTCTGAGCTTGCTCCAAAGCTTTAGCACAATTCACTACTTCTTGGAAGGAAGAGAGGTTAAGTGCCAATAATAATTCTTTTTAGTCGGGGTAGCAACCCTTCCACAAACCAATCACATAAGTCCTTCTATGTAGGAAAAACCTTGGCAGCAAATCGACTCAACTTATTGAATTCGCACTCGAACTCATACACTGTGTGATTCTCTTGTTTCAAACTCATAAATTCCTGCTTTATCTGCCAGATGAATTGATCCCCTATATATTTTTTCTTAAACTCCTCCCAAAAAAAGGGCCAAGTCACCTGATCTCTTGAAGGTCTCATCGTCACATTTGACCACCAAATTCTAGCTTGACCTCTTACTAATGAAACCGCACCATTCAATTTCTCCATTTCATAACAATGAAGATTCTCTAGAATACTTTTAGATCATTGAGACATATATCGGCGGAAACCGGACCTTCTTCAACTTCTCCCCTAAATTTAGTCACTCTTAAACTTCTCAACTCTTTAGGGACATTCATCTGAGGGGCTGAGGAGGCAGACGGTTGGAAACGCGTCAGGATCGCGTCCAACATCTGGAGGAAAGTCCCCTGATCTTGTACAAAAACTCTAGGATATGTCTGCTCCTCACCTTGCCTGCTCAGGGAAGGTGAGTTACTACTCTCCTTCATCCTATCTCCCGTATCACTTTGGGAGCCTTCAAAGTTTGACATCTATTAAGATCAATTTACTAAAGATATTAGCAAGGATAGCATATTAATCACCTTATCAGATCAAAAAGACTTTATTAAAAGTTGACATGTATAATTTTTAAGGCATAATGCAAACAAATACCCCTAACGTTTGGCACTATATGCATTTGTGCCCAAATCATTTTTTTTAGCAGTTCTACCCACAACATTTGATTATGAGGCATAAGTCCCCCTCGTTGGATGGAATCTGTCAGTCAACTGACGGTCAACAGGTCCATCTGACATGGCATGCACATGTGGTCATCGATGATGACGTGGCATATCCACTTAGACTAAATGCTGACGTGGCATGTACACGTGTGATACCACGTCATCTATTTTTTTAAAAATTAATTAATAATAAATAATTATTTTTTATTAAATTAATATCAACCAATTAGATTTTGCCATGTGGCATATGAATTTATTAAATTAAGAAAAGAGGGATTAAACTTACACAAATTTTGCAATCCATGGGATTTGAACCTGGGTCTAACGAATGAAAGCCTTGATACCTAACCATCAGGCCAAATCACTTGGTTGTTATTGAATGGCTAATAACAACATTTAAAGTATATTGTTGCCATCAAAACCACCATTAACACAAGCACTTTTTTTTAAAAAAAAATTATAGTTAGATATAAATTGTTATAATTATTTGAGTAAATTTAAATTATCCATAGGTCTTTTTAAATTTAAATTTATAAATCGATCTGGGGTCTTAATTAATTTTAAATTTATAAACTTTAAAAAAATCATAGGTAAATCGATCTGGGGATAAACCATAGGTCTTTTTTAAAGTTTATAAATTTAAAATTAATTAAAATTTTTAATTTCAATTTTTTAATTTTACTTTGATTCATCAACAACAGATCTCCAATCTCCATTTTTGTCTTTAGCAGTGATAGTGCTTATGGAAGATGTGAAAACAACCCTTTTCACAGTGTTGAATTTCAATCAAGATTTGAGGAGGTTTTCAGTGCCTTTCATTGCAGGGTAAATGATATTTGATCTAACATAGGATTCTTGGAAAAATCAAATGCACTGTTAGATTGATGAACTGTCGAAACGTGAATGAAAATGTTTTGAAGATAAAAATAATTCAAAATTTACAAATATTTTCCTTCGAATTAGCGTCGAATTCCATTGAAGCTGCCACATGAAATACACCATTGAAGATAAAATTTTAATTAATTTTAAATTTATAAACTTTAAAAAACACATATGGTTTATCCCCAGATCAATTTTCCTATGATTTTTTTAAAGTTTATAAATTTAAAATTAATTAAGACCCATATCGATTTATAAATTTAAAAAGACCTATGACTAATTTAAATTTACTCAAATAATTATAACAATTTAAATCTAACTATAATTTTTTTTTTTTAAAGTGCTTGTGTTAATGGTGGTTTTGATGGCAACAATATACTTTAAGTGGTGTTATTAACCATTCAATAACAACCAAGTGACTTGGTCTGATGGTTAGGTATCAAGGCTTTTATCCTTTAGACCCATGTTCAAATCCCATGGATTACAAAATTTGTGGAGGTTTAATCCCTCTATTCTTAATTTAATAAAAATATTCATGTGTCACAAGACAACATATGATTGGTTGATATTAATTTAATAAAAATAATTCTTTATTATTAATTAATATTTTTTAAAAAAAATTGATGATGTGGCATCACACGTGTACATGCCACGTCAGCAAAAAAATAATGACATGGAAATACCACGTCATCATCAATGACCACATGTGCATGCCACGTCAGATGGATCCGTTGACCGTCAGTTGACTGACGGATTTCATCCAACGGGGGGGACTTATGCCTCATAATCAAACGTTGTGGGTAGAACTGCTCCAAAAAAACGATTTGGGCACAAATGCATATAGTGTCAAACGTTAGGGGTATTTGTTTGCATTATGCCAATTTTTAAAACCAAACCAACTTTATTTCAAAATTAAAACCACTTAAACCTGGCTCTGATACCATTAAATGTAACACCCCTGACCCGTACCCGACTCAGATGCAAATCCGATGTGTCACATTTGACTTTTGAAAACATAGGCAATTCACAATTAGGAACAAACTTAAAATTTTGTATCAAAATAAAAAGTTATAAACTTCTTTAATAAGATAATCATTTCACATATATTTTTACATAAAATCTTAATAATTTACATACATACCAAAATTTAGGAGCTTACAAAATAGATCAGAGCATTTACAATTTAAACACTTAATACATGCCAACAGTTACAATATTACAAAACATCTACATTTAATTTGTTCTAATTTGATCTTCAAAGGTGTATTATATCTGTGCTAACTTAACTCTTCTACTTTCTTCAACCCTACACGTGAGAAACATTACACACTAAATCGACGACTTAGTGAGGCAATAATAATAATGCTAACTTAGCAAACAAAATCTTATTGGTTTTATTCAAAATGTTTTACAAAGAACTCTATTTATTTTCATATCAAAAGTATACTTATGAATAATTTAACTTTGTATGTTTTTGTTCCAAATGCCCAAGGTATACTATTGAGAATGCTAGGTATTTGCGTATATTGAGGTTGTGCACTAATGCTGTCACCACAACTCGTATTTGCACCGAACTGTCACATAATTGTCCCGAAAGACCACATAGGTTTGTACTAAAGTGTCATATAGGTTTGCACTGAAGTCCCACATATTTGTCCCGAAGGACCACATAAAACCCTCGACTTTTGGTATGCCAACTATTATTCAATCACATAAAACCCTCTAATCCTCATACATATACTTTGGGCTATTAATCAAATAATTATGTTCGATCATTATTTAAAGTGCTCCTTATTCATAGAATTTCTCCCTCATAAAGTTTGTTCACGTTCACATATTCAAAGTTCACATTCACTTGTTCAAGATTCACATTTCCTTATGCATATGAGCATAAAACATAGCTGGTAATATATAACTTGAATAAACATCGAAATATAACATAAAATAAATTATAACTTTTTCGATCGAAAACACTGAGGTTGGCTTATCGCAAGCCTTCCTCATTCCTGTTGAACAAACAATAAATTGCACTCACCTTTGCCTCACAGAAGTTCTAATCCAAATCTTTAACATCTTTCGATTCGAAACTTAATATGTCGAGTTGTCGGAAGTTGAATACGATCAATCACTACACAAAACAATCGAATATCAATATCGATCTTCGAATCGATTATGTCTAATCATAACAACTTGGAATGCAAGAAACTCTTTCTTCCATGTCATGCCTAGAAGTATCGGTACTACCCCCCAAGTACTGATACTTCCCTTCAAGGGTATCAATACCTCCTTAAGGTACCGATACTGAAATACTATTATGTAATTTTCTACTTAATAAGGGTATCGATACCATCCCTTGGTATCGATACTACCCTTACAGTATCGATACCCATCATAACTAGTATCGATACTACCCTCACAGTGTCGATACTCTCCTCAACGGGTATCGATATTTCCCTTACAAAATACTCATATTTAACCCATGAAGTATCGGTACTGCTCTAACGGTATCGATACTCTAAGCCCATAATGGCCTTTTTCACTAAAAAAATCAACCCAAAAACTTCCCAAATCTCTTATATTCATCACCTCAAGCTTTAAAACTCACCCTTATACTTCCATACCAATTAGTATTCATTTATTACTCTTAATTATCCAAATTCTCCTTTGAATAATTGAATCTTAAAATCATACCAAAATTTCAAACATTATCTTCAGCAATTCTAACACTCCTAACTTTTAAGTTAGATAATTGACAAGTCAAATATCTCAATAAAACTTCATAAACTACTCCATATAAAAATTTCATTTCAAAACCCATTTTATAAATTCATCTATAATGCACTCATCTTATTGTTTTAATCCTATATAAGCTTTCCTTGAGCTTATATAACATCCCTACTTCCACTACCAACCCAAAAATTAAAGGAAACTACAAAATTCGTATTATTACCTTGTGGATGGAGCTCACATCGAAGAAGAAGAGATAAGAAAATGGTTCCAAGCCTCACTTTCCTTTCTTCCCAAAACCCACATGTATATCTCCCTTAAAAAGGAAGATAAAATCCCAATTGAAAAATACCATATTGCCCTCTTCACTAAACCAAGATTGTACATGTTTGAATAGGGGCTATTATTGCTCCAGTTATAATTGCCCACAAAATTGGTTGACTCATGGTTTTCTGGACATTCACTCTCATGATGGTTGTCGTGACAAAATATGCATGCGTTATTGGTCACCTTGACTTCTCTTACCTGATTAGGACGTTGTAAATTTTTCAGCATATTAGTTATGGCAGAAAGTTGAGCAGCTACCGAATCCTTACCCTCTAATTCATATGCTCCAGATATTTTTTGTCGGTTCCTAATCTTGTATTTGGGAATTGATAATCATTATTCGCTATCCTATTGAGGATATTAAAGGCTTCCTCGAGTGATTTGTCAAGTAAGGTGCCATTTGCTGAGGCATCTAACATCATTCGAGTAGGTGCATTAAGTCCGTTATAAAACACCACTACTTGAGTCCAGTCATGAAATCCATGGTTGACACATTTGCGTAGAAGACTTTTATACCTATCCAAATATGCGTACATTGATTCATCATCTCCTTGGCGAAAATTTGTGATGTCATTGCTAAGTTGTGTATTCATATTGGGCGGATTATATCGAAGTAGGAAACTTTTGCATAAATCTACCCAGGACTCCATTGAGCCTAAAGGAACTCCATTAAGCCAAGCTCTCGCTCTATCGCGTAGGGAATAAGGGAAAAGTTTTAGTTTAAGAACATCTTCATGCACTCGTTATTGTCGAAATGAGTTGCATACTTCAAGGAAAGCACGAATATGTTGTCTAGCATTTTCATTGGGTGAACCACCAAATTGGCCAATAGAATTTAGCATATTAAACATCACCGATTTATGCTCAAAATGAGTTGCTTATATCTCAGATGCCACTATGTCTAGATTGAGATCATCGAGAATTAGGTTTAAATGATCTTGTATCGCTCTTGGTCTTGCAACTTGAAGATTAATTGTTGCATCTGGATCATCGTGATCTCCTATGTTGTTGCCTTGTAATTGTAGTTGGTTTAAATGTTCTCTGGTTCGTTGGTCACGTAGCCTCTGTCTGAATGATTGCTCAACTTCAGGGTCAAATGGTTCCAATGGTTTACCAACAGATCTTAGGGTCATGCTACAAAATAAAATAATAAACTATGTTAGACTAGATAAATATTAAGTGACAAGAAAAACTTATTATGGCGAATAAAAATTTCGTCAGTTGCCAATCCCTGTCAACGGTTCCAAAAACTTGATCGCTTGTAAATGTATATGCTAAGGCAAGCAATTCTGTGCAAGTATACACAATTGAATCAAGTAATATAAGGTAAGTGAGTTATCGTCTCCTCAGGGATCGGTCTACGATTTTAACCTTCACTACAACTAGAACTAGTTGTCACAAGCTAATTCCTATTATCTTGTCAATCTGAATTACTATTAAGAAAACAAGAAAATAATATAATGTATGATTGCAGAAAAGTTTGGTCGAGACAAAATAAATATGCAGACTACAAAACAAAAACAAATGTTTATTTAAATATAATCCAAACAACCTCACATATTCAGACTTACCACAGAGCACTTATGCTAATTTTTTGCATTGACAACGATTATTCTAAGTCTAGAATGAATTATTATGACTTGCTTAAGCTGGTCGACAAGATTACTAAGTATTCTTAGACGGTTGCTATGGCAATTCTACTCAGCGTTAACTACAACCCTTGGTTTGTCAGACTGTTGTTGTAGCAATACCTCTCATCGTGAACTATAGTCATTGTCTATCCTATTATCCCTTTTAGTCGATTTGAAACCCGCTCTTTATCTCTAAGGTAGACAAGTTAGAACATCACCATCTCGGATACATTCCATTATTCACGTAGATCTATCTTAATTCTCTCGAATCTAAGAATCATTATCTAGACAAAAGGCGATCTCTCGATGCTCTTACTTTTCCAAGACATGTTTTACCAAAACCCCATGCAATCTCTTGATGCTCTTACAGTGTCAAGGTAAAATATTCAAACAATGAACAAAACAGTCATGAGCAAAATCATAATTCATCATTCATAAAGCATAATTAATTGTCTAGGCAAAACAAAGATTAACAACAAGTAAGACAATCATTGTGCTATCAAAAGTATCATCATTTAATACAACCCCAAATATGTAAAGAATTCAAGAACAAAGGAATAATGACTCCCAAAACTGAGGGCTCTTTCGTGAAAATTATAATCAGCACCGCGCCTGCCTTGGTGATCAGCCTCTCTCAAGACCTGACCACCATTTTGCTACAGTCTGGCTATAGAGGACACCAAGGAAGGTCAATTGGTAAACGACGGGAAAGCACTGTAGTTGCTCGCTCACACCTTCAGTAAAGCTCTTCTTTCTTCTTCCTTGCCTCCCTCTATGGCGGCTACGGTTGAATATTTATAGAGATTAATCTCCTAGGGTTTCACATGATTGGAGATTCCTTAAATAACTGTTATTATTTATCCATACTAAAAAAAGAAAGGCGCTTGGCAGCTGTCAGAATCTTTAGGGCTTGCTTGCACGTGAAGAAGGTCCTCCAGGTTGCATGTGACATAGGCAATTTCGTCATATCTGCTTCAGACTTTGCAGATAAACCTTGTCTTGGCAAGATAAATTTGTTCCTCATGTTCTTCTATGTTCCATTGGACCTTTCAATTTATATTGTCGCGACTGAAATTTTCTTTCTCTGTAAGTTTCCTGCATATACACAATCTACACAAACCCTTTATCCTCAGCAGCATCAGTTAACCAAATAAATCTTGCCAAAGTAAAACTTATCCACCACAAGCAAATATAACCTAAATATAACTAAATGCAACTAAAATAATGTGCATACTTTGTTTAGAAGAGCAATAACTTATGCGAAAATACTAGAAATTGAGTCTTTTTACGTAGTTATCACTTAGCTCACTATTTCCCTTAAAGAATAATCTCTCTCATTTTATGGCCACATTCTCTATTTATACTAAAGGAATGTCTTAGGTTTTAGTGAAAAAAATCCCCTAGTACCCTAAGGTACATTCCCCTCACATGAAAATGGTTGTAAATGTGGTTATGGTCCCCTCCTAGGTCGTTGGTGGCAGAAAACACGTGAGTGTGTACAGCTGGAAGCTCCCATGAAAATATCTTCTTTATGTTTATCTTTTTTAGCATACATGAGTTGTCCCAATTTACCTCTGTCATTCTTCCTTGCTTGCCATCTAAAGATGTCGTGGCATTCCTCCATGTTCACCTCTTGCTTCATTGACCTGCACATCACCAGTAAAGCACAAACCTTCCCCGTAAAATAGCACCATTTACACAGTAATATGCCACGACAAAGCTAAGCCACCAAATACAACTATATGCTCCTAAATACATCTAAATAATCCTACATATGCCCCTAAATGCATCTAAATGATCCTACATATGCCATAAGATGACCAATAACTTAAGTAAAAAGATCTAAATTTAGCCTTTTTACGTAGTTATCACACCCCCAAATTTAAGCTATTAATTGTCCTCAAGCAATAAATAGTAGCTAGCAAAAGAAAAATGTCATGGCAAAGTTCAGAATGAAGACAGTTTTATGGGGTAGAGTTTCATCCCTCATAAATCTTTTGGCATCAACAAGTTAGACAAATGGAGATTTCAATAATATTACCCTAGGACAATGCCTTTTGCGATTATGTGCGTGACTATATCAAAACTATACTTAATAAAGTTAGAACAATTCTAAAGAAAGTCTATTATTCTACCATATCATGTTTTCAACTGAAAGCACAAGTTCATTACTCCCATTTCCATTCAACACCAAATTTAATTAAAAAATTTACACTGCTACGAAGAGAGTGAGCATGACATGACTACCATCCCACACTCTATATGAATAGGGGCATACCTTCCATCCCCGAGCTAGTCAGGCAGAGTAACCCATGACTACTATCATTCACTCATATGCCCATGGCTGCCATTTATTGAAACACAATATCCAAGCAATTCCATGACAAAGAGGAGTGTCCCTCTACAGTTATGCCAAAGCATTTATTCATATAAACATAATTAACAAACATAAGGGAGTTAAATTTAACAATTAATTTTATTCACATTAATACACACTAAGGCATTCAAGCTTTTGTTTCATAAAAATTTCTAAAATTCTTAAGCATAGAGAACATACAATTGTGTAACAAATAAGAGCACAAATAACCAAGTACTAAAACAAATCTTATCCAACTCCAAATTCATGTACATTCAGTTCACTTTAGCCATTAAGAAAAATATCATTATCATGCATCATCAACTTATTCCAACAAATTGTCCTAAATCCTACTATTCCATGGCAAAATAACTCAACTAACCATGTCATGACCAAATAAGAACAATACCTCCCAAAAACCTGAGGGATTTGTTATCTTTAATGCAGAAAATAAACTAAGTTAAAACTAAACTACATGCTATGAAATGTAATGAAATGTACCTTGGCTTTCTAAGACGGTGGAGGTGATATGGCGGCTATACTGCGCATGGTGCACCTCTTCAATGGGGTGGCCTGGATTCTGAATTTGACACAGGCTCATCGGGTGGGTTTTAAACTCGGGCAGGTTCCTCATCAGCTGGGTTCTCCTCTCTCCCTGTGGATCTCTTCAAGTATCATTTGGTCCTATGTACAGGGGATTATTGCGGGATTTCTAGCTACTCAGACATCTCCCCAAGGTGCTCCTTGATGGTAATGAGTGTTGGAAAGGGTTGCTCTGGTTAATCTTGAGTTAGTTGTTGGGTGTCTTGTTCAAGCTCCTCTTCTTCAGACTCTAGTTAGTTTGATTGGCATCTTGTTGTTCAGGAATTAGGGATCAGAAAATGCCGAAGCATTTTCATCTTCTAGCAAGATGGACTCAGGGAAAGCATGTATGTCTTGGACTAACTAGGGGAATAATTCCTTGAAGTATGACTGAATGATAGTATATCTTTTCTTAACATAATCAAAAAAAATTTAGAGATCACTCGATAAAGCATCCAGTCATTCTCGAATATGCCTCTAAGATTCGGCAACAACAGCCAATTTTGCTGCGACATTTTCCCTTGCATCAGTTTCTCAGGTGATCTCAGGCTTATCTTTATCAAACCCTAACAGGGTCAACATTTTGTATTTTGTGATTCCCTTCAAGCCTAGAATGATTTCATCACAATATTCATCATTGATGTCCTTCTTTTTGCGTCATAATGTTGTAATGAGATTTGGAAAAAGAAAGGCACTAGTCAGTCTCTTCAAACAAGTGTGGGCTTGTTCGACAATGATCTTTCCTACATCAAGATGGCATCTTATGACTATCAAATAGAGCAACATCATATGAGGTAATGAGAAGGTGGTGTTATGAGCTGTTGGCATTAGCTTGTGTTCATAAAATGGTTCCAAAGTTTTACATTTGGTTGGAGCCTCTCACAATTCATCGAACGACGATTAGCGTGAATGTCATTCCAGTTTGAGTTAGCAAAACCCAAGTCTTCCTTAACACCAAGATACGTCTCAAAGTCAACATCCTCCTCAAATATTGTATGATGATCATTATTTTTTGGAATTTTGAAATAACGATTAATGGAAGTATATGAAAAATGAACGTTTTATGTCTTACATAAAATGCTCTTTGGTTGGGGTTGGATATGTTGGCATAGAACTCTCGAAAAATAGAGGCATTGATGTTGCCTGGATGCCAAACAAACTTTTCCCTTTTCTGTCGACGAACAATATCCATTACATCCGGTCCAAGGTCATCATCTGAGAAGATGAAGCCTTGCTCATAGAAAAACTTACTGCCTTTGATGTCTTGGAATCATTAATTGGCTTCATCGTCTTTAAATAGTTGAAGAAAAGGTGGGGCGGAACTTAGGGGACGAGAACGTACCATGACTATAAGAATGGACAAAGAAAAGAGAAAAAAGCTTGAAGCTTTGTTGGTTATGGTGTTTTTGGCTGTGAAGAAAAGAGAAGAAATTGAAGAGTTGAAAATATAACCAAAGTAAGAGAGAGAGTAAAAAACACGGTGGAGGTTTAATGAAAACAAACTTGTGCAGGGGGATAAAGGTAATTATGAGAATGAAAAAAGGTGGAGATTGAAAAATTAAATAAAAGTTGAACAGAAAAGTATTTTTGAAAATTAAAAATGTCTTTTCCCTCTCTTTTTTTCGTTATGTTGCCAAAACCAATAAAATAGGGTTTTTGTCCTTCTTTGTCCTTGCATCCTCTTTATCCGTCACTTGCATGGGTAGCTGATAACTCCGTAAAACGACTATACTTTAGGTATTTTTACTTAAGTTATTGAGTGTCTAAAAGCCATTGAATTTTCATTTTAGTTACATTTAGGACATATTTGCATGTGGTGGATAAGTTTTGCGAGGAAAAGTTTATTTGGCTAAATTGATGCTGCTGTGGAAACAAGTTGTTTGTTGGTTGTGATATTGCAGGAAATGACTAACGATGAATTCATTTGCTGAAAAAAAATTAATTCGCTAGGGCCAGTGGAACAGAAGACGATGACAGTGAGGAACAAATTTTCTTTCCAAGACGAGTTTTATCTTCCGAGTTTTATCTTGCAAGTCTGACAGAACTGCTGATGCCACTTGGTCAACTAGACTATTCACCTCACCTGCAATCATTCCCTCATTAAGGAATTTGACCACTACTAGTTGTTATATTATTCACAGAAGGGGTTTAACTTAAAGGGTATTTAGGGAATTTCCAAGTGCACTAAACCCTAGAAATTCCCACTATAAATACTCCATTATAATTATTCATAAAGCGTTCAGAATCATATAGATAAAATACCCTAGACTTAGAAAAAGGCAGATGTGATGTACTTTTTTCCACCGTTCCCCACTCTTCCGTACTTGGTGCCCTCCATAGCCAGGCTTCGTCGGAGCAGTGGCTAGGTCCTTGACAGAGGCTAGCCATTGGAGCAGTCATGGGGGTGGTTTGATGTTACAACTGATCTCTGTTTTAGGAGTTTTTGTTCTTTTGTTCTTTATTTCCATATCACTTAAGGGCTTGTACTTAAAAATTAATTTTTGGGATGATATTTACCACACCATAAACTGTTTTATTTGGTGTTGGTTGATACTTGGATGATATTTTATTTTATTTTTAATGAATGATTAAGTTTGTTTATGCTAAGTGGTTTTTGGTCACTGTTTTAATCTTTTACCTTGGCACTGTAAGAACTTATGAGAGATTGCCTGGTGTCATGGCAAAACATTCCTAGTCTTTATAAGAGCTTTTGAGAGATTGTCATTTTTCTAGGAGTTGATACCTAATATCGAGGGAATTAGGTTAGATCTATGTGAACAAGGGAACTAATCTGAGATGGTGAGGTTATAATCTGCCTTAGAGATAAGGAGATGATGTCATTTGACTAAGAAGGGTAAATGCTTGAGTAAGATAAGTAAAAGGATACAGATTACGCTGAGGGGTATTTTCGCAACAATAGTTTGACAAACCAAGGGTTGTAGTTCACGCCAAGTAGTATTGCCATAGGAAAAGTCCAAGAATACTTAACTAAATCCTGTCGGGCAGTATAAGCATAGCATACTAGATCATCCTAGGCATAGAATAATTTCTCGCCATAGCAAATCCAACCCAAGTGCTCCTTTAGAAGTCTGATTGTGTGAGGTTTCTAGTCTATTTATAGATTTTTGACAACTTTAGCCTTGACAAAATTTATTTATTTACCTTTGCATATTTTTCTTTCCATGACAAAACTTTTCTACTCACTTTACTTTACAATTTTTCTTACCTCGGCCAAGCTTTCTCCATCAGTTCATTCCATTTGCTACTGCATACTTTCCTTGTTTATATCATTAGACTTAGATACCTAGGATTAGTTAGTGACACCTATTCCTAGCTATAACAATCTTTTGAAAGCTCTCCAATCCCTTTCGAGACGATACTCACTCACTTCTATATTACTTGCATCGTTTGTGTATACTTGCCAAAATTTATGTGCCACAACAAACACATTTACACACGATCAAGTTTTTGGCGTCGTTGTTGGAGATTGACAATTGGTGTTTTTAAAAGTTTTGTTATAACATTATCTTGTTTCTTTATTATTTTTATGGATTTATTCACTATTTTTGTGTACCTTTTTCATATGTATGGTTGCATGACTTGTAGAAGTCCTAAGGAATTTTGAACCTAAGATCAGAAAACAAAATTGTCAAAGACGATATGTTCAATGAGCTCAAAAAGCTACATACGAAGTTTAAAATGAAGTGGAAGAACATGAAGAATTAAATGCCACAAAAAATAAAAATGAAAAGAATTTTGCAAGACTAAGAACTATTAGAGATCACTTAGCTATCACATTGGATGACCTTAAGCCTGTTATTATAGCTCCCAATATTTAAGTAGACCACTTTGAGGTTAAACCGGTTATGTTCGACAAATTGGACTTGATTTGACAGTTTGGTGGTGCTCTTAATGAGGATGTAAGGCAACATGTTTGAGCATTTTTGGAGGTCTATGACTCCTTTCAACAGCAAGGTATGTATAAAGATATGCTGAAATTGAAGTTATTTCCATATACTTTGAAAGATCATGCCACGGCATGGCTTAATGGGCTACCTTCCAGTTCGATAAGGTTTTGGGAAGACTTGGGCAAACAAGTTTTGTTATGGCATAATCCACCCAATATGAACAGCCATCTTAGGAATGCCATAACATCTTTTTATTAAGGCGGTGAAGAATCTATTTATGAGTACTGGGACCGATACAAAATTTTTCTTCGCAAGTGCACCAATCATGGATTCCATGACTGGGCTCAATTGTGATGTTTTACAATGGAGTCAATGCACCCACTCACAAGATGTTGGATGCCTCGACAAATGGTACTCTACTTGACAAATCACCAGAGGAAGCCTTTAATATCATTGATAGGATACCCAACAATGATTATCAATTCTCATATACAAGGCTTGAAATCGGAAGGAATGTGTCTGGGGAATTTGAACTTGATGCCAAGGATTTAGTGTCTGCCCAGTTTTCTGCCACAACAAATATGTTAAAAATTTTGCAGCGTTCCAACGTGGTGAAGGAAGTCAAGGTAACCAGCTCAGCATGCAAATTTTGCCACGATAACCATCATGAAAGTGAATGTCCAAAAAATCAAGAGTCTATCAATTTCGTGGGTAATTTTAATAGAAGCAACAAAAACCTCTACTCTAATACTTTTAACCCTGGATGGCGTCAGCATCCAAATTATTCTTGGGGTAATCAAGGGACCAACAACAACCATGCATGCAATCTTAATAGGCCACAACAAAATATTTCTCAACCTACAAATATTCAGCATCAACAGATGCCCTGGCAAAATATTAACAAGGGATCAACATCTTCCTCAAATTGTAATTCCCTCGAAGCTTCACTACAAGATTTTATGGCCTCGACAAAAGATTTCATTACTTCAACTAAGGTCATGCTGCACGAACACTCTTCAATAATTAAAAGTCAAGGCACATTGTTGCAAAGTGAAGCAACTTTATTACAAAGTCATAGATCCTCTTTGAGAGCATTGGAAAACCAAGTGGGCCAAATTGCCATGGCATTACATGGAAAAGAGCAATACAGTGCACTTACACTCATAAGTGGCACCCAAATTAATCTGGAAGATAAGTTTGGGGGAAAGAAGAAAAATATTTCTCGCCGCAACACTACACATGAAGAATCTGAAAGTCAAGCTGAAACTGTTGAACAATATGAGTTGCCTAAGCAGAAGAAAAAGGACGAGGGTTCTACAAGTCATCCTACTAATGGAGGAAAATTTATTGTCACGGCAAAAGTTTCACCCCACCCATAGCAGATGAAGTCAGACCCCCACCACCTGTCCCTTAAAGGTTGAAGAAGCACAACGAAGAGATCCTATTCCACTATGATTCAGCTTCATGCAAAGAGCACTTTAAAGAATAGAGGACTACTGCAAAGGTCCTACAATTCAGATGTGCAAGACACGAAATGTCAGGGAAAAATATTTTAAAGGTGGAACTATTATATGTGTGGGGCATTTTGGTCTATACTGGTGCTTCGATCGAACGCGAAAAAACTGTCATATCAATTCAGGATGTTTGGAGTTTGTATCCCTTTAACCCTCTTCATTTTTTTATCATGTAAAAAAAATTGCATGTTGGTTTTTTGTTTTTCTTTGCTTTATTTCTTTATTTACTTTTAATATTAGTTTTAGAAGAACGAGCTCCCAAGCATGTGGATAAGGGTAAAACCCCTATAGAAGCTGCACCTATTTAGAAAGAAGACTCAATTGGTGTTGGCATAAACGATGACATTATTGATGATGTCCACCCATCTAGAAAAATGCCATGACAAAATTGCAAAACCTCTGATCAAGCATCACCTGAAGAGGACAGACAATCATGTTTGGACTTCTCCACCTGATGAATCTGTATAAACCAACCCCACCACCATCAAAGTAGATGTTAGTAAAGGTACTTTGCATTTCATTTCATCTTTAGTTTAGTATTCATGCATTGAAGACAATGCATCTCCCAAGTTTGGGGGAGGTATTGTTCACACTTAGTCACTTACATTGATAATGCTTAGTGGAATTATTTTTTATGTTATGCCATTAGTTAGGATCAAGTTAGTTACTTGGAATAAGTTGATGATGCCAGATTATGGAAAATATATATTGCCTAGGCCATAATTATTGTACATGATTGTTGAGGAGGATAGAACCAACCTTAGGACTTAATTCTTTATGATTCTTTTAACACACTGTATGTTTTCTATGGTTAAGGTACTTATAAATTTTTTAGATAGAACTTTTGCGCGTCATGGCATCAAATGATTTAAAATATTAAGTTGAACTCCTTAGTGTTATGAATTGCAAATAAATGTCTCGGTATAACTATAGAGGGACACTCTTCTGTGCATCGGCATTACTTGGAACACTTACTTAAATAAATTGTAGCCTTGGAACATGAGTGAATGAAAGCAGTCACGGGATGACTCTACTTGACTAGCTCGGGGGGGTGGAAGGTATACTTCTTTTCACCTAGAGTGTGGGACGGTAGGTATGATGGGTTGACTCCCCTTGGAGCAGTGTTAAAAAGAAGAAGAAGAAGAAAGAAAGAAAAAAGGAAAACAAATATGAAACTAGATGTTGAATAAAATATGAGTAAAGTTATGTTTAATGAATAATTTTATGCCTTGGTAAAACAAAAGAACTTACTTTGGAGTTTTCTAAATTCGTTAAGTATAGAATATATACAATCACACACACACAGACAAAGAGTCTTGGCCTGTGGAAAGGTATTTGACTTCTCATTCAGTCCAGTATGTTGCTGAGGGCTAAAATTTTAAACCACTTAACTATCCTGATTTAGACTTTGTTATATCATTTTATTTTCCTATTGCTCATTATCCATTACTTGAGCACAAGTAATAACTTAAGTTTGGATGTGTGATAACTCCGTTAAAAGACTATATTTTAGCTCTTTTTTACTTAAGTTATTGAGTGTCTAAAAGCCATTGAATTAACATTTTATCTGCATTTAATTACATTTAGGACATATTTGAATGTGGTGGATAAGTTTTGCCGAGGAAAAGTTTATTTTGTTAAACTGATGCTGCTGAGGTGAAAGGTTGTTTGTTGGTTGTGATGATGCAGGAAATGACAAAGGATGAATCATTTTTCAAGAAAAATTAATTTTCTAGGGCCAGTGGAATAGAAGACAATGACAGTGAGGAACAAATTTTCTTACCAAGGTGAGTTTTATCTTGCAAGTCTGAAGGAACTGTTGACATCACTTGGCTAGCTGGCTTATTCACCTCATGTGCAATTATGCCATCATCAAGGAATTTGACCATTATCGACTACTATGTTATTCATAAAAAGGGTTTAACTTCAAGGGTAATTAGGTAAATTTCAAGGGCACTAAACCCTATAAATTTCAACTATAAATACCCCATTATAACTCTTCATAAAGCGTTCAGAATCATATAAAGAGAATACCCTAGGCTTGGAAAAAGGCAGTCGCGACCTAATTTTTTCCACCGTTCCTCACTCGTCTGTCCTTGGTGCCCTCCATATCCAGGCTTTGTCGGAGCAGCGTCTAGTCCCTCAACAAAGGCTAACCGCTAGAGCAGTCATGTTAGTGGTCTAATGTTACAGCATAGCTCTGTTCTGGGGTTTTTTCCTTTCTTTGTTCTTTATTTCCATATCACTTAAGGGCTTGTAATTAAAGATTAATTTTTGGGATGATATTTACTATACCACAAACAATTTTATGTGGTGTTGGATGATGGTTGGATAAAACTTTATTTGATTGTTAATAATGATTAAGTTTGTTTATGCTAAGTGTTGTTTTGTTCATTGTTTTAATCTTTTTCCTTGGCACTGTCAGAGCTTTTGAGAGATTACATGGTGCCACGGAAAAACATTCCTAGTCTTTATAAGAGCTTTTGAGAGATTGCCATTTTTCTAGGAGTTGATACCTAATATCGAGAGAGTTAGGATAGATCTATGTGAACAATGGAACTAATCTGGGATGGTGAGGTTCTAATCTACCTTAGAGATAAGGAGATGATTTCATTCGACTAAGGGTAAATGCATGAGTAAAATAGGCAAAAGGCTACAGTTTACGCTGAGAGGTATTGTCGCAACAACAGTTTGACAAACCAAGGGTTATAGTTCACGTTGAGTAGTATTGTCATTGCAAAAGTCCTAGAATACTTTAGTAAATCCTGTTGGGTAGTATAGGCATAGCATACTATATCATCCTAATCATAGAATAATTTATCGTTGTAGCAAATCCAACCCAAGTGCTCCTTTAAAAGTCTGATTGTGTGACGTTTACCTTTGCATATTTTTCTTTCCATGACAAATCTTTTCTGCTCACTTCACTTTATAATTTTTCTTGCCTCGGACAAACGTTTTTCATTTGTTCATACCACTTGCTACTGCACATTTTCCATATTTATATCATTAGACTTAGATACTTAGGATTAGTTAGTGACGCCTGTTCCCAGGTATAACAACCTTTTGAAAGCCCTCAAATCCATGTGAAGGCAATACTCAATCACTACTATATTACTTGCATAGATCGTGTATACTTGCACATATTTACGTGACACAACACACACATTTACACGCGATTAGTAGCATAAAGTATTCACATAGGAAAATCACATGGAAAACAATTAAAGTAAATAAAGAAGTAAGATATAAATAAAACGGCACATGTTATTTATAAGTAGAAGTAAAAAAAAATGTTGAGGCATTTTCAAACTCAGTCGTCCTGAAAGTATAGTGTCGGCTTGTCTCTCACAACAGGGGCTTCAATGTATGCCTTCAAGCGTTGTCCATTTACTTTGAAAATTGTCCCATTATCCAAATTTTTAATGTCCACAGCTCCGTGGGGGTAGACTTGGTACACCTCGAATGGTATGGACCATCTGGACTTGAGCTTTCATGGGAAGAGCTTCAATCTCGAGTTGTAGAGGAGCATCTGTTGACCAATATGAAAATGTTGTGGAAAAATGGTTTGATCATGGAACTTCTTAGTCTTTTTCTTGTAAAGTTAGGCATTTTTTTAAGATTGTGATTTGAACTCCTCCATCTAATTGAGCTCTAGTAGTCTTCGTTCACTAACTAATTTGGCATCAAAATTGAGCTTCTTGATGGCCCAATTGGCCTTGTACTCCAGCTCAATCGGGAGATGGCATGCTTTTCCATACACCAAATTAAATAAACACCCCCAATAGAGTCTTAATTGCAGTATGATAGGCCCACAATGCTTCATCAATCTTTGTTAACCAATTATTTCTTTTGGGGTTTACCACTTTTTTTCAAAATTTGCTTGATCTCGCGATTGGAGATTTCTGCTTGCCTATTGGTTTGGGGGTGATATGCCGTGGCAATTTTACATCGCATCCCATACCTCTGTAATGCTTTGGCAATTAAATTATTGTCAAAGTGGGTTCCTTCGTCACTAATGATAGCTCTAGGGGCACCAAATCTCGTGAAGGTGTACTTATGAAGGAACTTAAGCACAATTTTTGAATTGTTACTTGTCATTGCAATTGCTTCCACCCACTTGGACACATAGTACACTACCAGAAAGATACATAACTCTCCAAATAATAAAGGGAATGGTCCCATAAAATCTATGGCCCATAAGTCAAAAAACTCTATCTCCAAGATATTTTACAATGGCATTTCATATTGTCTAGAGATATTTCATGTGCGTTGGCATCTATCACAAGCCTTTTAAAATGCTTGGGCATCTTTAAAAGAAATAGGTAAATAGAAACCTTATTGAAGAACCTTTGCAGCCATCCTTGCACCTCTATAGTGGCCTCCACACAGACTCGTGTGACAGTGATATAGGATTTCTCTTTGCTCCTCCTCAGGGACACACATTCGGATCATTTGGTCGGCACATCTCATGAACAAGTATGGCTCATCCTGAAAATAAATTATGGTATCGTGCCTGAATTTCTTCTTTCCCTGACTGCTCATGTCATAAGGCAAAATACTACTAACAAGAAAATTAACAATGTCAGCATACCACAGAATTGTCATGGCATATAAGATTTTCTCATCAGGGAATTCTTCTTTAATTTCTAAATCATCATGGCATTATAAATTGTTTTCTAGCCTCGAAAGATGGTCAGTAACTTGGTTCTTGGTACCTTTCCTATATGTCACCTCTAAGTCTAATTCTTGCAAAATTAGTATCCAGTTAATAAGGCTAGGCTTAGCATCCTTCTTATTCACTAAGTATTTGATAGTTGAGTGATAAGTGTGAACAATGGCTTTGGTGCCTATCAAGTATGACCAAAACTTGTCAAATGCAAATACCACGACAAGTAATTATTTCTCAGTGGTAGTATAGTTAAGTTGCGCATCATTTAAAGTACGACTTGCTTAAAAGATGAGATAGAAGATTTTACCTCGGCGTTGTCCTAATACTGCTCCCACAGTGTAATCCTTTACGTCACACATCAGCTCGAATGGAAACGTCCAATCAGGGGGAACAATAATAAGTACTAAGATAGGACTACACTTCAGCTCTGTGAATGTGCCATGGTAGAATTTTTTAAACACAAAAGGCTGATTTTGCTGCAGCAAGGTGCACAAAGGCTTGGAAATTTTGGAGAATTCCTTAATGAACCTCCTATAGAAACCCGCGTGCCCAAGAAAACTCCTAATGCTCTTGACTATAGTTGGTGGTGGTAACTTCTCAATTACCTCTATCTTAGCTTTATCCACCTCAATACTCTTGTGTGAAATTTTATGTCCTAGCACAATGCCCTCAGTCACCATAAAATGATATTTTCCTAATTCAACATAAGATCAACCTCCTCACATCGCTTAAGAACCTTCACTAGATTGCCAAGGCATTTTTCAAAGATATCTCTAGAAATGGAGAAATCATCCATAAACATTTTTAAGAAATACTCTTCCATGTCAAGGAAAATAGCTTGCATACATCTTTGAAAAGTTGCAAGAGCATTGCATAAGCCAAAGGGCATCCTCCTAAAAGCATAAGTTCCAAAAGGATAAGTGAATGTTGTCCTTTCTTGGTCCTCAGGTCTATGGCAATTTGGTTATACCCCAAATATCCATCTAGAAAGCAATAGTATGCTTTGCCCGCCAATCGATCAAGCATTTAATCGATGAAAGGTAAAGGAAAGTGGTCCTTATTGGTATCCTTGTTGAGCATGTGGTAATCCATGCATATCCTCTATCCAGTGATTGTGCACGTGGGAAATAGCTCATTGTCTTCATTGCTTACCATAGTCGTGCATTTTTACTTGGGGTCGTATTGTACCGGGCTCACCCATACAAACAGAATCAAAGCCCTGAAAATTATAATTCTTGAATTTCACCTCTCGATCTTGAGGTAGCCTAGATAATTAAATTAAAAAAAATCTGAAAATTTTCGACTTGTGGAAACATCATATTATTTTACTTTAGATACTTGAGTATCTATTACCTTAGCTAAAAAAGCTATGCATCCTTTTTATATCTTTTTAATCATAACCATTGATGATATCTAATTAGTGATGATTTCGTTTTTTTTCATCAATCACTAAAATTTCCAATTTCTCCGCATCTTTCTAAATTAATCACTTCTTGCTATCATCAACACCACCTTAGTGCAAAGACAACCCATCCTTGCTCAATATGATCTAAAACTTGTTAAATGATAATTCCATCATATTCATCATGAACATAAGCTTTTGAACCTTTATCGAACATTTACTATTTTTCCAACTAATATATACTTCATGACCCATAGGTCTTCCGCCATAATAACACTTGTTATCAAATCGAATTGAATATCTCTACTTTAGAATTCATTAATTCATTCTTAAAATAATATTTATAACTTTTCCATATCCATAGATTTTATTCTCGAGTAGTTGAAACATTTTCCATCTCAAATGAAATTCTAAATATCCACGTCGTTCAATAAGAAAACTTGACAATTTATAGCAATAACTTCATAGATGTTAATGCTAAAATCACACTATCAAGCAAATTTACTCTTTTTCCTCTCACTACAAACTTGAAACTTTTCAAGTTCTTAAGAATCAATCTCAATCAAACTAATAATCATTTGAATCACTAATAATTTGACTTTCTTTAAACTTTTAGCAGAAAACGTATTTACCGCTTACTCAATTCCTCTTACCCAAATCAACAATGCTTTAAACAATTTAATGCTTAACTTAAATATTTCTCATTTACTTAAGCTTACCTGAAGGAACCTCAGAGTCATTACTAGATTCAGAAATCTCCTCTGGATCTTCATCCGATTCGACTTCTCTTGTGAATCGTTCAAAATTTTTAATATATTCTTCCAATTCAGAAAATTCGTTGAAAGTTGAAGCATTTCTTCCACATAATAGAGGAAAATCTCTAACAGAACTCACCCTTCTAAGGCGTGTTACAGAAGTCATGTCGGATTCTTTTGGGTCTATTTCAATCTCGACCTTCTTTCCAACATTATTACCTTCGTCTTTAGCTTCTGACATCTAAACATAGTCAAAATCATCTTACATTAGTAAAGAGTAAATTTACTCCCAATAAGCATCATCACAGTATATATACAACTATCAGTAAACTTTTGACATCCTAGTGGCATGTATACATTCTTGAAATAAAATAAACTCTTTCCATGTCTAGAAACGGCTAAACCGAAAGCTCTGATACCAATAATGTAACACCTAAAACTCGTATAATTATACTTATACATATTATATATGTCACCTGAAATTTCGTAAAATATTTTCCCATTCAAAACTAATTTAAAATGTATTTTCTCAAAATGGTAATTAATAATATAAAAATATCATATCACATCAAAATATCACGTACTATTTAAAACATATATTAATATGGATTTATGCTATCCATATTGAAATAGAGTAAAACAGTTTAGTTTAGTCATTACAAACCAGTTTCAAAATATTTCAACAGAGCAACTAGGACATTGATAAGTACATGTCACTAACTAAGTCAAAATCACATCATAGGATGTCTTACTGATATTGTAGTATATTTCTTGATGTCTGGAGTGCTATGTACTCTTTACTCTACTCTTGGCTTTTTACCTACGCGTGAAAATCATCACACGCTAAGTATATACTTAGTGAGGCAATTTAAAACAATAAATGGTGTAATACAATTCATGCATGAAATTCAATGTCAAAATCAAAATGCCATAAGATCAAGTTACCTACATTGTCCAATATTTTAAATAATGCAACACATTATTTAAAGTAGTAACAACATCAAACGAAATATTATCACTTTACATGTATACCATCCATGTTACTATAATACAACATGATATAACCGGATATAAAATTTCTTACCAATATACTTATCATTTATCCCATAAGCTCGTAAGCTTATTTGCATGATTACCATTTATTAACCAATGAACCATAACCCAAAGTATAACTATATGAGAACCCCGATATAGGAGTCAAATATTTCATAAAAGTGCTGAGGTTGAGCATTGCTCACCTAATAATGCATCGTAGTGCTGAGGTCAGGTTTTACCCACCTTATACACCGTAGTGTTTTGTATCGTGTCTTCGCTAGACACTTTGAGGCCTTCACTATGTGCCTTCTCTAGATACTCTAGTGCTACCTAATATGCATCTGCTAGACTCTATGGCATGTCATTAATACCACTAACCCTCAATAACATCCTTGGGCATATAGTATGCTTTTTATTTGATCCATCCATGTCAAAGTATATTATCATAATTTAACATTGGGCATTTCATACCCGAAATATCATTCATGATAAAAACTTGATCGCTTGTAAATGTATATGCTAAGGCAAGCAAATATGTGCAAGTAAACATAATCGATGCAAGTAATATAGTAGTGAGTGAGTATCATCTCCACAGGGATTGAATTAGAAATATATTTTCACCACAACTAGAACTAATGTCACAAAATAAGTCCTACTAAGTATTATCCTAAGAACTAATATTAATAAACTAAGAAAATGATTCAATGATTCCAGAAAAGTTTGGTTTAGGCAAAATTAATATGCAGACTAATAAAATAATTGATGATTTAAATATAATGCAAACAACCTCTCATATTCAGACGTGTCATAGAGCACTTATTCTAAACCATTGTCTTGAAAACAAATATTTTCTGTTTAGAATGACTTATTATGACTCACTAAAACTGCCCGACAGGATTACTAGGTATTCTTAGACGGTTACTATGGCAATACCTCTCGGCGTTAACTATAGACGTAGTCTCTCCTACTCTAGTATTTATCCCTTTTAGTCATTTGAAACTCACTCCTTATCTTTACGGTAGATAAGTTAGAACTTCACCATCCCGTATTCATTCCATTGTTCACGTTGATCTATTTTAATTCTATCGAATTTAAGAATCACTTATCTAGACAAAAGGCTATCTCTCGATGCTCTTACAATGACAAGGCATGTTTTACCAAAACCCAAGGCTATCTCTCAATGCTCTTACAGTGCTAAGGTAAAATATTTAAACTATGAATAAAACAGTCATAAGCGAAACATACTTCATCATTCATAAACATAAAATATTGTTCAAACAAAATAAAGTTTAACATCAAGTAAAGCATTCATGGTGCTATCAAAGATAATCCAAGATTAAACATTTAATTACAACCCTAAATAGATAAAGAGTTAAAAATAAAGGAAGAACGACTCCCAAAATCGGGGGCTCTATCGCGATAATCCTGATCAGCACCACGCTTGCCTTGGTGATCACCCTCTCTCGAGGCCTGATCACTGCTCTATTATCGTCTGGCTATGAAGGACACCAAGGAATGTTGGTGGGTAGACGGTGGGAAAGCACTACAGTTGCTTGCTCACGCCTTAGGTCAAGATCTTCTTTCTTCTTCCTTGCCTCTCTTTTTTGGCGGCTACAGCTGGTTATTTATTAGGAAAATCTCTCAGGGCTTTGTCTACTTTTGGAGTTTCCTTAACTAGTCGTTATTAATTGCTAGACTTAAAAAGAAAAGGTGGCTGGCGCCTGTCAGAATAATTGAGGCTTGCTTGTACGTGAAGTAGGTCATCCAGTTGGCGTGTGACATAGGTGGTTTAGCCACACCTACTTCAGACTTCCTCAAATAAATCTTTCCTTGGCGAGATAAATATGTTTCTCACGTTCTCATCTGTTCCGCTGGCCTCTGCACTTTTGCATCGTCACGACTGAAATGTTCTTCCTCTCTAATATTCCTGCACAAACACAACCCAAACAATCCTTTCTCTTCAGCATCATTGGTCAAACCAAATAAATCTTTCCAAAGCAAAGATTATCCACCATAATCTAATATAATCTATATGTAACTAAAAATGCAATGCATACTTTGTCTAGACGAGCAATAACTTAAGTGAAAAGACTAGGAATTATGTCTTTTTACGGAGTTATCACACCCGCAAACTTAATCTATTGCTTGTCCTCGAGCAATAGATACTAGCTAGAAGAGAATTAAAATTGTCATTGTAAAGCAGTATTAAGAAAATCATCTGGTTTGAGATTTCAGCCCTCACCAAACATAGTTTGGCCTTGACATGTTGACAGTCATAATAGTCAAGTCCCTTCCCTAGTCAGGATCCCTTGTTGTTGTGTGTGCATGATTGTAACCAGTTTATGCATAGAGGTAATTTGAAAACTTAAAGTAAGCACTCCTAGTTTGTCAAGGCAACAAATTATTCATCAGACTTAGTTTATACTTCTAGTTATTTATCAACTTTTATTCTCTTTATTCATTTTTTTTCAGGGGATTCAGCTCATCGCACCTACCGTCCCACACTCTAGGTAAAAGGGAGCATACCTTCCACCCCCAAGCTAGTCGAGCAGAGTCATCCTGTGACTACTTTCATTCACTCATATGCTTTAGCTACTCTTAATTTATTTTGGAGTTTTTCTTATTCATGCTTTTGCACAGAGGAGTGTCCCTTTGTATTTTTGAGTTTTTCAAGTTTTTAAACACTAGAGTGTTTCCACTTTACCCTTAGAATATTTTTGCAATCTCGGCAAATAGAAAGTTCTTTCCTAAAAATTTTACAGATTACCTAGAGTAAAAACATCCTACAATCGTGTTTATAAATTTCAAGGAATCAAACCTAAGGTTGGTTTTCTTCTTTAGACAATCTTAACAATAATTCTAGCCTAGGAAATAAAATTATGCATTCATCATTGGGCATCCCTAATCCATTCCTAACAATAATCTCAACCTGCTTATGTCATGACAACCAAAATTCTCAACCAATTAACATCGATTGCTTTCTAACAAAGTATGGTAGAATATGGTACAATAACTCCCCCAAACTTGAAGGATGCATTGTCCTCTAGCATGAAAATTAACTACATGATTCTAAATGCATATGCGAAAAAGAGAAAAAAAAACTAAAGTAAAGACTCACTGTGGTGGGGTGGCTTGACTAGACGCCCTCGTTCGGCGTCGTTTAGGAGGAGAAGGACTCTCGGATTCGGAGTCTACTGCTGTTGGGTGAGAAGGAGATAGCTGAAGTATACGGCCTACGGTTCTCTTGTAGCGCTTCTTGCTGGATGAGGCTCGTGCTGGTGTGGATTGGTCGGTCGTAGGAGTTGGTTGTACTGGGATTGGTGCTGGACTCTTAGTTACTGCTGGGACTTGCGGTGTTGGACGAACAGGGGACTGAGTAAGATCATGCTCGGGTTGTGGCGGTGCTGGAGTAAGATCTTCATTAGAGAAGAATTGGGGTGGAGTATCATCATAACTTTCAGACGTTGAAAAGGAGGAGGAGCTGAGGAATTCTTCTGTGTCGCCTTGGCCTTCTTCTGGTACAGGTGGTACTTACGTTGCTAGTGGTGGCACATCAACGGGTACTTCTAGGGGAACGTCTGGAGGTGCATGTGATGTCGAGGCATGGAATCTTCTCCCGCCCGAATTGTATTTGAGGATGACATTGGGGAAGTTTGGTAGTTTGATGTTTGAGTTCGAGAGCAACTCCTTGAAGAATGTGTTAATTTGCATATCCCTAGCCTTGACATATTCAAAGTAAATTTCCATGTGGTCCTCCAGGCGACCAATCTTTTCACGTGTTTCTCGAGTGTGCATGACCACAGTAGCCATTCTAGTCGCGGCAATCAATTTTGCACCTCGCTCTAAACTTTCCTTTGGGTCATCGTCATTGAAACTCATCAACTTGGGCACATTTTTCTTTGTGATACCCTCTTTTGGTTTAATGTAATCCTCGAAGTGATCCTCAAAAACTTTCTCCTTCTTACATAATGCGGTTATCAAGTTGGGAAACAGAAGGTTACCCCGGTTCCTTTTGGCACAGTCATGGATCTGCTAAAAAATGAGTTCTCCAACATCAATCTTCCTCCCGTAAATGATCAAGTGTAGGAGCAGCAATCTCTTCATGAGGAAAGTAGTGTTTTGAGACATTGGCATCATCTTGCCTTTGAGAAAGTAGTTCCACAGTTTTACGTGCGGTTTTAGTGCTCGACGATCAACTTTTTCCTTATTGGGGTACTCCCTTCGAACTTGACCCACCTGAAGCAAAGTTCCTACAGTACGCCACTATATGTTTCTTGATCGGCCTCTGCCACAAATCTATTATGTTGCTCTTCAACTTTCCCCAACTTAAAATATCGGTTGAGTACAGAGGGGGAAATCGAATGAGCTTTCCTCGAACATAAACAGTGTGGTTAGATGGGACTTCAAGATGGGCATAGAATTCTTGTACCATTACCGGTGCTACGACTTTGGGATTACGGGCAAACTTCTCCCAGTTATGTTTCTTTATCATGTCCATCAGCTCTAGTCCAAATAGCTCCTCTTCCTCGGCTGGAAAAATGAATCCATCTTCCAAATATACTTGGCGTTTCTGGAATGTCTTGAAGCATGCTTCTGCTTTGGCTGTTTAGAAACGTTCGAAGCTTTGTGTTGAGGCTGGGGCTTTCCTTGTTCTCACCATTATGCTTTGATGACTTTTGTGGTGGTGATGAGGAGGTGTTGTTGAGAGAGAGAAAATATTTTCTTTCTTGTAGAGAGAGAGGAAAACACGATGAAGAAGAAGAGGTTGGGTAGTTTTTCTTGGGAAAGTTATGGGTAGTTTCGGGGTAATTCAGTCCTTTTATGGTGGGGAAAAGATTTCTCATTAAATGAGAAATGTCCAATTGGACGTAAAGTGTGGCAAAGGTTTTCTTTCCTCTTTATTCTGCCGCCAAAACCGTGTACTCTAGAGCCTTTTTCTTCATGCATGCTTCCACTCCCCATGTTGCCACGTGTTCCTTGATTGCCTATAATAAGAGAGAAGAAAATAATAAAATAAAACGGATTAAAACAAAAAATATAACTTACTTATTTATGTACATAATTCAAATTTTTGTTGCCTAGGAAACGAATTTTTGCTCAATTAAATAAAGCAAATTATTGGGCATCATGTGCTAATGATGACGGTTTGTCACACATGACTGGGGCTCCTTTGTACTCCTTGAGTCTCTGCCCGTTCGCCTTGAATATGAAACCATCGTTTGATTTTGAATTTCAATTGCTCCATTGTCATAGACTTCGTGAACGATAAACGGTTCCAACCATCTTGTTTTAGCTTGCTTGAGCATAACTTAAGGCGTGAATTGTAAAGCAGTACTTGTTGTCCAAGATAAAATTGCCTCGGCAAAATTTTTCTGTCATGCCATCGTTTTGTTTTCTCCTTGTAAAGGCGGGCATTCTCGTATGCATGTGTTCTAAATTCATCCATCTCGTTCAACTCCAAGAGTCTTCTTTCTCTAGCAAGTTGAGCATCCATGTTTATCTTTTTGATGGCCTAGTAGGCTTTATGTTCAAGTTCAACCGGTAGATGACATTCCTTTTCATAGACCAGTTTGAACGGGGAAATTCCCAGCGGTGTCTTGAATGTCGTTCGATAAACCTGTAGTGCTTCATCTAGCTTCGGCGACCAGTCTTTTCGATTCGATTGACCACTTTTTCAAGGATCTATTTAATCTCCCAGTTAGACACTTCAGCTTGTCCATTTGTCTGCGGGTGATATGTCATAGCGATCTTATGTCGTACTCCATATCATTTCAGTACCTTGGCAATCAATATGTTGTTAAAATGTGTGCCTTTATCGCTAATTATAGCTCGTAGTGTTCCAAAGCAGGTGAATATATTTTTGTGCAAAAACTTTAGCACCATCTTGGAATCGTTTTTTAGGTGTTGTGATGGCTTCCACCCATTTTGATACATAATCCACTGCCAGGAGAATATACAAATCTTTGTATGATGATGGGAAAGGTCTCATGAAATCTATTCCCCATACGTCAAAAAGTTTGATTTCCAGAATATTTTTTCATGGCATCTCATGTCGTTTTGAGATGTTTCCTATTCGTTGACATCTATCACATGATTTATAGAATTCATGCACATCTTTGAACAAGGTTGGCCAATAAAATCCGGACTGAAGCATTTGTTGTTGTTCTCATTCCACCAAAATGCCCTCCATATGGTGACAAGTTGCATTCGTGTAGTATATTTTGCTGGTCTTCTTTTGGAATGCATCTTCAGATTATTTGGTCTCCGCATTGCTTGAATAGGAATGGTTCATCCTAGTAGTAGTGTCGCACATCATGTCGAAACTTCTTTCTACCCTGGCTAGATAAATCAGGAGGAACAATACCACTAACAAGAAAGTTAACAATGTCAGCATACCACAGCGCAGCCGTGACAAATAATATTTTCTCATCTGGGAAGTCCTTTTTAACTTTTGTGATGTCAGGACAATCAGGTTTGTTATCTAGCCTAAACAAATGGTCTGCCACTTGATTTTCTATACCTTTTCTATCCTTGATCTCTAAATCAAATTCTTGCGGTAGTAATATACACCGAATTAGTCTAGGCTTTGCATCTTTTTTATTAATCGGACATTTAATGATAGAGTGATATGTGTGCACAATTACCTTAGTGCCTATTAGATATGGCCTAAACTTATCGAATGAAATACTACTGCTAAAAGTTCTTTTTTAGTGGTGGTATAGTTCACTTGTGCATCATTAAGAGTACGGCTTGCATAGTATATAACATGAAAAAATTTACTTTTCCGTTGCCCTAGCACTGCTTCGACTGCATAGTCACTAGCGTCGCACATGAGCTCAAATGGTTCATTCCAGTCTGGTGGGATAACAATTGGTGTTACTGAAAGCTTTTTCTTCAAATCTGTGAAGGCATTCAAACAATCATTAGTGAATTCAAATGGATGATTTTCTTGAAGCAAAAGACATAAAGGTTTAGAAATTTGTGAGAAGTCTTTTATGAACCACCTGTAGAAGCCTATAGTCCAAGAAAACTACGTACACCTCGAACATTAGTAAGTAGGGGAAGATTTGTAATTGCATCCACCTTTGCTTTGTCGACTTCGATGCCATGGCATGAAATTTTGTGACCCAACATTATTCCTTCGGTCACCATAAAATGACATTTTTCCAGTTTAGCCATTTTATAATTTCCTTCATGACTACCTTCTTCATGATCGGGTTGAGTCGTCTTTGTGGTTCTACCGAAGTACTATGGATATCTTCAAGGTTGATTTTGTGCATGCATATGGTCGGACTGATTCCTTTCAAATCTGCCATCGTCCATCCTATAGCTTTCCTGTGCTATGACAAGACATTCAACAAACTATTCTCCTGATCTGTTATGAAGAAGTCTTGATTGGTCCCTTGTCTTTCCTCCGCATCTTGCATTGGTATTGTTTTCGGGGTGTTCATTGCTTAGATTTTTGTGGTCGAGGCCATGATTTTCAGGATCGTCTTCTGAAAATATTTCATCTGGGCCAAATTTGTTTGTTTCATGTATCTCGGTTGTAGGTTAATGATACAATGTGTTGTATTCATCGAGCCTTAGGGATTCACCACGTCCAAGGATTACCTTTTCTTAAATCTTGTTAATGCATTGAAATTCCTCTGAATTGTCCACATATTTCATGGAATTGAATACGTTGATAGTGACACTTTGCTCTCCTACTCTCATGGTGAATTCTCCCTTTTCACAATCTATTAGGATTCTCCCAGTGGCTAAGAAGGGGTGTCCCAGAATAATTGGTACGTTTTCATCAGCTTCGCAATCCAGGATAAGAAAATCAACTGGAAATACGAATTTATCCACCTTTACTATGACGTCTTCTATTCTGCCGTCGGGTCGCACATAAGACCGATCAGCTAACTATATGATGACCGTGGTGGGTTGGGCGTGATACCCGTCTAGCTTCATAAATATGGACTTTCGTATCAAGTTTACACTTGATCCCAAATCAATAAGAGCTCGTTCTATAAAGTCGTTACCAATGGAACATGGTATTATAAAACTACCAGGGTCTTATTGTTTTGGTGGGAGTTTGCTTACTGCTGAATAGATTTATGTTGTCGTGGCGACACATTCTACCTTCCTTTTCTTTATAACAATTTCCTTAAGATAATTGGCATAGGAAGGAATTTGTTCGATGGCTTCAAGTAAGGGCACATTAATGCACAACTAATCCAGAACTTCAACAAATTTCTTGAACTGGATTTCATCCTCATGCTTCTTCAACCATTGAGGGAATGGTGGTGGAGGTCTCACATCGACTGTTGATGGTGCTGAGTAATCACTGGCCTTAACCATAAATTTTTTATTATCCGATCGATACTCTTCTGAGCCTTCACTTATTTCCTTCTCTTCAGGCACTTCCCTTCGTTCAACATTCTCAGATTGATCATCCAGTTGTGTTACGCCTTGGCAAGGATTGTTCAGGTGTTCTCCCCCAAACTTGTCATCTTGGTTGACTTGTTTTCCACTCCATAGCGTAAGTACATTGCCTTGCTCCTTCCCATGATGCTTAGTGATTTCAATATCACTAGGGAGATTTCCATGTGGGCGAGAATATAATGACGTAGTAATTTGTCCCACTTGATTCTCTAATGCTCTAAGAGATGAACTATGGCTTTGCAAAAGCTTTGCTTGGCTTTGTAGCAAATTTCCTTTGATTTTTAATTGTTGCAGAGTGTTCGTGTATCAAGGTCTTTGTGGAAGCCATGAAATCCTTTGTCGAGGCCATGAATTCCTGCAATGATAACTCCAAGGAATTAGTATTCGAATTGGTGTTACAGGAAGAAGTTATACCTTTATTGTTCTGCCAGGGCTGCTGATGATGATGATTCTGAAAATGTTTATGGTCAAAATTATTTTGTTGTGACCTGTAGTTGCGAATTGATTGTTATTGTTCCCTTGATTACTCCATGAAAACTTTGGGTGATGTCTCCAACCAGGATTGTATGTATTCGAATAGGGGTTATTATTGTTCCGATTGTAGTTGCCCACAAAATTGGTTGACTCATGGTTTTCAGGACATTCACTCTCATGATGATTGCCGTGACAAAATAGGCATACATTATTGGTCACCTTGGCTTCTCTTACCTCATTAGGACGTTGCAAATTTTTCAACATATTGGTTATGGCTAAAAGTTGAGCTGCTACTGAATCTTTACCTTCTAATTCATATGCTCCTGATGTTTTTCTGCCAGTTCCCAATCTTGCACTTGGAAATTGATAATCATTATTTGCTATCCTGTCGAGGAGGTCAAAGGCTTCCTCGGGTGATTTGTCTAGTAAGGTGCCATTCGTTGAGGCATCTAGCATCATTCGACTTAGTGCGTTGACTCTATTGTAAAACATTACCACTTACGTCCAATCGTGAAATCCATGGTTAACACATTTGCGAAGTAAACTTTTATACCTATCCCAGCATTCGTACATTGATTCATCATCTCCTTGGCGAAAACTAGCAATGTCATTGCGAAGCTAAGTGTTCATATTGGGCGGATTGTATTGCAGTAGGAAACTCTTGCATAAGTCTTCCCATGACTCCATTGAACCGGAAGGAACTCCGCTGAGCCAGGCTCTTGCTCTATCGCGTAGGGAGTAAGGAAAAAGCTTCAGTTTTAGCACATCCTCATGTACTCCTTGTTGCCGAAACGAGTCACATACTTCAAGGAAAGCACGAACATGTTATTTCGCATCTTTATTAGGTGAACCACCAAATTGTCCGATAGAGTTTAACATGTTAAACATCACCGGTTTGAGTTCGAAGTGAGTGGCTTGGATCTCATGTGCCACTATGCCTAGATTGAGGTCATCGAGAATAGGGTTCAAATGATATCGTATTACTCTTGGTCTTGCAACTTGAAGATTAATTACTCTTGATCTCACTACCATAAGATCTCAAGGTCATCCAAAAAATTAAAACCTATAAGAGAAAATATTAAACTACGTTAGAGTAATATAGATTGACAAAGAGAACTTGTTATGGCTAAAAATATCGTCAGTTGCCAATCCCCGGCAAAGGCGCCAAAAACTTGATCGCTTGTAAATGTATATGCTAAGGAAAGCAAATATGTGCAAGTATACATAATCGATGAAAGTAATATAGTAGTGAGTGAGTATCGTCTCCATAGGGATTAGATTAGAAATATATTTTCACCACAACTAGAACTAATGTCACAAACTAAGTTCTACTAAGTATTATCCCTAAGAACTAATATTAATAAACTAAGAAAATGATTCAATGATTCCAGAAAAGTTTGGTTGAGGCAAAATTAATATGCAGACTAATAAAATAATTGATGATTTAAATATAATATAAACAACCTCTCATATTCAGACGTGTCACAGAGCACTTATGCTAAACCATTGTCTTGACAACAAATATTTTCAGTTTAGAATAACTTATTATGACTCACTAAAACTGCCCAACAAGATTACTAGGTATTCTTAGATGGTTCCTATGGCAATACCTCTCGGCGTTAACTATAGACGTAGTCTCTCCTACTCTAGCATCTATCCTTTTTAGTCGTTTGAAACTCACTCCTTATCTCTAAGGTAGATACGTTAGAACTTCACCATCCCGGATTCATTCCATTGCTCACATTGATCTATCTTAATTCTCTCGAATTTAAGAATCGCTTATCTAGACAAAAGGCTATCTCTCGATGCTCTTACAATACCAAGACATGTTTTACCAAAACCCAAGGCTATCTCGCGATGCTCTTACAGTGCTAAGGTAAAATATTTAAACTATGAACAAAATAGTCATAAGCGAAACATACTTCATCATTCATAAATATAAAATATTGTTCAAGCAAAACAAAGTTTAACACCAAGTAAAGCATTCATGGTGCTATCAAATATTATCCAATATTAAATGTTTAATTACAACCCCAAATAGATAAAGAGTTAAAAATAAAGGAAGAACGACTCCCAAAACCAGGGGCTCTGTTGCGACAATCTTGATCAGCACCGCGCCTGCCTTGGTGATCACCCTTTCTCAAGGCCTGATCACCTCTCTACTATCGTCTAGCTATGGAGGACACCAAGGAAGGTTGGTGGGTAGACGGTGGGAAAGCACTACAGTTGCTTGCTCACGCCTTAGGTCAAGCTCTTCTCTCTTCTTCCTTGCCTCTCTTTTTTGGCAGGTACGGTTGATTATTTTTAAGGAAAATCTCCCAGGGCTTTGTAAACTTTTGGAGTTTCCATAACTAGCCGTTATTAATTGCCCGGACTTAAAAAGGAAAGGCAGCTGGCGGGTGTCAGAATAATTGAGGCTTGCTTGTACGTGAAGTATGTCATCCAGCTGGCGTGTGACATATGCGGTTTAGCCACACTTGCTTCAGACTTCCTCAAATAAATCTTGCCTTGGCAAGATAAATCTACTTCTCACGTTCTCATCTGTTCCGTTGGCCTCTGCACTTTTTCATCGTCACGACTGAAATGTTCTTCCTCTGTAAGATTCCTGCACAAACACAACTCAAACAACCCTTTCTCTTCAGCAGCATCAGTCAAACCAAATAAATCTTGCCTAAGCAAAACTTATCCACCACAATATAATAATCTATATGCAACTAAAAATGCAATGCATACTTTGTCTAGACGAGCAATAACTTAAGTGAAAAGACTAGGAATTAAGTCTTTTTACGGAGTTATCAAAATCATATATGTTCAAATAACATCATATGTAAAAATCAGTGATCAATGCATTTTATATTCAACCTTTGACATATTAAAATATGTCAAATATGATAAATGACATAAATATCATGTCAACATAAACAAGGTGACTTATCACAAGTCTTCCAGATGATGTGTAAAACATCTATATACATGATGTATAAAACATATATGTACAATGTCATGCATGTATTGCACTCACCTTAACACTTTATAAATTCCAAAATATGTGCCTCACTATGATCCACAATAAACCCATTTATACTTGACTTGCTTTGATCACAAATAAACCACGATCTGTACAAAATCGTAAATTCATAACAATACATATGTTAGTATTATACTAACATAAACACATCCCCAAAACCAAAATCCATAATATACTTGAAACTCATTTTCTACCAAAATACTTAACGCTTATTAATTCCTTTTTAATTTTGGCACCAACTTTTCCAACTTATATAGAATGGCCCTTCACCATTAAAATCATTGCACATTAAATATAAAAATTCCAGCACTTTAATAAAATGCTCAAATAATACTTCTTCATTTAATAACTTGCAAACAAGTCCCCAAAGTTTTAAAGCCTTTCGAATTACATCATCTAACCATTAAAATGAATTCTTTTAGAATTCTTCTCAACATTTCTAATTTATTCAAAATGGTCTCTTTCCATTTAACTTCAATCCCAAGCATCCAAAAATATACTCAACATTTAAACATTACTCTTCAATTTCTAATCCATTTTCACTTGAATTCTAAACTTTTTCATATTCAGACAAATCGCACTACCTTTAAAGAATCAGTATTTTGTATTGATATACACACTGAATTTTAATTACGTTTCTTCCATTTAAAACTAGACTCGAATATGAATCTATACATATAAAGAACTCCTTTTATTTCATTTTTTACATTTTATGGTAAATTTTTAAAGTTGACCCACAAAATCTGTTTTGTACAGAATCTGCTGCTCCGTTTTTCTGACCTTTCCTCGGTTAAAAATTTATATCTTTTTGTATATATATTGAAATTGATCCCTGTTTGTTTTAAACAAAACTAGATTGATATGCGAACACAATATAAAAAATAAACTCCAAATCATATCTACAAAATTCTGGTGAATTTTCAAACTCAATGCCAGATTCAAAAATCTAAATTGTTTTCCTTAATTTACATCCTTAGGTTCTTCATCAATTCTTACAACTAATTCTTTAAAACCACTAAACTCTTCATAACCTCAAATCATAAAATCTCATCACACATTTATCTTCACCATGAAAATTTGGTACCAAATGATAGAGAATTTCATGTAGATTAATTCTCTATCTAATAGCTAAACTCAAAAATCAAGTAAATAACTTCAAAATTTGAAAATAAAATTCCTTACCTTGAAGAACCTCAAGTGTCGATGGAGAGAACTGATTGCTGAAAGATGTGCAGCTTTCTTGAATATAATAATAATTATTATCTTAACACGTGGCTTAAATATAATTAAATTGACTTTTTTATTCAATTTAATAGAAAATTTCATTTTTTCCATTAATGTAATTTTATTGCCATTTTCATATTTTCCAATAAAATATTCCTTGATCAAAGATGAATCAACTTGACTTTGACTTACAAAATTTTACCATGCAATTTTCAAAGTCACTAAATTCCACTGTTTCGGTCAAATCTGAAAAATTGTATAGTTCTGAGCCAAATTTCTCTGATTTAAAATATTAAAATAATATTTCCAAACATTTTATAACATCCTTCAAATTTTCGTAAAATTCTAATTCGATTCGAATATTTGATTTCAATACCGAACTTTACTACTGTATAGCTTTTAACACAATTCATGTACCAAAATCTGATTCCCACTAAAATCTATGTTTTAATCCAAACTGTTCATTTACATGCTAAAATGTATTACTCTTAAAAATTACAATTTTGGTCCATAAACTTTTCAAAGTTTATACTTTAGCCACTAAACTTTCAAAACTTACACTTTAGTCCCTAGACAAAATTTGGGGTATTACACTTCAAGTCTTCCATAGTCCAACCTAAAGTTTTCTTATGATGTGAAGAAATAGTTAGCAATTTTCATTCTTGTTCAGGCTTAAGACTATAGGAAATAATCACATGCAAAGTCTCATCATCACCCAAGTAAGCATATTTAAGATGCAGTGGCAAAGTTTTTAGTTCCAATTTGGGTGCATGCTGCAATGAAGTCTTATGATGAATAAACTCATCAAAATCAAGGGGTTCAAAGCACATACTAGGTCTAGCTAAGAGTAAGCTAAACTCTTGTACCTCTAATGGGAACTCTTCGGCTTTCTCTTTCTTGTTCTCCTCCAAGATCTTTTCATAATCATACAGCTGGATGAAATTGTTGTGGAAAAGTTGGTCATCTTCTTCTTCCATCTTTGAGTTCATTTTCAAAATGCTCTGGTATTCTTCATAATCATTCCACATACCTAAGAGAATGAAAGACATTCACGGTCACACTTTGATCGGCTACTCACATAGTAAGTTCACCCTTCTCACAATAAATAAGTATGCGACAAGTGGCTAGGAAAGGTCTCCCCAAAATTATGGGTGTATTGGCATCAACCTTGTAATCAAGTATAAGGAAGTCGGTTGGGAACACAAATTTGTCCACCCTCACTATGAAATCTTTGATCCTTCCCTCGAGACGAACATGAGAATTATCGGCTAGTTGCAAAATAACGGAGGTGGGTCTTGCATTTCCCATCTCAAGATTTAAATATATTGACTTGGACATTAGATTCACACTTGATCCAAGGTCACACAGTGCCTTCCCAACATAGTTTTCTCCTATAGAGCATGGAATGAAAAATCTTCGCGAATCTTTTTGCTTTGGCGGTAGCTTGTTCAAGGCAGAGCAAAATTCTTTTGTTATGGAAAATGTCTCAAATTTCTCGACTTTTCTATTCTTGGTAACAATCTCATTAAGGAATTTGGCATAATTTGGTATATGATCGATGGCTTTCAGAAGTAAGATGTTGATATAGAGTTGATCCAGAATGTCAACAAAATTATTAAACTGGACATCATTATTGTTCTTCTTAAGTCTTTGGGGGAAGGGTGGTGGGGGTTTGACTTCTACTACTGATAGTGTGAGAACAACTTTTTCTGTGGACTTTTTATTTACCACATTAGCAGGTTCACTAATTGAACCCTCATCATTATCTTTCTCCTCGAAGACCTCTTCTGTCAATTCCAATTCTGCTTGCATATTTATGGGGGTAGAATTATCAATTTTCTTTCCCCAAACTTGTCTTGTTGGTTGATTTGGGTGATACTTCGAAATGTAAATGTAGTATATTATTCCTTGTCATGAGTTTTAGTGACTTCAATGTCACTTAGCAGACTACCTGGCTGACGTTCTTGTAATGTCGTGGCAATCTAACCAACCTGACCTTCCAAAGCTCACAGATATGCACTGTGACTTTGCATCAAGGTTCCTTGATTTTTTATAGCTGACGAATGCTCTTGCAGCATAGTTTGTGTTCTTGCTATAAATTCTTGCATGGTAGCCTCTAGTGAGCTAGTATTAAATGAAGATGTTTCCCCTTGTTAGGATTATGCCAAGGTGTATTTTATTGAAAACCTTGGGGATCGTTTACATTCTGATGTCGAGTTGGATGACTAGTATTAGTGGCTTCTTGATTTCCCCACGAAAAATTAGGGTGCTGATGCCAGCCTGAGTTATAAGTGTTGGAGTAGGGATTGTTTCTGGTGCTTCAGTTGAAATTCCCCACATAGTTGATAGATTCTTGATTTTCTTGGCATTCACTCTCATGGTGATTACCGCGACATAATAGGCATGTTGAATTGGCCACCTTCACTTCTCTCACCTCATTGCAACGCTACATACTCTTTAACATATTGGTGATAGCTGAAAGTTGGGCAAAAACGGAATCCTTAGCATCGAGCTTGAAAGTCCCTTATGTCCTCCTCCTTGTTCCAAGCTTTGAAGAAGTGAACTGGTAATCATTGTTGGCAATCTATCAAGAATGTCAAATGCCTCTTCATGTGAATTGTCTAGCAAACTATTATTTGTCGAGGCATCTAGAATTATCCTCGTGGATGTATTGACTCCATTCTAAAACATTACAACTTGAGTCCAATCTTGAAATCCATGATTAGTACATTTCCGAAGCAATCCATTGTATCGATCCCAACACTCATACATGGACTCGTCATCAGCTTGACGGAATGATGATATGGCATTTCTAAGTTGAGTGTTCATGTTCGATTGATTATACCATGGCAAAATCTTTTGTACAGATAAGCCCATGACTCCATCAAATTGAATGGGATTCCACTCAACCAAGCTTTAGCCTTGGTCATGCAAAAAATATGGAAATAATTTAAGCTTCAACATGAATGAATGTTTCCTAGCATCTTAATGAGGCATGCCCCCACAATGTCCTATAGAATTCAACATGTTAAACATGACTGACTTGAGCTCAAAGTGAGCTACATGAATCTTGGGTGCGACAATGCCTGGATTAAGATCATCCAAAATAGGAGTTAAGTGATCTCGAATAGCTCTAGTTCGGGGTACAATTCCAACATTCTGATTTTTCGTAGTATTCAGATCTGCAGTATCTTGAACTCTCTGAACACCTAGGTTTTGATTGTTGTTCATGGCTCTATTAGCACATTGAGCACGTCATCTTTTACGGAAAAAATGTTCGATTTCATGTAATATAACATAAAGAGGTTCCTCAATAGTCCTTCTGATCATGAAATGGCAAAGCCTAAAAAGGAAAATAACAAGTAAAACTGCACTAGAAAAATAAACAGGAGTAAAATAAAAATGCTATAAAAAACTGTTAAACTTTCAATTGTCGATCCCTGGCAACGACGCCAAAAACTTGGTGTGTGTTGTGAGTACTATAAATTGGATGCAAAATATGTGCAAGTATAAACAGTCACACAAGTAATAAAGAGTTAGTGAGTATCGTTCCCGCGATGATTGGAGGAAATTGTAAGTTAAGTTAAAGCACGAATATTAAACTATCTAAGTACAATTAGTGTGGTGATATGCACAAATGAGAATGTAGTGGAAAAATGGATCGAATATGAATGGTATTGTGGAAATGTGATGGAAATAAGGTAGATGGAAACGTCGTGACAATTTAAGATGTAATTGAAATGTAAACAACTGAAAATATCAATGCAAAACAAGTTGATAATTCAGAAATAAGTAAGCATACTTAATAATCTTCACACGACAAGCAACTATAGAAATGAATGGTGAAATTTCTAAAGAATCCTAATCCTTTCCTCTCATAATGATTCAAGCTTTTTTGGCCTATTTTTTGGACAGGGTTTACTAGGAGTGTCCCTACGCTCTATCAAGTCAAGGGAACCTGACAGAAACAAATGCCACGATGGCGTGAACAATAACATCGAACCTATTAAATATGTATTACTTCTTTTAGTCGTTAAAATCCTAATCTTATCTCTAAGGTTGATTAGGTTCTAGTTGGCAGCTAAAACCCGTTGCTCAAGTAGATCATCCCTTAGTTTCTCTCGAACATTAAGGATCTATAACAGAGTTTCTCTCGAACACTAAGCAATATACTTAAAAAATGGACATAAAAACTCAATACATTCATTAAAATAAACACTTAATCATCCATAAAAACCCACACCATATAAGGATTAGTTCATGGTGGGGTTTGAAACATCCATGATAATATTCCAAACTATACAACCTAATAAATCATAAGAGTGGATGACACTTTTACCGGTTACTCCTCGGACCAACAAGAATGACACCTTAGCGAGTTAGCTCCTCTCGGATGCCTAGCACGCCACTCTCTTGAGCTTGACTATGGAGGAGACCCTTAAAAAGATGAAAGAGGAAAGAAAGTTGGATGCTTCCTAGCCTCCTTGCTCCCTTAAAGAATCCTCTCTCTTATTTTATGGCCACCTTTTCTATTTATACTAAATGAATGTCCTAGGTTTTAGTGAAAAAATTCCCTTAGTATCCCAAGGTACATTCCCCTCATGTGAAAATATGGTCCCCTCCTAGTCGTTTGGTGGCAGAAAATACTTGAGTGTGTATAGCTGGCAGTTCACATGAAAATATCTTCTTCATGTTTGTCTTTTTCTGCGTACAGGATTTATCCTAATTTGCTTCGACAATTCTTCATTGCTTTCCATCTGAAGATGACGCGACATTCCTCCATGTTCACCCCTTGCTTCATTGAGCTACACATCACTAGCAAAGCACAATACTTCCTTGTAGAATAGCACCATTTACACAATAATATGCCACGACAAAGACAAACCACCAAATGCAGTTATATGCTCTTAAATGCATCTAAATGATCCTAAATGTTCCATAAGATGACCAATAACTTAAGTAAAAAGGCCCTAAATTTATCCTTTTTATAGAGTTATCACTTTCTTCATAATCTTTCTAACTTAACTAAGCATAGATTGGATATAAACACGCACACACACTCGTAAAAGATCTTGCCCTATGGTATTATTCTTGAAATCTCCACTTGTCTAAATTGTTGATGCCAATACATTTCTGAGGGCTGAGACTCTATCCCATATGACTATCTTAAAACTGAACTTTGTTATGACATTTTTCTTTTGCTGACTACTATCCATTACTTGAGAACAAGCTATCGCATAAGTTTGGAGGTGTGATAACTCCGTAAAAAGACTATATTTAGGGCCTTTTCACTTAAGTTTTTAGTTGTTTTAAGGCGTATGTAGGTTCATTTAGATGCATTTAGGAGCATATAATTGTATTTGGTGGACTTGTTTTTTCTTAGCATTTTATTTTATGAATGATGCTATTTTATGGGAAAGGCCTGGTTTGGATGTTGATGTGTAGGTTCTAAGAGCAAGGAAGTGCAAAGAAACTTGTCGTGGTGAGGTGAAAAGAAACGTGCCATGGCATTTTTGGGTGTAGAAAAGGACAAAAAAGTTGAAGATAATTTCACACAAGGCCAACTGTCCTTTTCACCAAATGATTTCTACTACCAACAACTTATGAGCAGACCATTGTCACCTTTGTAACCACCTTCACGTGAGGGAATGTACTTTAGGGCACTAAATGAATTTTGACACAAAAACCTAGGTTATTCCCTTAGTATAAATAGAAAAGGTGGCCACTAAAATTGGGAGGATTCTTATATGGAAAAATGAGGTTGGCAATAGTGAAAAGAGGGGCTGAAAGTTTCTATTTTTTTCCTTTTCATCTTTTTAGTGGTAATCTCCATATCCAAGCTCAATGAAGTGGTGAGTTGTGCATCCGAGAGGAGCTGGTGTCGCTAAGGTGTTTCGTGGTGGCCGAGGGATTTCACGGCAACGTGCGTGTTGGGAGTTTCCACTACCTTTTCCTTTTGATTTCATTTTATATTTTATGGGTTGTAAGGAACAAATTATTTCCATGGATAATTTGTACCCCACCATGAACTAACCTTATTTAGTATGGGTTTACTTTTGATGATTAAGTGTTTGTTAAAATGAATGATTTATGTTTTTATGTTATTATTTGTTTTGTTCATTGTTTCAAATTTCTTAAGATTATAGGAGGCATGAGAGTAGTCATTTCTTAAGTATATTACTTAGTGTTCGAGATAAACTAGGGGAAGATCAACGTGAACAATGGGTTTTATCTAATAACTAGAGCCTAATCCAACATTAGTGTTCGAGAGTAACTAAGTTAGGATTTCAACAACTAATAGGAGTTGAGCTTATTCGATAGGTTAGATGTTGTTGCTGAGGCTGAGAGGATTTCCCGTGGCATTTTTATCTGTCAGGTTCCTTGACTAGAGATAGCGTAGGGACACTCTTAGTAAACTCTGTCTAGCAAATAGGCCATAGAAGCTTGAACCATTCGAATAGACAAGGCTTAAGATTCTTTAGTTGCCCACCAATCATTCCCATTGTAGTTTGTTTGTGTGAGGATTGCCGGCTATCCCATTCATTCCTGAATTCTCAATCTATTTTCCATTAGCATTTTTAATTGGTTACATTTCATCTTGTCACATCATTTCCATTTGCTACCTTTCCATATTGCCATTGCAACTTCATCTGTATATAGTTCATTTTGCCACAACATTGTCATTTGTTTATACCATCATATTAACTATAATTAGTTATTTTAGAATAGTGCATAAGCTTTATTCAATATCCCTCCAATCCCTGTGGAGACGATACTCACTCATTACTATATTACTTGTTCGATTGTGTATAATTACACGCGTAGTTTTATAATATTACACAGCGCAAACAATTATACTTACCATAATCATTTGTTTGACAATTTCATAATTCAAATCATATCAACTTGAGCCATGAACATATATATATATATTCGACACTATACTTAATATCCGAAGACAATTTATTATCATAACTAAGGGTTCATTTGTTTCACGTAAATCATTTTCTGAAAATGTTTTCCTTGTTTTCCAGTGTTTGATTGAAGGAAAACTAGTTGGTCAATGTAAAACATTTTCCTGATTAACATAATTTCTTTTATGTTTTCTGAAAAATAACTTACGGTCTGATTTTACGTAAGTCATTTTCATAACTTTTAATTTCAAAGAATAAATACTCAAAATAATTTTATTTTATGAATTTAATATTAATAAAATATTTTAATATCATTTTAATTAAAATATTAATTATTAAAATATTTAAAATATATTTATTAATATTTCTAATAATATTTTTTAATATTATAATAAATAATCAATTATATTATAATATAAAGATATTATATTTTTATTTTAATAATATATAATAAATTATTAATAAAATTTATATTATTTATTAATTTCATAGAAATAATATTATTAAATTATTAATAATGAATAATATTATTTATATTTAATATTAATACAATAATCTAATAATATTTTAATAAAGATATTTAAAATATACTAATTAATATTTTTTAAAATATAATATGACACTATTACTTTAATAAATAATTAATTTATAATATTTTTATTTCAATAAAATATATCAATACTAATATTTTTATTAATAAAATTATAAAAATAATATTTTAATAATAAATAAATTATTTTAATATTTTAAAAATAATAATATTATGTTTATAATAAAAATATTTTATTATATTTAATATTTATAATAATTTTTTAAAAAAATACATCAACTAGTAGAAAATAATTTAAACAATATTCTCCAAACATAGTAAAACATTTTTTAAAAAATAATTTTTAAAAACTATAATTTATTTTATTAAAAATATTTTAAAAAAATATTTTCAATAAAACAAACTTATTAACCTTAATTTCATGCCAATTTTTACGGTCCAAGACTGCAAATACAATAATCAATCATTGTTAAGAATAAACAAAATCTTAAAAGGAGAGCTGCTAAAGCATGTGAAATGAGAGAGAGAGGGACCGACAAAGAAAAAGAAAGAAACAAAGTAAACAGTGTCGGGATTCCCTGTAATCTTTTTGACAAAGACGAGCAAAAATGATAAAAAGGAGCGTCGGACAGGCAATTTAATATGTATTTTATATTATATTTAATTGGGGTTTACTTTTTTACATTTTAATATATAAGCTATAATAAATTATTTTTATTAAATAACTTTTAATCATCTGCGTGATTTTATTTAAATAAAAATAAATATTTTTTATTGATCTTTCTACTTTAAATTTAAAAATATATTAATTCTTTTATATTTATATAAATTATTTTTAAAACTTATAATAATAATTAAATTTTTATTTTATGTAATTAGTTGTTTATTAAAATGTGACATAGCAGTGCATTCATTGAAAACCTTTATGAGTCTGTCCTTTTGTGTGTGCGCGCGCTTAATGATTTTATGGCGGGCCCCAGTTTCAACTGACAGCGCAAAAGGATATGGCTGTAAACGAGTCGATTCCGAGTATTATTGACCTCCTCTATTAGGTTCGAAAACTTTGAAATATAACTGGATTCGACTTGAAAACGTATGAATCTAAAATTTTAAAGTTTGATTGAACCAGAAATTATAAAATAAAATTAGTAAAAGTTTAAAATGAAAAAATCTTAAACTTATTTTAATTAAATTTTAAACTCAAATCTGAACCTTAAATGTATGAAAATCTTATATTATATTTTTTAAAAAATCAATACATAAATATTAATATTAATAATAATATATTTAAAAAATAAAATTTTAATATATTATATTTTCGAGATCCTCACGAGTTTTTTGAGTTAAGTATCAAGTAGTTCATTTCGACTCATTACTCAAATCAACCTCGAATTAAAGTTGAGTCTATTCGAATCTAGTATTTATTAAGTTTTGATCGAATCAATCTCAAATAATACGTAATCTATCTCGTCTCATTTACCACCCTAATCAGAAGAGTTCATACTTCATACTGTCAATGTGTTCGGTGGAAATATATATTTTTTGTTTTTAAAAATATATTTAATAAAATAATTCATCCATTATTTAATATTATTAAAATATGATTCGTATTTTTCACGTTTTTCAATTTCAGTTTTTTAACGATTAACATAAAATTCAATAATTGAAAATTCAACTAAAGAAGAAGGAGAACCCCTGATGTTATTTTATTTAAGGGGGATCAGGTCGTGGGGCAAATAATTTGCATTTTCTCAAGTCAATATTTTAGTATTTATTTATAAGTCTTTCAACATTTTCTTTGTTTATTTTACTCATTAATAATAGGGTAAATTATGCATTTAATACTTAAATTATTAATTTTGATCTATTTAGCACCTAAGCGTTTAATTTTTTAAAATCATACCTAACGTTTAGTTTTTGTTTCATTTTAGTACATCACCATTAAAAACTTAATGCATTTAATACCTAAACTATCAATTTTTTCCCGTTTTAGTACCTAAATTTTCAAAAAAAAAATTAAAACTTAATGTTAAGTTTTTAACAAGGTGCTAAAATGAAATAAAAACTAAACTTTAGGTATATTTTGAAAAAAAATTAAAAGTTTAGGTACTAAAATTATTCAAAACTAATAGTTTAGGTACTAAACGCATAATTTACCCTAGATAATAAAACTCAATGTTGTTCATCGATTGCGTATAAAGATTAGGGTAAAGTAGATACATGGTCTCCCAACTATAAGGTCTTGTTTTATTGAGTCTTATGATTATTAAAAGTTACAAATTAATCCCCTGATTATGGGATGTTGCTTTGTTGAGTCCCTTGACGATTAAAAGTTAAAAAAAATGATCCCCAACTATTTATATATTCCAAACGTATCCTTTTTCATTAAAAATTTGGCGACCGTCGAAACTGGAAATTAATTTGTTGATTGGGATATAATAAAATCTGATCCCACAATCTTTTGAGTTGTATTTTGTGAATCGTCTTTCCGTTTACATTATGTCATCATGCCAGTGCTTGAAACATTACAACATTGATCTAGTGCTTGAAAGAAAAATTGGTGCTAATACATATCATTAAAATATAATTTTATCATATCTTAATGAGCAAATTAATATTCAACTCAGATGACCGACAATTTTTTAATTAAAAAGAACAAATTCAGAATATATAAATAGTCAAGCGACTATTTTATAACTTTTAATAGTCGAAATACTCAACAGAATAATATCTTATAGATTATAGTCTTACAATTGATCAAAATATACATTTCCCAAATAAAGTTTGGGATTCCCATGCATATAAAAACTGATTGAATTCGGCAGCCCATCAATTCAGATGCGGTTTGCTGAGGGTACAATTGTAGGGGACCAATGTCACGGATTTGATGAGTTTCTCTGCTCATATCACATGAAGCTTAAAACCTCCATCTACTTCTGCTATTTGCTTAGCCCCTCTCATCGGTGCCCGAGTTATGATATGGTTCAGGGCAGTTGTCTCTCTAATTTTTTTAATTAAAAAATATATAAAGATATTATTAATTTTAAATTTACCTATTATTTTTAGGCTTAATACCAAAACAAGTGCCCAAAATATACCTAAATTCTCAAATAGGCGCCTAAACTATTTTTTGACCCATCCAGGTGCCTAAAGTTACAAACGTTACTCATTTAGATATCCAAGCTATCAATGATGTTAATTTCACTCGTTAAGTGACACGTGTCACAATATAGTATTTAAAAAATTATCAAAAAAATTATTATATTTATAAAAAAACCCTAATTTCTTTTAAATTATAAAAAAGCTCCAAAATACCTAAAATTCCCAAATCCTATCCTTAAACCCCCCGCCCTTTCGGACCACGACCACCGTCGCCGACATAGTCTCTGCCATCCTCCTAGTTATAAGTTGTCGATTGGTCGTCGAGATCACGTGGGATCGCAATTTTCATCCTAGGGTTCACGGGGTATAAAACATTGATTAGCCATTGATCGACTATCAATGGATCACGATTTCATGGGGGTTTGGGTCGTCGGGGGCAGATGAGGTCGGGTGGACCTTCGTCGACGACAAAGGTAGATGGTCGACATGGGTTTAGGGGTTGAAATTAAGGTTTTCAAAGTTTTTGGGGTTATTTCAACATGTCTATGTTTTTCTTTAATATATATATATATATAATTTTATTTTTTGTAATTTTAAATAAAATTTTTAAAATATCAAATTGTGACACATGTCACTTAACGGGAAAATTAATGTCGTTGACGGCCCGGGCACCTAAATGGGCAACGTTTGTAATATTAGGCACCTAGATGAGTCAAAAAATAGTTTAGGCAGCTATTTGAGAATTTAGGTATAGTTTGGGCCCTTATTTTAGTATTAAGCCTTATTTTTATAATTATTTATACTTTATCACATAAATTAAATTTTAATTTCGTCCATATTTATTATATTATTTGTTTATTATATAATTAAATGACCCCGAATTTTAGGAGAGCTATTACTTTCTAATCTTTTACCAAATATCATGTCCTAGGCACCGCGTTGGCCAAGTTCTAAAAGGAAATTTGGATAAAATATTTGGTCTTTTAAAGAGGAATAATAATTCATGTTTGATGCATGTTAAAGTATGGATATGAAAATATGGAAATTTTTAACAGTTTAAGATGATTACAAAATAGTATATATTTAGAATTTCTTTGACTATTGACAATATATACACATCATATGGACATTAATTTTCTTTAACTATCGACAACACAAACATACACTTTTAAAAATATAGTTTACTCTTATCTTGGTACCAATGACATATGATATCATCTGATTCAATTTTAATTTATTAAAATTAAGAGCAAATTGACATAATATGTAAGAAATAGTGACTAAATACGTAATTATATTAAATTTTTTAATTGTCATATCACCTCTTTTGTTAAAAATTAACGGTTAGTGACTTGATTGGAGTATTTAAATAGTTAGAAGTTTTGATTGATAAAATCAAAATATTAATGGTCAAACGGAAAAGAGAACAATAGTTGAGTGGTCATATGAGTAGTTTACCCTAGATAAAATGAGGTTGGGATTAGTTAAAAGTTGAAACCAATAGGAAAGGAAGATGGTAGTGAGTTGATGGATGTTTTAAATTTCTAGTGTGAATAAAGGTTAGTTGTGGAACGTTGAAAATAGAGTATTTCAAGTGAAGCCATGGTGGCCTTTGCTTTGATAAACTTGTTTCTTGGTTCAATGCCTAGCATCGCCCGTGAGTGTAACTAGGGACATGTATTTGAATGTGACTTGACGAGTTTCGACTACAAATTTTATCATGTCCGTTTTATTTTTTTTTAAGAAAATAGTAACTACTCAAATGATCACTTAATTATAGAATTAGATATGATAATTCTACTTTTAATTCTAGTAATATGATGATATAGTTATTTAAGTGGTTCTACTGTATCCACTTGTCATTACAAAATAAATAGTGTAGTTGATGTGGAGTTTTGACTCATCGTTAATCAAATAACAATCACATTAACTATACGTTTATTTTTAACAATAAATGATTACATTGAAATCACTTGAATAACTATGTGATAATATTTTCAAAATCATGACATCCTTATTGAGGCACTGATTCTCTTCCCCCACCCACCAAAAAAAAATATAGTTAGACTACAACTTTCATGGGGATACAAGACACAAGTAATGGTCGAAATTTGATCTTTTCCTTTTCCCCTTTTTCTAGCTTTTGCACTTTAGTCCCAATAATTTTCTTTTATTCTTACATCCCTAGCCTCCTCTAACCCCCCGTAATTTTCTTTCTCTGAATAGTATACTCTTGGAAGCATCCTAAGCTAGGCGTTTTAATCGAGCAAATAGAAAATGTTTCATCCCTCGGAGATTAGCATGTCCTTTACTTCCAGATAGGAGATTCCTCTGTCTCTGTTTCTCTCTTGTTTCCCCCTAATTATACACTGCAAAAAGCTCAATTTACTTACAGTTGAAACATTACAACGTCAGCCATTTTTATTGTCTTGAACCATTGTAAGCCAAGTACCATTCATCATTTTACCAACTTCACTTCTGGTATTTTCTCTGCAAAAAAAAACCAGCTTTTGCTTTCAATATGAATGTTTAGACTAATACTCAAAATCAGCAGCAGAAGAAGAAGCCATGGGCTTAAAGAGGAGCATTTTCCATTGCTTAACCTTCCTTCTTGTTCTGCTTCCTTCACCACTAGCTCTCAACACCGATGGAGTCCTCTTGCTGTCTTTCAAAGATGCCATCCTGGGTGACCCTTCATCAGTCCTGCAAAGCTGGAACCATGACGATGAAACGCCATGTGCATGGACTGGAGTGACCTGCACTGAGCTTGCGATTCCGGGAACACCAGACCTGTTAAGGGTCACCAGCTTGGTCCTCCCCAACAGCCAACTCGTCGGTCCGATTTCAGAAGAACTTGGCCGTATTCAACACCTTCGCCACTTGGATCTGTCGAGCAACGTTTTGAATGGAACTTTACCAAGCTCCATCTTTAACTCGACTGAGCTTCAGGTACTCTCTTTGTCCCGTAATGTCATCTCTGGTCCGTTGCCACAGTCTATTGGTGTCATGGCTAGTCTTCAGCTCTTGAATCTCTCTGATAATGCCTTGTCTGGGAAGGTACCCCAAAACTTGACAGCTTTGCAGAACTTAACTGTTGTGTCTTTAAAGGGCAACCATTTCTCGGGTAATATACCTAGAGGTTTCGATTCGGTTCAAGTTTTTGATCTGTCATCGAACCTGCTTAACGGTTCTCTCCCTTTGGATTTTGGTGGCCGTAGTTTGCATTATTTGAACTTGTCGTACAACAAGATTTCAGGGCAAATATCACCGGAGTTTGCAAATCGGCTTCCTCAGAATGTCACCATTGATCTTTCATTCAATAATTTAACAGGCCAAATTCCAGAGTCTCTATCTATGCTTAATCAAAAATAGACTTCTTTTCGGGTAATGCTGATCTATGTGGGAAGCCATTGAAAACCATTTGCTCGGTTCCTTCGACGCTTTCGAATCCACCAAATATGTCCCAATCCATATCACCAGCAATTGCAGTGATACCAAACTCGATTGTCTCAACCCCGGCTGCAGGCTCGTCACCTGGAGAACCAATCCGACATCGAGGAAGGGGCACTCTAAAGCCAGGCACAATAGCAGCCATAGCTGTTGCAGATTTAGCTGGTATATCCATTCTCGGCATGATCATTCTTTACGTTTATCAACTCAAGAAGCGAAAAGATCATCTCAATCAGCGCACTGTCGATAAAAAACCGGAAGCCATGGTTTCGAAAACGCACGTCGAATTAGGAACAATAATGCCATCACCATCATGTTCATGCATGAAGTTAAAACTCACGGAGACATGGGAGACTTCCACTTCTGACAGTGACCAGCAGGAGAAAAATGAAGTCATGAATGTGAACCAGAAAGGAGGAGGGGGAAGCAAGCTGGTGACAGTGGATGGGGAAACTGAGCTGGAGTTAGAGACATTGTTGAAGGCATCGGCGTATGTTTTGGGGACGAGCGGGTTGAGCATTGTTTACAAGGCTGTGCTGGAGAACGGGACTGCATTTGCTGTAAGAAGGATAGGAGAGAGTTCAGTGAAGAGGTTAAAGGATTTTGAAAGCCAAGTTAGGATGATAGCCAAGTTAAGGCACCCAAATTTGGTTAAGATCCGTGGGTTTTACTGGGGAGATACTGAGAAGCTTGTTATCTATGATTATGTCTCCAATGGCAGCCTCTCTTGCACCACTGCTTACAGTAAGTTCCCATATCTCTACTTTTCCCATCATGTTCATATTAGCAGCAAAATTGTTGACATGATTTAGATCTGTGAAAACCAGGAAGATCAGGCTCATCATCACCATGCCATTTGCCTCTTGAAGCCCGTCTTAAAATAGCAAGAGGAGTTGCTCGGGGACTGGCCTACATTCATGAAAAGAAGCAAGTTCATGGCAACATCAAACCAAGCAACGTCCTTTTAAACTCCAATATGGAGCCCTTAATCAGTGATCTGGGACTAGACCGCCTTGTCTCTCAAAACGGTGCCGGCTGTAAAATAAACAATTCGTCGTCACTGAGGTTTTTAAGCAGCCAGCGGTCCACGGCTTCTCGTGATGGTGACCCAGTCGACCCACCAACAAGTCCAAGCCACCAACGGTCCACCTCTTCCGCACCATATCAAGCACAAGAATCGTTAAAGAGCCTCAAGCCGAACCCCAAATGGGATGTCTACTCATTTGGGGTGATTTTGCTCGAGCTTCTCAGTGGGAGAGCGTTGTCAGCCAGGGAGTTGGTGGAGCAATGGGCGGTGCCGGCAGGTTCATCTGGGGAAGAAAAGAACCGGGCGCTCTGGTTGGCTGACACGGCTATAAAAGGTGACTTGGAATGCAAGGAAGACGCCATTCTGAAGTGTTTCAGGTTAGGGTTTAGTTGTACATCAGTTGTGCCCCAAAAGAGACCCTCCATGAAAGAAGTGGTTCAAATTCTTGAAAAAATGGCCTCGGCTTCTTCCACTGAACGCTGCTAATTAAACACTTTTGTTGACTTAAATGCTTTGCAAAGTTTGCATAATTAAGGAGACTAGATAGACCTTTGAGCGTTGATAGTAATAAATATTAACAGGGTTACACATTAAGTATGAGCTAAGTTTTCTTCTTGTACTGCTTCTACTATAATCAAAGGAGGCGTATGGAATCAGAGATTCTTAAAAGATTTTTCACCGACAAGATTTTAATCGGTCTAAGTTTTATTAACTATTTTCACTACCTTCCACCTATACAAGTTTCTAGACATCAAGTCTTCGAGCGTGATTGATAATTCGTAGATCACCCATAGTTCAGCTAAAAGAACAATTTACTTTTTAATAAGATGAAGAAATAGATTGTCTGAAATTTAAATCGAATCTAATGTTACCTAGGATTAAAAAGAACCAACACACGTTAACACAAAATAACTTATTTAAGAATTAAAGTTTTGATTTTAAAAAATAAATAAATAACTTTTTATAATTTAAAATTAAAATATTTTGAGAAGAGTAATATCATTTATAAAATTATTTATATCAATATTCATTCAAATATAATTATTATATTATTTTTAAAATTTTAATAAATATTATATTTATATTTAGACATCAAACATCTAATTAAAAAAATTTAATTGAGAATAAAATTTATAATTTAAAATTTAATTTTTCACTAAATAGGTTGCACCATAAACTTTTCATAATAGATCAATACAAAATTTATGTCACAAAATCTAATATGTCTTATAGGTTTAAGGAAAATTGTCATCCATAATTGATAGTGTAATTTAAAACATTAAATGTTTGAAAGTTGAACTTTAACCTAGATGATAAGTTTGACAAACAAAAATATATTTTTTCTTATATGAATATATAAATAATTTTATATATACTTAATTGGACTCATACTTAACTCAACCCGTATTTACCCGAAAATCTAAAGATAGACCCAAATCAAAACATATCAATCTGATATTAACCTGACTCAAAAATCAACTGATATGGTATTGACTGGACTCGAAAACCAATTGATCTGATATTGACCAGACCCGACCCGAAAACCAACCGATCTAAGTTTTACCCTGTCCGATATCCGACCCGAAAACCAACCGATATGAGTTTTACCTTGCCCGATACCCGACCCGTTATGACTTACCATAGACATGAATTAAAACCAAACCCAAAATGACCTGACTCACCCCGGACCCAGACCTGATCGGAATCAAGTTTCAACCAGAAATGACCCGACCTAAACCTTTCGAATGACTCGTTTCGACTCGTGCCCGTTAAAAAATTTTATTGCTCGACTCAACTCATTGCTCATTAAGCTCGTTAAAATTTTGCTCAACTCGTGCTTGTTAAAACAATTGCTACTCTTTAAGCTCGTTGGTCATTATGCTCGTTACTCGGCTCGTTGCTCGTCTTCTTACTCGTTAAGCTCATCAAAATTAATAAATTTAACCTTGTTTTCTAAACTATAAGTAAAATCTATTAATATTATATAGAGCTTAAAATAAACATATATTAATAAATTTAACCAAAAATTATCAAAAGAGTGTATGAAGTAATTTCAAAGTCTAAACTCTAAAGTAACAATCCAAAAATATATTAAAATAATAACTAGGCTTGATTTTTGGGTGTAGTAAAATATTAATTAATAGTTTAGTATTTTTTGTATTTTATTGTAAAATTAATAGATTACCAATTTATCATATTTTTATAATCTATTAGTAAATTAGTAATTTTTTTGAATAAAAATATTTTTATAAGATAACTACTAGAAAATTATATATACAAAAAATAAATGAGTTGCTCGTGAACTTATCGAATCAAATTGAATTTTGTTCGACTTAACTCGTTAAGGTCTCGAGTCGAGCTCAAGTTCAAATTAATTCAATTCAAGCTTTTATTAAATTTTGACCAAGTCAAGTTCGAACTGTTCAATTCATTAAGCACCTCTAGTCTGTGAAGCCCGTTTACAATTTTCATTAAAAATACTCAACCAATTTATATTTAACAAATGTCCTAATTTTAATTTCCTTTAGAATATTTTTTAAAAAATCAATAAATTTAAAAAAATCCCTCAATTTTTCTTATTTTTCAAAAATTACCCAAAAATTTATAGAGCCTCATGCAGCTCCCACACACGGACAAACTGCTAGCCATCATCATCGTCAGCCACCATCACCCATCCGTCGGCCACCATTACCCACCCACCTAATGAGCCCATCCACACTTTCGTGGATTGTAATTTGAAATTTGAAATTTGAAATTTGCAAATTGTTTAGCTACGCAAATTGCAAATTAATTTGCGACCACCATCCACTCAACCAACAGCGGTGAATCCACGTAGCAGCAACAGTGACAAGCAGATTCTCCTTGCTAGTAACAACGACGAGACCCAAGATTGCATTCTAATTAAGAATTACAAATTTGGGTATTAAGATATAGAGATTTGAATATGAGATTTAGAGATTTGGGGCAATAATAAGGGGATGTCCGACAATGGAGGTTAGACAATGGATGGATAGGCAACCGGAGGCAGCAAGACGATAGGGGCCGACGAAGGATTGATGCTTTGGAATTAAGAATTTTGAGATTTTTTTAAGGTTTTTGATTTTTTAATAATATAATAATTTTAAAATAATTTTTTCAAAAATTTATAAATACAATGTTTTTTTTAGTGGTTGATGAAATTTTTTAATGTCTGTACGACTGAAAAAAATTAGACGAAAAGAAATATATTTTAGACATTTTTTGTATTGAACCTTAATCTAATGCATAATCACTACCGAGCTCATACTATCATAATTATATATATGTGTGTACGTATGTTATAGTCTGATGTTAAATGGGCATGGTTATGTTGGGGTAGATCATTGAAAGATGATCGGTTGATTAATCATCTTTATTTTCAATAGGAGTTGAAGAATGAAGAGCCATCATTGAAAACCTTGCTTCATGTCGACTGCTTACTACAATATGTTAGAAACTTTGATACTCCCAAGAGAAAAAAGAAGAGGGTTTGCTTCTTATGTACATTAAAATATTATTTTGTAAACTACTCATCTCTTCTACCATTCGAATGATCTGGAGACGTGATTAAGTACTTTGAGCTCTTACTTTTATTCAATTATATTATCTTTGGTAAGTTATTTGCATGTGAGAGGAAAAAACAACATAAATTAAAGAAATTTATCGGATCAAATTGTAACTTTTTTTCTTTTTATCAAAAGAGAAGAAACAGCATCCTAGGTAGCATGAGATTAGGAAATAACATGAGATTTAATTGAATCCATTCAACTATATTCATACGGAAAAATTTATCCATTAGATTCGGCTTGATTATCTCATTGCAGGTTGCACGAGCTGCCAAACATTCGTACAGGATGTGCGAGATAGATTCCACACTTGTACCACAAATCAGTGACGGATCTAAAAATTAAAAATAGGGGTCCAAAATTTTAATATTTTAGTTTCTAAAAAATTTAAGTACGTAAAATTTAGGAATGTAAATTTAGTAATTTTCTCACAATAATGGGTATGCAAAATTTAGTAATATTCTCAAAATAATGGGTAAGTAATTGCTCCCTATGTAAAACCCCTTTCCCGTATTCAACCCCGAACACGAGTCAAAGATGTCACAAAACATTAGGAGACAATCTACATTTGAAAACTGGTAAAATTTTGTTTCTTTCAAAAGTTTACAATTCTTAGCTTTTATTGTAAAATAATTTTTCATATAAAAAATATATAATAATATTCTGACCTCTATTTAAAATTCAGTTTCAGGCAACAACTAGACAGTTCTATTCTTTTTCATATCATAAATAAAACTATCCAAAAACCATCTGATTTAAAATTCAATTACTTAATATTTAATACTACCCATACTTATAATTTATAGACATTTCTTACTCATATACATGCCAGCTAGAAACTTTAGAACACGATAGGATGTCATCACTGTTACCTGAAAATATTCCTCAATGTTTTTGTAAATTAGGACATGCTTTGATTATCATATGTTATCATTTATTTGCATGATTTGATATCATTCATTTGCATGATTTTACTTGTGCATGAATTTTCATGAGTATTAATAATTTGGTTGTCGTAACTTGCATCATTCATTCACTAAAACAAATTTATCAATTTATGATGAAATTTCGGTATGAGGTTATGTATAATGTCACAAAATATACTATAAAACAAATATATTTTATAATAATTTTAATAAATGTCATCGATTTTCGTCGCTATATGTTTGGAGCCAAAATTGCCTTAAGATTTTTTGGTGGGAAACCTTTCATTGATGTTTAGATAAAATGATGACGTTGTGAATTTGTCACAATTGAAATGAAAGTATCAGTTACAAATTATTATTATGATCTAATTTGAAGTAGTGACATTGAAAATTTGTCACCAATACAATTTATTTTTGACAATTTGATTTGTCATATTTTACAAGACATAAAATGTGACGTTTTAACGTGCCACAAAAAATAGGTTTAATGTGACAAACAATTATTTGTCACAATTTCTTATCTTTTATACGTCAGTTATAAAAGACATCATGAGCTCATGATTTTTTAGAAATTTAAAGTCATTAATTTGAATTATAGACTTATCAAGGATTGAACCTTTAATTTTATCCTTTTTGACTTATATTTTAAAGAAAAAGGTTTTTTTAGATATTATTGTATGTATGTGTAAATTTAAGACCCATTGACCCTTAAATTTAATCTTTAATTGACATAGTCAAAGGTCGAGTGCTATGACTAAAAGAATTTTTGGGTTTAAATTTTATTTTTAGTATATTAATTCTGAATTGCTGATTATTTTGGAAATTTTTTAAAGTTTATAAGGTCAATTCATAATATTTAGAAGTTTTATGCCATTAACGTGAAATATAGATTAATCAAGGACTGCAACACTAATTTTACTCTTTGACTTAAATTTAAAAAAATGAATTTGGTTAGTGGCACAACTCGGACCCATGCTTAAGGAAATTTAGACGTGTGATCAACCATTGAGCCAACTACAATTTTAATTAAATACTAATAATTACTTAACAACCCTATAACAACTGGTTAGGTTTTCAAAGAGAAAATTCTAGGCATCGTTCGCTTATCAGCAGCAGAAACAACAGCCGTCCTTTACCTTATTGACCAACCATTGCTCTTGCTGCAGTCATCTAGAGCCATCGTGGTCCATCGCTGAAGGTATGGCTTATGAGATATACGTTGATAGGTTGATTCAGTTATGGGTTGTTGAAGGTGTTGTTTCATCAAAGTAAGAAGAAAGAGATGAAGGGAAAATTGCAGAAGATGTGATAAAACGTTTTTTTAATGGAAATTGTTGAAAGTTACAGGATTCAAGTGCCAAAAAGATATATTACAACCTTAAAAGTCAATACAATTGCATCTTCATTATTCATAATTTCAAAGGTTCGTAGAATTTCTTCACACAAGTCTTTTTTGGATATAGTGCATTAAAATTCCAAAGCTCTGACTACTTTTTTTTTTTTATGAGCTCATTCCGAACTAAGCATTTGAAACAAATTGCACCCCAAACAATGGTGAATTATTTAAACACCATGAATATGAACATTTAAATCCACTATTTTGGATTTCTGGGATTTGTTGCTTGGTGGGTTGCTTGCTAATGCTAAGAGAATGATTTTCATTTTATGTAGTCCTTCCATTTTGACACATTAATAGTTACATGTATGTCTTTTAGAATAATTAGAATTGACTATTAAGCAGTTGCTAAAAAGCTTGACTGCCTATTGGTGTAGGCAACAAGTTGTTATCAATAAGATCGAACAGCTTTGTTCCCGTTTCTTTTGAAAAGGAATCGATAAGGCTGCTACAGGCGCGAGAGTTAGTTGAGCAAAAATTTGTCTACTTAAATCCGAGGGAGGTCTTGGGCTGAAGAACTTTAAATCATGGAACAAAGCTTGCATGATTAAACTCATCAAGAATATCCTTGCAGGAGAAGGATCGTTTTGGGTTGCCTGGATCAAAGCTTATGTATTAAAGGAGAAAAACTTTTGGCTGATTGAAGGAGGCCCCAATTTCAACTGGAATTTCAACAGAATCCTTAAGCTACGATCTGAAGCTTTTCCAGTTATCATTAATCGCACCCTCACTATAAAACAAATCTGGCAGGAAATTAGAATGAATGGGGATAAAGTCACGTGGCAATCCTTGATTTGGTTCCCGCATCATATTCCGAAACAAAGTATAATAGCATGGATGTCTCTTCTTGATCGACTCCCTACAAGGGATCGACTTCAACGAATGGGGATTATCACTTTGGGGGATTGTGTTCTTTGCAATGCAACGATGGAAACTCGGTCTCACCTGTTTTTTGAATGTCCCCTGGCTGCTAATTTATGGGAATCAATTTTACTCCATAATGGGTTAAAGAAATCTATTTCTTCCTGGGAATACATGATCGTTTGGGCAAGCAATACTTGGAAAGGCAAGTCTCTTATTTCAACTATTTTAAAGCTTGCTTGGTGTGCTAAAATCTATGTTTTATGGGAGAAACGTAACCGAAGAATTTTCTGAGGATGTACAAGATTTGCCGAAGACCTCTTTTTTTTCATCAAAGAATCCGTAGGAATCAAACTGAGAGGGAAAAATATTAATATGTCTGATAGTATTAATATTTTTTTATGTAATTATTGGGATATAGATTAACCGATCTTTTGTTTTGTAAGTAGGATGTACATAAGGTTTATGTGATCGATGATTTTTTTGCAGTAGTTTCTATTTAATTGGATAATAAAATTGAATTATCCAAAAAGAAGAAAGAAAGAAGCTTGACTGAAAAATAATGTATTCCTGTAAATAGGCCCATGAAAGAGCAGTGGTAACATTATGGACCCCCTTTGTATAGCCTTACAAGGACGGTGCTTTTTATCTGTATCTTTCTTTAATTAGAATGGTGTGTAACCCCCTAGACCCGGCCTATGCGTTTCGACTAAGTCTAGTGGATCACATTATAATTATTAAAGACATTTTTCGCAACCGTTATTCCATCAATATAAAATCACATTATAAATAACATGAAATTATAAACAATTTATACTATCAAAATCCAACTCGTAAATATAGTACAAATAAATACTAATTTAATTTAAAACATGTCTTCAAATTCAAAATCACAATAAACCGAGCAGTAGTAGCAAAAGTGTTATCATTATAAAATCCGATATTTTAAAATAAAGACCATGTCACCAAAATAAAGTCAACTTGCCAGATAAAAACATTACAATCTGATTTACTTCAAGAGATATGTTGATCCTCCAAGTGCTCGAACCAAGGTATCTACCCAACAGTATCTGAAAGGGGAAAAACATTTTCAAAAGGTGAGCTAGGCTCAGTGTGTCCCAACATTTCCATAAAATCACAATAGGTACAAATCATAGTCCAGTAATCTCACAAATTCGTAAAAGAGTTTAACTTTTTGAAAATCATAGTTTAAACCCTTTTCTGGTACACCATCAGTAGTTCCCAAAATTATTTTCCATATAGCTTACTTTATGCACATAGCAAAAAGAAAGCCGACTTAAGGATATGCTCTGAAGCTTGTATCCTTAAGCCCAAGTCAATAAGTCCATATAGCTTACCCTAAGCACACAGCAAAGGAAAGCCGACCTAATGAAACATCTTGGGGCCCTCAAGAGTCACATTAGGCCCAGTTAGCTTGATCAGAGCTATTCCATCGTAATTCAATTCCAAAAATCCAATTACACCGTGACATAAATTCCATAAATCCAAAAACATAGTAATCATATACCATTTCAAAACAAAAATTAGATAGCAGCCATATTCCATAAATTGTCACATTAAATTGGTGCATCCATAAAACAATAACCAATGAATTCGGTCTACCACATATTAAAACCAATAAAACAGTTCAATAATAAGTAGGGAACACACCTCGACAATAGATTCAAATAACAAATCTACTGATTGCTGGTTTCACCATGCTCTGCTACAGTTTTCGAACGGGTGAATACTGGCACACGTGGTTTAACTGATCTAGAAGAGCTGGGTCGAGCTGTCGAACGATCCGGAGAGTCTCTTGTACCTTCAAACAATAATATTTATCAGTCTCAAATCCTATTTAATTGTTCAAAGCTAAACTTCTTAAGTATATACGCATTTTTCGGGTTTGACTATCAATTTGAGGTATTTCGAGTCTGAATTTGGCCAAACGGATTGCGGAATCGGAATCAGGGCGTCGAAAAACATAAAGTATGACTTTTCGAAAATTCAAATTCTTGGTCAAAGTCAAAGTCAACCACTTTGACCGTAGATTTGGAGACCTTCGGATTCGAATTTGACAAAACGGACCACGGAAACGGATTCGGCACGTCGAAAACTATCAGGATAGGTATACTCGGAAAAGATTAACGGTCGTTTAATGCTCGGTCAAAGCCATTTTAAGTTTTGGTCAAAGAAAGTCAACGGTCAACGGTCAACGGTCAACGGTCGGGTCGGGTCAACGGTCGGGTCGGGTCAGACCGGTCAAACCGGTTCAGACCGGTCAAACCGGTTCGAACCGGTTGAAACCGGTCAAACCGGTCAGAACCGGTTGAAAACCGGTTAAACCGGTTTCCAGCAGCCACTCGCCCTGCGGCGGCACGTGTGGCGCGTGAGGCGTCCTCCGGGGCCCTAAAAATCCCGTAAAAATTTCTAAAAATTATTTTGAGCGATTTCAAGATACTTACAACGATCGGTTCAAATTTTTGAACGGCGGAGAGCTCGATTTCAAATCGGCCGAATCTTTGACTGCACCACCTCCTCACGCGCCGCCGTCTACGGCGGACAAGGTTGACACCGGTGAACTCGGAACGGCACAAGGAACACGATGGTGCGGGAGGTGTCGTAAACGGAGCAACGATCAGCGGTGAATTTAAGATTTCTGCGGCGATAGAGCTAACAAAACCGTCGCTACTTTGACTGGAAATTCCCGATGTTTGGTCGCGTTTCGCTTCAATTAATTTGAAGGGTTTGTTCCTCGCTCGATGATGAACACAACGGTGGGTTTAAAACGATGATCGGAATTTAGACGGCGTCGGAATCGGAGTTGGAAACTGCGTATGGGAAAGGAAAATTGGGAACATTTTGGTTCTGAAAATCAGAACCAAATGTACGCTTATAATCAAAGCTGCCGACAGTTTTAGGGTAAATTCAAGGCTTGGTCCTTGGATTTCCTTCACTTCTAAAATGGCCTATAAACTCTCATAAATTTTGATTTAGTCACCAACAATTTACCAATTTTCACAATTAACCTCCAATTTCAATTAAATATTATTTTGTAAATATTCGGGTTGTTACAATTTGAAGACCATAATCGTGAGATATCCTTAAATATATGCATATTTAATTATCACTGTTATTATCACTGTTATGGAACTAGTTTCACATTACAGATTAATACAACAAGAAATATGATTAGATCATCTAGCTGGCAGTGGTAACATTGGGTTTTGATTTAACAGTTCCACAAACTTCTCATTTCCTAACATTTAATTATATCTTATATGTCTTTTGGCCATCAGAAACGACTATGCTAAATCATTTGAGTCTTAAACCAGAATACTAAAATGAATGTTTATATGTTCTGATCTAACTTATTACAAAATTACAATCTTGTTACTTGCACAACTTCTGTGGGTAAGACATTTTTAAACTGCCATTTGTATGCTTATCTACCTTACCGAAATGAAAATCAGACTTGGTCCTACTTTGTTTATCTATTATAGTAATTACATGAACTCGCAACAAAAAAGATATGATTGGTTAAGCAATTTAAGGTATCCCACTGCATCTAACTATCAAAGTGGTATGCATCATTACAGAAGTATGAGTTGTTTGCATTAACTATCATATGTATGAAACTATCTACTTGTTTGCTTACATATGCATCTACAGTGAGGCCTTTGTAAATTAACTGACTTTATTTTTATTATTTTTGGTTGATGATGTGTTTTTTGTTATTTATTGGCTGTTATGGTTACTGGTGGTTCGAGATTTGGTTTCTAGCATTTGATTGCAAACATCTATTTGGATTCGATCCAAGGAGAAGGTAATATTTTATTTTCCTATTAGTTATCTTAATTAAACAATATTCATAGCTCTCGCAACTTCAGTCTGCAGATTTCCTGTCTTAAATCTCTAATGGTTTCTTTCCATTTGCATTTATCCAGCGCCATTGTGGTCCACCGCTTGACCAACCGCTGTTCAGCAACACTTTGCAAACCCCCAGTCACCCTTCACATACACCCCATCTGCTGAGCATCCTCCAGCGCCATCAACGCACCCTGACAACACCACCATGGTGCCCCGTCAGCGCTCTTATGCCTTGCTTGCCTAGCTGCTCAGCCCCATGCCACTGAACAACACCCTATCGCACACCTTCTGCTCCTTCGACTTCCATGTTGGTTTTGCATTGTAATTTATAAAAATATGAGCCATTATTGTAATTTGTGAAAATTTTATATTCATTGCAATTTTAAAAAATATGGGCCATTATTGTGAAAGATGTATGTATTTATTGTAATTTATAAAAAAAATATTCTTTATTATAATTTATAAAAAAATTTGTCTTTATTGTAATTTATACAAAATTTGGTCTTTATTATAATTTATAAAAGTTTTGTCCTTTATTGAAATTTATAAAAAAGTTCTATCCTTTATTATATTTTTTAAAAATTAAGCTATTATTATAATTTATTATTATTATTTTAAATAAAATGTAACGATATTTTTTTCATCAAATAAAAAAATATATTTTTATGACTATGTGAATATTTAGTGACAAAATTTTATATTATTTGATGACGTAATAATTGTTACTTAATACAAATAATAATGTGACATTTTACAATAACATCACTATATGTTTAATAATACATGACGAAAACATATACATCATCACATTTGACATTTAGTGACACACCTAGCGTGAAGTTCGTCGTAACATAAATTTTTACGTCACAAAATACAAATTGTGACATAAATGTAAGTTTCAATGATAATATTTCATATGTCACAAATAAACAAATTTATTATAGTGATTCAAGAAATTTGATGATGTACATGTGTCATTTTTTTTATATTTTATCCGCCTTAAAAGATGAAATTGTTGATAAACATTCAATTGGTGTGTTGGTGTAAGAAATTCATTATAGGATCAGATTAAATTAACGAGGTTCGACATTCTCTACTCTTTCTTTATTATGATAATAGTTTATGGTGTCATATTTTTTTTACATATATTATGATATATACATTATTATTAACTTTACCTTAAGGAATGTCTGGGAACTTGAAAAGGTGGCTCCTAGCATTAGTGATGTGATTGATGAGTATTTGATGTGACTAGTGAATCATGGTTCACTGTGTCTTCAACGGTACACCTGGTACATTTTAAGAATATATTATTAACAATTTCAATAATGTAATAGTATATTATAGTATGATCACTTAGTTTCCATCACATTTGTAATGTTACATATGTTACCAGACATGCATGGACTACATTTATAATATTAAATTATTATATGTAGACATGCATGGGATGGGAGAATTTCTCGCTTTACAGAGAGAAGTTGTAATAAGAAAATGTACCAGGTGTATCAATTCGTAATTAAAATCAACACTTTAGTACTAGTTTTAATTGCTACATCCAATAGTTTGTTTGTCCATGTGCACTCCAAAGGAATACAAAAAAGTGTGTCAAGAGGCTACATCAACGTCGAACTGTCTATCGAATTAATTTGACTTAAATTTGAAATATGCTTTTTTACTTCCATGATATCAGACTTTTTGGAAATCTCGTTTCTCATAAATGGTTCTATTATTGTTTTCTCTGTAAAGAAAAAAAAAATTACTCAAGATTTGATCAGGATCGTTGAAGAATACATTACTGAATTTTTTTTTTGGGATTTTTGGTGTTACTCTGCATTTGAAGGTAATTTGTTATATTTTTTCCATAATATTTTCTTGATATTATTCTAAATGGATTCTTATGTTTTTATGCTTCAAATCCCTTTTTTTCAAAGAGGGACACCACGTACACTTGTCTGTCAAATTAATTTGACTATATTTACCCCAACAGTGCTTTTTCATGTAAACTGTCCACTAATACTAAAAACTCAAGTTGTGGCTTTTGGAATTCAAGAAAAGTTTTCTTATCTGATAGTTGAATAATAACTGAAAAGAAAAAATTGAAATTTTTAGTGTTGCTCTCCAATTAAGGTATTTTGATTATATTTTTTTCTTTATATTTTCTTGATTTTATTCTAAATGGATTTTATGCTTTTTGAAATCCAAGTTTCTATTTATATGTAAATATTAGATAAAATGAAGCAACATATGCATAAATAAGTTCCCAAAGTTGAAATTGGTTTTTTAAAATGTATGATTAATGGACTAGTCATGTTTTTGTTGATTTGCTTGTGCCCTTGCTCTCATCTCATTGTTGTCAATGCGCACAGTGTGGGTGTGATTTATATTTGTCCTCCAGTCTGAGGTACATTGATGTTTTGCTCTAATTGTTGATTGTTTTTGTTCCCCTGGCATCTATGATAATAGTTTTACCTTGTGAGGTAAAACTTATGGTGTTTCGCAAATTTCTTAAGGAGAATAAGGTGGAAATGGCTCTGCTTCAAGAAACTAAGCAGTCTAAATTCTTAGTGGAGGAGATAATGAGGCTATGGATGGATGACGATGTAGATTTTTCTTTCTTGCCTGCTATTGGGAGGTCAGGAGGATTATTATCGGTTTGGGATAGAAGTAAATTCCATTTGCAGGAAGCCATAGTGGAAAGGAATTACATTTGCTTGTTGGGGTTTTGGACTCAATCTGGTATTAACTTGGTTGTAGCGAACATTTACGCTCCTTGTGTAGTGGCTAATCAATCCATTATTTGGGAAGCTTTATCAAACTTGAAAGATACTTTATCTTCGTTTTGGCTACTGGGTTGTGACTACAATACGGTGAGATCTAGAAGTGAGAAAAGTGGGTGTGCGAGTTTACTTTTGGGTAGTGAGGTATTCAATAATTTTATATCTTCTTGCAAGTTGATTGACCTACCAATGAGAGCATAATGCCTCGAATCCCAGGTCAGTAATTCGGGTCAAGTCGAGATCCATAAGTCGAGTCCGTTAGACCTTCTAAGAATAGTTTGAACCCATGTGAGTTGGGATTGGGCTTAAGTTGGGCACAAGAGCTTAAGTGTTGATGATGATTTTGAACAGGAGTTAAAGGAAGAGGGACCAGAAGTGCAATATGCCCATGAATTGAGTTAAAAATATGAAAACCCCTTTTTCATTTTAAGTGATCCCACGTGAACCCTTCTCCTTCATTCTTCTCAAACACTCTTCCTTTCTCTTCATCCTTCTTTCTTCTTCTCCTCTTATGGTTAAGCCTTAAAGGTGGGAGCTTTTGAAATTCTAAGTCCAATTTAAGTCATCCAAAATAAGAATATTAATCTTTATCCTTAAAACTTCAATTTACGTCTCATATCTCAAGTTTTGGTGGTGGTTTCATGAAATGGGTTTTAGGGAGGTTTAAAGGAATCAAGTGATCCAAGCTAGTTTTCAGCGAGTTTAAGTTATTTAAATTGTTCTTAACTCTAATATAAGCTCTAGATAGATTAAAAATTCATCTTCTTGCTTTAATTTAGAAAAGGAAGCGGAGGAAAACTCTAAAGCTAGGGAAAAGAAAAATTAACCCTTGGTTGATTTTGAGAGGAGTCCTAATAGTTAGAATCATCAGGTAACACATTTATAACTTTTTCATACCATTTGTGAGTCTTTAGAATGCATTCAAGCTAGAAAAGATAAGTTATGAAGCATGCATGATCATCCATTGTAGATTCTAGCATTTGATGTTATTTAATTTGTATGAAGCCCTATTGTGCTCCATTTTTTCATATATAAACTTATATTGGTCAATTGAAAGTGTTGGGATGTTTTTGTGAGGGTTTTGAAGTGTTTATACGTGTAAAAATTTTAAGTTTGTAAAAATTTTAAGTTGCATAAGAGGTTTCAAAACCCCTTTTGTTGGTTTCGAAACCATTTGTCCAGAATTTAAAATTTCATAGAGGTTTCAAAACCCCTGCCTAGACCTCAAAAATGAATGTTGAGGTTTTGAAACCCTTGAGGCTAGTTCCAAAATCCCTGCTTGAATTTGGCCAAATGGGCCTAGAATGGTACACAGATGATCGTGGACATATAGTATGCCCCTAGTTAGGTAAAGTTCAAATAAAACTTCAAGTGAGAATAAGAATAATGTATGATTACATTAGAAATGAGATAAATTAGGGTGACATAAAACTAGCCTTATTTGAATACTCGAGAAACAATTGAGACACCCAAGTTTTTTTAGTAGGTGATTAACAACTTTCGTTTTCGATGTCAAAATAATTCTTTTTTTTCTCAATTAATCAATAAGGAAATGCGTAGTATAGAGAAATAAGGGTTGAATCCTCATAGACTTAGAAAATCACAAATTTATGTTTGATTGGTTTTTTTAAACCAGGCGAAAGACAGTAAAATGAGGGGGTTTAGTGAAATGAGATTTAAATAATAATAAAAACGATTAAATAAATAAAAGCTATTAAAGTAAAAATAAGATAATAAAGGTTGTGAATGAATACTGTAAAAATAGCCTCAAGCCTTGCTTTGACTCAATTTCCTTTAGATCATCGAATAAGATTTTCCCTTCGAGATTCAAGTCGGTTACTTTGTCTACAAGGGTAATCCCCGTGACTCTATCTTGTATACCGAATACCCAAGGCAATCTTCTTTTCTCTCGAAAAAGTCATACTTAGCATATTGAAAACAAAGCTGAAAAATAAAAGAAAAATGAAAAGAACTTGAAAAGTAAAAAGAGAGCTTTTATAAAAACTAGAGAGAAAAGAAGATTGTAATCTCAATGATGATTTTAGGCTTACCCCCAAGTGGGTATTTATAGCCTCTCAAAGCCTAAGGATAAACAAGAAAATAAAATAAAATAATCCAAAGATAATTGTTTTTTAATTTAAATTCAAACTTAAACTAGTCTCATAATGCAACTCTGCTCGTCAATCTTCCAGAAGACTTGCGGAGGAAGTCTTATAGAAACTGTCGCTGACTAGACCTTCTAGAAATTGCCACGTCACACCTCGTCGTGCCCAGAGTCGTGCCCATGTCTCTAGCCATGACCAAATAATAAAAAAAATGCAGAATGCGTCCGTTTTGTCACTAATTCTGGAAAGTAAGGACCTGCACAAAAACAAGTATAACACGACCAATTCAGCAATAGTAATTCCACAAAATCGAAGAAATAACAACCAAAGATTAACGATTCTGAGCACTCATCAAATTCCCCCTCCTCTCTTATCTCATGCTTGTCCTCAAGTATGATTAATCAAATCAGTCAAAAATTTCATTTATCATTCTTTGTCAAGTTTCACATTCAAGGAAAGCAAGGTAGAGACCACAAGAAATTTTCAGGTCAAGACATCAATCCATTAAACATCATCAATTGAAACAAGTCAAGTGTGGTCATAATATCTATTCATTCATTAATATCAATGCTTATAACCTAACACCTTACCGGGATTTATTCAAATCACTCAATGTGTTTGGGGTAAAGAAACGCTCAATGTCAGAATCGGCACGATATTACCATAGGCCTGCAAGTAAATCAAATCTCAACTACTAATAAGAACAAGATGCATAAATCAAAGGGTCTTTTATTGGTTGTAATGGGTCTTATGTAAAGGTGGGGAAAAGGCTAAATATATGGCTAAATATTCAAGGCAAGGAACTAATAACTAATAATCTCAACTCCATCAAAACATTAAGCACAACAAGATAACATATCAAACAACAATTTCTTTTCAAATGCATTTTCTTTTCTTTGTTGTTGTTTCGTTTTCTATTTTTTTTTCTATTTTTTTCTATTCTTTCGAGCAACCTCTTTTTTTTTCTTTTCGAAATGTTGTTCATTCTTTTTTTTCATGGAGCATATATCGGATAATTGTTCACTTACCCTGAAAATGGTAGAAAAGAGTGATAAAATAAAAGGCTCGGGTTTATAAATATGATGAAAACAAAGAAACGTGAATAGGCTCAAACGTGGTTAACTAAGGGAAAAATGCATGGGTAAGCAATTTAATGGGGGAAGCGGAATGGTTAATCCTAAGGTGCCCAAATCATTTTTTAAGCATCATGTTCATGTGTAATCTCGACAGTATTTAACATGCAGGTTCTAGAATATCAATGTCAAATTTGACTCACTCAATCCAACAAAATGAGAGCGAAAATGATATGCTTGTAAAGGCTCAAATCTCACCAAATTATTTTCATGCATTGAGCTAATCACATTGCAACCAACAAAGTCATGAAATATCACAAAAATACCAACTTATCACAATTCATGCTATTCGCTATCAAGAACATCTTAACCTAAACAATTATGTGTTCCCAAACAAGCATAGCGTTCCAAAAATTTTCAACAAGATAGACAATCAATGAAATTTCTGATAAATCCAATCAACACATACTAACATCGAAACATAAAGATAAGCAAAGGGAAATTCAATCCTACATTCTACTCCCCCTCACTTAAAGCGTTTTGCCTCAAAACGTAAAATTAAAGTGCAATAGAAGGAATAGTGTACTCCTCAGATTTAATGTCGACCACGGCCTCGGCCGCGGTGGGAGGTGCTAGGACGTAGGTAGGAGAGAATCTCAATTATGTTCATCTCCATTAGTGTGGAGGCGGTCGTGGACTTCATCCATTTGAGATTGCATATCCAGGCGGGGTGTTGTAGGTGGCGGCGCTGGTGCGTTACGGCGCATAAAGACTCGTTCGCTGGAAGGAGTGAGAACACCCGATGGAACAAAGTATGGTGCGCTCGAGGTTCCCGCAAGTAGGCCCATCAAATCAAAGCATCGCTCATCTAAAGCATCTGTCGAAAAAGCATAAGTAAATCGTGTTACATCAAAATTAGCGATCCGAGAAGCTAAATGAGTAATGTAAGGGCCAAGTATAAGTGGGTGATTGGATCGAATAACGATCTCAAAGGCCTGAGCAAACCAAAATCCCAAGTTCATACGTTCGCCGGCTGACATGCACCATAAAAAGAATAGCTCAACTCGGCTTAAGAAGTAAGACGAGTTGTTCCGGCCGGAATAGTTGTAGGCGAAGAAGCGATGGATGTAGCGCAAGGTCGGGTTGTGGATAAGATGGTCTCGAGTCGAGTGAGCATTGAACGTGTGGCCGGCTAAACCGGTAAGTGCCTCATAGACCATGTCAACATCGAAATTCTGCGAGATCTCAAGTAAAGCAATTAAATACGCCTAATCTGTGACATCCGTCACGAACCCATAGCAAGATTAAATTATGATATAGACATTGAAAAATAACTTCCACATAGTCAGAATGTAATAACATCAGGTGAATTAACATTAAGAATTCGTTGCTGCGAAAAATTAAAAGTGGCATAGAACTAAAACAAAAGTTCATAAAACGTTCCGCAATTAATCATCGTGTATAAATTCCAACCAATGGAGCGAAATGTGCGAGAACAAACTCACGTAAATGCAATGTTTCTAAAGTATAAGTCGGAATATACTTAGCTACACGGAAAGGACGGTGTCTTACTGACTCAAAACGTACCAGTTTGTCATTGGAAAATTGTAAATACCCGTGCATCGTCTCCTCGGGAGGGACAGTGTATGACCGACCCTGTCGGTTATGCTCTGGGTTTTCGTGGGTTGGTGGTGGGCTGTCAGGAGCATCCCTCGGGCTAGGTGGACGATTCGGCGAAGCATCATGCCTGTGGTGCTGCCGAGAGCTTGACGTCGTAGGCGATGGGTACGGGGGTGGAAAACCGACAGTAAAGTCCTCTGTAAAACCATAGATTGGGTGGTACATTAGTAAAGGTTGAATCGAAACAGGACTAGAGTTTACCTCGAGAGTGTTATCCGATGCCACCGAATGCATCGAGTAAGACGGGAATGCCGTCTTTCGTGAGTGTGAAGATGGTGCTTCGGTCAACATTGAGTGAAACAACGGAGATGGAGAGCGTGGAGGTGATGGATGGAGAGATGTGCCTGGTCCGGGCTGAAAGAGGCGGTCAGCGCAAATACCGAATGATACAGAGATGTTGGGACTTGGCCACGACCTTGTGTAGGTTGAACCGGGGGTGATGGCGGAATGGAGTCGGAGTCGCTCGGTAACTCAATGAACGTCGGTGCATTTGAGCAACGATGTCCTCCTAGGACGGTGGGTGGAGGAGCGTTGGTGTTGTAGGGTCGATTTCGTGTACACACCATCGTTGATTAGGGGTAACGGGTGGCATGAGTTTTGAAACGACTAGATTTTTGTTGAAATCGCTGGCGGTGAGAATGGGGAGGGGTGGTGGTCGATTTGGAGAATATGAAGGGGGTTTAAGTTTGGTTTCTGCCGTGGGTTTTATAATTGGAAGTAATGAGGACTTTTGGTTTTTTTATTTGGATAAAGGTGAGTTTAAAATTGAAAAGTGGATTGATAGAGATTGGGGTTTGATATTTTTATGATAATAGGTGTTTGAAAATTAAAAAAGTGTAGTGATAATAGGAGTGGAGTCCACGACAAAGTAAAGAAGAGGGAATTGGGGAGTGTGGGCAGTAGAAAAGAAACAAAAGGTGGGAAAAATTATTTTTTGGTTTGCTAACGTGTGCCAAGCCTCCCTTGGGTTTTGCTAAAGTGCGCCGTTAATGAAACGGTGCGCACAGTTGGGCTTCTCCTTTTTTCTGCTTTGTTCGATCGTGTACTACATTGTAGGTTCCGAAATTGGCATTGTTCGAATGAAATTTCTGCAATTCTTTATCATTTAAGTTTGAATAAAAATATTCAGTTCCTGCAAAATAAAAATAGAAATTAAATTAAACATGCTCGATGAAACAAAAACAAAATGTAAAATGTAAAAATAAAAATAAAAATAAAAATATAGCGGAATCGAAAACAATGGGTTGCCTCCCATGAAGCGCTTTTGTTTAACGTCGTTAGCTCGACGATCTCATTCAGACTACAGGTTCTTCTAAGTCAAGATCTTCAATTAAGCAAACTTCGCTATTTGCATAATACGGTTTAATCATGTGTCCATTTACTTTAAATCGAGTGGCTTTAGCTTCTACCCACTTCGAAACATAATCAACCGCAAGAATTATATAACAATTGCCAAAAGAAGAAACAAATGGACCCATATAGTCAAATCCCCAAACATCAAATATTTCGTATATATGTATAGGATTAAGGGGCATTTCGTTTCTTCGACTTAAATTACCTGCACGTTGACAATTATCACAACACTTGCAAAACAAGTAAGCATCACGGAAAATATGAGGCCAAAAGAATTTGCATTCCAAAATTTTATGAGTAGTTCACTTCGGTCCAAAGTGTCCACCACAGGAATAAAAATGACAAAAATTTAAAATTGAGCTTACCTCGCTTTCAGGAACACATCATCGAATTACCTGGTCTGAACAATTCTTCCAAAGGTATGGATCATCCCAAATGAAGAAATGAAATTTTTTTTAATGCAGTTTACTTCAGCTCTCGTTAAACCAGACATTAATTTACATGTAGCTAAGTAATTAACTATATATGTGAACCAAGGTATTGACTTCTGCGCCATCATCAAGCTTTCCTTCGAGAATTCTTCACGAATGGGAGGATCAATTGTAGTGATTGGAAGCCGGCTTAAGTGATCGGCCATTAAGTTCTCACATCCTTTCTTGTCCTTGATTTCCAAATCAAACTCTTGGAGGAGTAAGATCCAACGGATTAGTCGTGGTTTCACCTCTTTTTTGCTGAGCAAGTACTTCAAGGTTGCATGATCAGAGAAAATAATAACTTTAGTGCCAAGAAGATATGATCTAAATTTATCTAATGCAAAAATAATAGTGAATAATTCTTTTTCGGTCGTTGAATAATTCCGTTGTGCGCAATCTATGGTACGGGACGTATAAGCGATAACGTGAGGCTCTTTCCCAATCTTTTGTCTGAGCACAGCTCCAACACTTCCATCCGAAGCATCACACATAACTTCGAAGGGAAAGTTCCAATTTGGCGGTTGTACCATGGGTGTCGAAACTAACTTTTCCTTTAATACATCGAATGATTACTGGCATTATTGGTCGAAATTACAGGCTTTATCCTTCTGTAATAGCTCGCACAATGGTTGCGCCACCTTAGAGAAGTCTTTGATGAATCTATGATAAAACCTGCATGACCAAGGAAAGAACGAATTTCCCTCACCATAGTGGTGTAAGGAAGTGAACGTATTATATCAGTTTTTGCCTTTTCTACCACAATTCCTTTAGATGAAACAATATGGCTTAGAATTAAACCTTTATCAACCATAAAGTGACACTTTGCATAATTCAAAACAATGTTAAATTCTAGGCACCGACGTAACACATTTTTCAAGTTTAATAGACACACATTGAATGAATTATCGTAAACAATGAAGTCTTCCATGAAGACTTCAATACATTTCTCAATAAAATTAGAAAAAAATACTAATCATGCACCTTTGGAATATGGCAGGTGCAGTGCAAAGTCCGAAAGGCATACGTCGATAGGCGAAGGTGCCGAAGGGGCATGCGAATGTCGTATTTTCTTGATCTTCAGGTGCTACTGGAATCTGGAAGAAACCTGAAAATCCATCAAGACAACAATACTGAGATTTACCATCTAATCGTTATATCATCTGATCTATGAATGGAAGAGGAAAATGGTCTTTTTGAGTTAAAGAATTCAACTTTCTGTAATCAATGCAGACTCTCCATCCATTCTGAACTTGTGTTGGCATAAGTTCTCCTTCAGAATTTTCGATCATAGTAACTTCTGTTTTTTAGGAACTACATGTATCAGACTTACCCATTTCCTATATGAAATTGGATATATAATATCTGCATCTAGAAGTTTTTGTGTCTCCTTTTTTACTACTTCCATCATTGGTGGATTTAGCCGGCGTTGACCTTCCCGTGTTGGTTTTGCGCCTTCGGTTTTAATTTTATGCATACAAGTAGATGGACTCAACCCTTTGTGTCAGTGATTGTCCATCCTATAGCCTCCTTGTATTGGCGCAAAATAATGATTAAGTCATTTTCCTTTTCGGATAATTTTTTTGATATAATTACTTGCAGAGTGTTGTTTGCTCCGAGGAAGACGTATTCAAGTGATCAGGCAATGGTTTAAGTTCAACTTCGGGCACCTGCAAAACAGAAGGTAAAACTTTAGGCTTAGAATAAATCAAATTCAATTAGGTATGATCGAAATTCACGTTTTCATCATGCTCCTCTAGCTCCCTGCATATATCAAAGGAAAAATTAGTCCTTAACAATTCATCAGCCAAAGGATCAATTAAATTGACATAACTTAAACTTTCTACTTTATCAGGATATCTCATTGCCTTATATACGTAAAATTTAACAATCTCACCGTCAAATTCTATAGTTAAAATTCCGCTCCTAACGTCAATTTTTGTGTGTGTAGTTCTTAAGAAAGGGCGCCCCAACAGGATATCAGACGATGTGTTTGTGTGATCATTCTCCATGTTGATTATATAAAAATCGGTGAGAAATATCAATTCATTTACCTCCACCAATACATTCTTTAAGAGTCCCTCTGGATAGATCACTAACCTATCAGCTTTATTTTGGTAGTATAGAGATCCTTCAAAAATTGGGCATACCTTGGAACCTTCCGAATAACCTCGAGGAGAGGTATGTTAACTTCCACCTTCTGAAGTACTCTAATATTTCTTTTTCCTTAGCTTTTTTTTATCTTTTTTAACTAACCTCGATGAAAAAGATGGTGGAACGTCATAGAGCGGTGGCGTCGGGTCGTCTGTTTGTTCTTCGTTATTCTCTTTCTAGGATCATGGATCATCAATCTTCTTATATTTTTGGGTTGCTTTGTCTGATGGAACAGGTGGAGCCACTACTGTACAGCTCTGAAGAGTGATGACGCTGATGTTCTCCCTCGGGTTTACTTCAGTTTTATATGGAAGCTTACCTTGTGATTCCAAGTGACCTACGGTTTGAGCTAGTTGATTCACCTGCTTGTTTATCTTTTGTAAGTGGGCTTCAGTACGATTCTGGAATTTTTCCTGGGAAAGTTCTAACCTCTCGAAAATCGACTCCAATGATGTCTTTTGCGGCTGTTGTGGTGGTGGAGGTGGTCTCGCTTGATAAACTTGATTCGGTCTCGGGTTCTGAGCATAAATGAAGTTCGGATTATCCCTCTATCATGGGTTGTAAGTATTGTCGTAGGGGTTGTAAGTCTTGCCGTAGGGGTTATCAGATCATTGGGGAGGTCTCAGAAAATTCCTAACTGCATTGACTTGAGCTGCTGTGTCATCTTGAATCAGTGGAAAACCGTTTTTCGGATGATCAGGTAATGCACATATTCCACATAATCGGTTTTGTCCCGTCTTTCCTGTAACAAGAGAATTTACGACTTCAGTTAACTTATCTATTTTATTTTCTAAGGAATACAAACTTATCTCATGAACCCTTCGATAAGGTTCATTATTTGGGTGGAATTGTTGGGAATTTACGGCCATCGTGGATATTAAGTCCCTTGCCTCGGTAGGAGTCATATTTACCAAGGCTCCACCGCTGGCAACATCGATCATTTTTCATTTCCAGGGGAGATAATCCTTCATAAAAGTATTGAATGAGTGTTTTTTCAGTTAACCCATGTTGTGGGCAACTAGAATATAACATCTTAAATTCCTCCCAGTAGTCGTAAAGTGACTCTCCATCAAGCTGCTTGATTCCAAGTATTCTCCTTCGTAGTTCACTTACCTTCGCCGTAGGGAAAAACTTGTCAAGAAAAATACGAGTCATTTGAGCCCATATAGTAATAGAATTAGGAGGAAGATAAAATAACCACTCCTTAGCCAAATCGGCTAAGGAAAATGAAAAGCTCTAAGTTTGATTTGGTCTCGGTTACTCCATGTGGTATCATACGAGAGCAGACCATGTGAAATTCCTTGAGATGTTTGTGTGGGTCCTCGTTTGGCAATCCACGGAATGTAGGAAGGAGATGAATAAGGCCGATTTTCAATTGGTACAGAGTTTTGCCTTGGGGAAAATCAATGCACATAGGCCCTTGTTCGGTGGGTGCCGCTGCTAACTCCCAGATAGTAGGATCGACCATCAGAATTGTATTAACGGATTCACCTAAATTTGATTCTTCTCCTGGATTTAATTGTTGTCTCTTTCTTTCCCGAAGCATCTGTGTGGAGTCTCCTAGCTTTGTCTTTGATCTCCTGGTCGTACTCCACTAATGCGCCCGGATTAGTCCTGGTCATAAATCAAAAGCAAACAAAAAATTAGTAACTTTGGCGAAGTCCCCGACAACGATGCCAATTTGACAACTATCATTTTTTATGTCAAAATAATTCCTTTTTCTCAATTAATCAATAAGAAAATGCGTAGTATAGAGAAATAAGGTTTGAATCCTCAGGGACATAGAAAATCAAAAATTTATGTTTGATTGGTTTTAAACCAGACTAAAGACAGTAAAATGGGGGTGGGGGTTTGGTGAAATGATATTTAAATAATAATAAAAATGATTAAATAAATAAAAATTATTAAAGTAGAAATAAGAGAATAAAGGTTGTGAATGAATACTGTAAAAATAGCCTCAATCCTTGTTTTGACTCAATTTCCTTTAGATCATCGAATAAGATTTTCCCTCCGAGATTCATGTCGGTTACTTTGTCTACAAGGGTAATCCCTGTGACTCTATCTTGTATACCGAATACCCAAGGCAATCTTTGATTCCGGCTTCGGTAATTGATTCTAACAACATCAATTGTTGTATATCAATTACCGTTTAAGTTCGTGGAAACCGACTCGGATTGTTTCTTCAATAACCATCAATTCTGATCTCAATTCCCTCTTGGCGAAGCCATCTCGCCAAGTGTGTTCCCAGGAAGTCAAATTGCTTTCTATAATCCGAATCTTCCTCCCACATGTTTACTCGCAATAACCTCTTGACCAAAGTCAATCTTTGATTTTGAAAACTGTTTTGATTTTGAAAAATAAGCGCAGAGATTGAGAGAGATATTCCAAATATATTAAGGGCTTGTTTCAATTCTCACGTTGGAATTGAGTCATCGCGTCAGCTCTTGGCTTATGAAAAATTTAGCTAAGCATGACAAAAGTCATACTTAGCATATTGAAAACAAAGCTTGAAAAAAAAAGAAAAATGAAAAGAACTTGAAAAGTAAAAAGAGAAAGCTTTTATAAAAACTAGAGAGAAAAGAAGATTGTAATATGAGTGATGATTTTAGGTTTACCCCAAGTGGGTATTTATAGCCTCTCAAAGCCTAAGGATAAACAAGAAAATAAAATAAAATAATCCTAAGATATTTTTTTTTTAAATTTAAATCCAAACTTAAACTAGTCTCTTAATGCAACTCTGCTCGTTAATCTTCCAGAAGGTGTGCAGAGTAAGTCGTCTAGAAACCGTCGTTGACTGGACCTTCTAGAAACTGCCACGTCACACCGCGTCATTCCCAGAGTCATTCCCATGTCTCCAACTATGACCAAATAATAATAAAAAAATACATAATGTGCTCATTTTATCACTAATTCTGGAAAGTAAGGACCTACACAAAACAAGTATAACACGACCAATTCAGTAGAAATAATTCCACAAAATCAAAGAAATAACGAGCAAAGATTAACGATTCTGAACACTCATCAGTGATACTAGTATCGACGTTTAGAATCAATCTGGATATCCTTAGGTAGTATGGAAGACACTTTAAAGTGACAAACTAAGGCCAAGGCCCGACACTCGTAAGAGGTAGGTAAGTCGAGGGTGTTGATTGATGTAGAGTTTCAGGCTTCATCGTCAGTAGACTAGAGGGGTGTGTGAGCTCCGAGATGCAAAACCCTCAGCCACACCAAGATGTCTACCATAGAGTATAGAGTGAGTATACTTGTATACTCACTTATGCATTAGACTTGATAGTTTGAACATTTTACTAATACACTTTTAGTATGATTTAGTTGTCAATGTGGCACTGGGCTAGTTAGTTCAGCGTTTGGAATTTGTTTACTTACACGTAGATTAGTAGGTGGATCTTTCGAGGAGCATTTGAGTGGCCAAGGTCCAGACCAAGTGCAGAGCAAAGTACTTCTCGAGTTATTTTCTTAAAGGGCATATATATTTATAGACCCTGTTGTACACTTGAGTCATAACTTTATTTGAATAATTGGTCTATATATTTTTATGTATATATCTATTTTGGGAGCTCCCGATGTACAATTCTAATTACATTTTATGGAAGGATTTCTTCATTAAAAATCATTTTCAAATGGTCATTCTATTTAATAAAAATAAGAAAAAAATTGAATTAGTCACTCCGGTGGTTCCTTGTGGTATTCTAATCGGTCGACTGTGTATCTTATTGGTTTAAGGTTTTACAAAGAAGCAAAAAATCACATGGTTTGGGCCTCAAAAGAAGAGGAGCCTTCTTGATAGATTCCTACTAGATGAGTAATGGTTGCAAGTCTTAAATGATTTAGTTCAGAAAGGCTTGAAAAGATCAATATCGGATCATCTGCCAGTGTTGCTATCGACAAAGAACATTTATAGGGGACCGAGGCCGTTTAAATTTGTAAATGCTTTTTTTTGGATAAATCAAAATTTTATTATCCAAAGAACAAAGAACAACAACCGTTCAACCAATCAAATAATCAGCAAGAGAACAAAACAAGATACAAAAAAAAAAACAATGATTGGTTAAACTATGCCCCAATCATTACATAGAAAGAAATTAGTGCTATCTAATCTATTAATAGGTTTCCCTCTAAGCCGTATGCTAACAACTTCAATGATTTCCTTGATCAAATTATAATTGGAATGGGATCTGCCTTGAAATATCCTTCGATTTCGTTCTTGCCATAAGGAGTAAACATAAGCATTCCAAGCAATTTTCAAGATAGTAGTAATAAGAGATTTCCCCTTTCATTTTAAACAAGCTCGATAAACCATATCATCCCAATACAGAACGGTGAAGTTCATTCCATTCAAATTAAGGATAGCTCTCCAAAGATCAACTGCCAAGGGGTAAAGAGAAAACAGATGATCCCTTGTTTCGTTATTATTCCTGCAATTAACGCAAGTTCCATTAGTGGTGATTCCCATGATTTGAAGCCGATCTCTAGTAGGTAGCCTATTTAATAAGGCCATCCACCAATAAGGCTATGCTTTGAAATGTGCATAGGGTACCAAATAAGCTTGTGCCATTGCACTTTCAGACGTTGCATCCGGATATTGTCCCAGATTTCCTTGGTCTGTAGGGAGCCTGTACAAAATAGGGGATAAGCCGTGTCCCTCAAATTGAGTATTCTATGAATACTCCAGCTTGTAGAGTTCCCAGCTTCAAACTGCCAAAAGCTTTGATGTTTAAAAATGTAGTGATTAAGCTAAGCGACCCAAAGTGAACCATCACCAGAAAGAATCTTCCTTATGAGACTAATAATGCAAGCTTTGATCCAGGTGGGAATATTTTTCAAGCCTAAACCACCTTCAGACTTAGTAGTGCAGATTTAATCCCAACATACTCTAGCTCCTATTACCTTTTTGTCTGCCCCTTTCCAAAATAACCTTGAGCATAGTTGCTCCACATATTTTAAGATAGAAGTTGGTAAGATTAGTTGTCTACACCAGAAGTTACAAACGCTGATTAAAACTGATCTGATAAGTTCTAGTCTACCTGCATAACTGAGGTTTCTAGCAGACCAGTGGTGCAATATCTGTCTAATTTTGTCAAGCAAGGGTTCGCAGTCCTTCAGAGACAGTTTATATGTGACAAGGGGGATACCAAGGTATCTAACTGGTAAACATCCCATTTTAAACCCTAAGATGATTTTCAGATCCTGTAGAACCGAATAAGAAATACCATAATAGAAAATATCACATTTGGACGAGTTTAGTTTTAGACCAGAAATTTGATAAAACTGATAAAGAACACTCAAAACACCTGCCACTGAATCAACATTTCCTTTACAGAAGATCAGGAGGTCGTCAGCAAAGGAGAGGTGAGTAAGCCCAATTTTCTTGCATTTAGGGTGATAGGCAAAGAGACCTTTGGTTGCAGCAAGATTAAGCATTTTTTAAAGAACATTCATAGCAAGCACAAAAAGATAAGGGGAAAGAGGGTCCCCTTGTCTTAGACCTCTTGCCCCTTTGAAATAACCTAGCAAGGTACCATTAAAAGCAATAGAGTAACGAGCCTGGGTGAAGCAAGATTCAATCCAAGCAATAAAAGTAAGAGGCAGGTTAAGCACTTTAAGAATTGATAAGATGAATCTCCAATGCAATGAATCAAAAGCCTTATGGAGGTCAATTTTCATTGAGCATCTTGGAGATGAATTTTTCCTTCCATATCCCTTGACCATCTCCTGAGCAAGAAGAGAGTTATCTATGATGTTGCGACCATGAATAAAAACAGTCTAGTTCAAGGTGATAATCTGGGGCATGAAAGATGTCATTCTACTAACAATGATTTTGGAGATAATTTTATATAAGACAGAACAACAGGATATTGGCCTATAGTCTTTGACATCACAAGGGTTGGGAACTTTGGGAACAAGAACAATGATAGTGGAGTTGAAAGATGGATGTATGAAACCATTACAGAAGAAGTACTTCACTGCATTGGTAACATTTTCTCCCACTATAGACCAACACTTCTTAAAGAAAACTGGAGAAAATCCGTCTTGGCCAGGAGCTTTATCATTTCCTTGAGAGGATAAGGCAAAATGGATTTCTTCAGTGGAGACCTCCTTAACCAGGGAATATAAAGCTTCAATGGGAAAAGAATAGTTAAGGGGATCTTTGAGAATTGAGGGTTCAATGTCCTTGACCAGAGGGTCGACAGTACCAAGAAGCTGGGTGAAAAAAGAGGTGACCTCATTAGCCATGGTATCAAATGTTTCAAGTCTTTTGCCCTTATCATCAATGAGGACTCTAATAGTATCCCTTTTTTTTGGAAGCAACAATTGAATGAAAAAACTTGATGTTTTTGTCACCATCGTTTATCCAATGAATTTTAGCCTTCTGTTTAAGAAACATAGATTCAGCTTCTTCCAGAGCCTTCAGCTGATCTTGAAGGTTAAGTTCCTTCACAATGGAATCATCTCCAATCAGAGTAAGAAGCTGCTGATTTTCCAGTTCAGCTCTTTTTAGTTTCACACGGTTTGAAATGTTGCTGAATTTATCTTTGTTGAAAGACTTTAGGCAGAGTTTGAGTCTCTTAAGTTTCAAGAAAAGAGTCAACATGGGATCACTAAAGGCTTCTTGATTCCACGAGTACCTAACCAGATTGGTGAAACAGGGATGGGAAGCCCAGAAATTAAAAAAATTGAATGGTTTAGGTATGGTGGCAGGGTTATCTTTGGAGATCCAGATGATGGCCATGCTATGATCGGAGATTCCAGGGGAAAGGAATTCGACAAATGAGTGTTGAAAGAAAGAATCCCAGCTCGAGTTAATCAGAATCCTGTCAAGCTTCCTAGCAAGAAAGAATTCATGTTTCTTGTTACTCCAAGTAAACTTAGGACCAAAATAAGGATGGTCAAGGAGTTCAAGCTCATTAGTGAATTCTTGAAAATCCTTCATATCTGGTAAGGAATAAGGACCTAACAGCTCATGGTCAGAGTTTTCGTGAGAAGGTAAGAATATGTTATAGTCTCCTCCTAAGACCCAAGGGGCTTGATTAACAATAGTGCTAACTTCCTTTAGCTTATGCCACAGTAGTCTTCTGTTGATCCCTTCATTACTGCCATAGAATGCAGAAATGTAGACTGAATTTCCAAAAGCAGTCCCTTTAGCAGTGATACACTGTTGAGAAACTTGAATGATAGTTAAATCAATTCCCTTCCTCCAAAGAAGCCAAATTCTGCCATTATAAGCATGATCATAATTGGTGCAAACATTTCAATTAGAGAATTTTGAATTGATGATAGATTCTGATTTTTCTACTTTCACTCTGGTCTCCAAAAGGCAAAGAATATCCACATTGTTTTGTAGGTCTCTAAGAGCCACTTTATTCTATTTTAGAGGACTGTTGAGTCCTCTTATGTTCCAAAACTGATAAGCATTGGGGTGGTGTTCCCAAGGAACCCCTATGACTGGAAACTGATTGAGTTTTTCTTTTGTCAAGTTGGTCTCTTTTCTTTGTTTTCATCTCGTTAATTAAAACATTAACACCCAATAAAGCAACTCTAGGCTTCCTTTGAGGAACTTCTAAAGGAGATGATTCCTCAACAGAATTGAGGATATCAAATCTGTTTTTTGAAGGAGCAAGGGTACCCTTAGCATTGTCCCTTCTAGGCCGACCTCTACCTTTTTTGAAGATTCAGGATGAGTGATGGTAGGAGCTTCAAGGGGAAGAGTAGAAGAAAGATAATTTCCAGAAGATAGAATAGAAGTAGGAGCTTCAGCAGGCTGAAAAGTCGAATTATCAACAGGTAAGCTTAGATCAGAAAGTTCAGAAGACTGAGGACCAAAAAACTCCTTTTCAGCAACTAAATTAAGACTATTTTTAGTAGCCATGATCTCTACTTGATACACAGTTAAAGGAACTTCCACTTCATGAGAGATTAAGTGTCAGAATTGTTAGGAAAATTCTCTAAGGCAGAGGATTAGTATCAGCATCACAAGACTCATTAGTGTTAGATTCTTGTAGGACTTCAACGCCTCCAATAGCTTCAACCCCTCCGATAGGACTAGCTGCTGGATGAGCAACAGATCCTTCCTTCTTTTTTCATAAATGGAAAACATAAGGGATAGGGTTAGAATTTTGCTGGCATCTTTTTTCAAGATGGCCAAACATCTTACAGCTCTTACAAACATGAGGGTACCATGGAACCTCGACTTTAATCGAGGCTTTAAGACCATCTTTAAGCATTACTTCAATGAAGTTAGGGATAATATCGTTGACTCCTACTTCGATACAAACTTTCGCAAATTCCAGCCTAGACTTCGAAGCAGTAACAGAATCCATTGATAGAGGAACACCAATGGCGCTGGCAATGTAACTAAGCCCTAATCAGGAGAAGAGCTCTAATGGTACGTTGAAGAGATGAACCCAGACAGGGATCTTAGTTAAATCAAAATTCAGGCTTTTCATATTAGGTTCCCATTTTCAAAGGATTAGGGTTCTGTTATGAATGTGCCAAGGGCCATTATCGAGAACCCACTCTCTGGCCGATTCATTATCGAACGAGAAAATAAATAAGTTGTTGCCAGCAAAACTGACCTGGATGCACGATCCCAGCAGAGCTTTACTCCAGACATTGTCAACAATAGGTTGCAGCGAATAGAAGTTTGGTGAGACTACGAGGAACTGGCCCACCAGGGAAAGTTTCCACTCAGAAATACCAGCATCAATAATTTCTGGAGGGGGAAGCACAATCAAGCAACTATCGCGGACATTTGATGGATAGAACTCTAGGTCTTGCGATTCAGATCATTTGAAGAGTTTTTTCCAATCCATTGCAAAATAGATGAGCGACAGAAGAAACCCAATAACAGTGAAAGATGAAGAGAGGCAATCGGAGGACAGACGAACGCGAATCAACATAAAGCTCGGTTGCCATTAGTCCTGCTAAAATGCACCCAGAGCATTCCTTTATCCTGCGCCATTTTCTTTTTTAATTTGTAAATGCTTGGCTATTGAAAGATGAGTACAAAAATGAGGTAAATAAAGTTCTTGGCAGTGGAGGTGCAAATCAAACAGATTTGTGGTTGAAACTATATCGGTTGAAGGGGAAATTAAGGAGATGGAATGTCGAGCATTGTGAAGATTTTAATACCAAGGTAAGGTCACTGGAGGACAAGATTAATAAATTGGAGGAAGCTGGGAATAGAGGTCCTTTAGACGACAGAGATCAGGCGGCTTTAAGGGCTGTAAAACTGGAATTATGGGATGCATTGCAACTACAAGAAAATCTCTGGAGACAGAAATCCAGGATGAATTGGGTACAACTGAGGGATTTAAATACCAGCTTCTTTCATAAGACTGTGAAGATTAGAGCTAAAAGAAAAGTAATAATTGGCTTGAAATTTGGTGATAAATATTGCGGGGACCCGAGTAGCTTGAAGAAGTTGATGTTCTCCCATTTTAAAAATCATTTCAATTGCAAGAAAAGATCTTGGATGTCAGAATTTAACCTAGCATTCAAAAGTGCTTTGAAGAAGAAGGCAAAGAAGCTGGAGGCTCCTTTCTTAATAGAAGAAATCAAACATGCTATTTAGAGCTGCGATGAGTTGAAGGTGTCGGGGCTGGATGGTTTCAATTTGAAGTTTTACAAACACTATTTGGTGCTGTTGAAAGATAATTTGCTTCTGTTGATGAATGCGTTTCACGAAAGGGGTAAGCTGCCAACAAACATTAATTCCTCATTCATTTCTCTGATTATGAAATCAAATGGAAGTTGACAGCCTTAGAGGTAAATTTGGGAATGTTGCTTTTGGTCTGGCTAGTCAAACATTTTTTGGGTTGCCCCAATAGTTAGCATTAGATGGTAGGGGAGAGGTGCTTTTTAAAGCTTGGTGGTAACGTAATGGGTTTTGTTTTCCTTTTTCCCATCCTGACAACTTTCCAGAGAGTTGATCTGGTTGAGTTCTTCATTGTTTTTGCTGCTCAAGTGCACACAGGTGATTGTGGGGTGGTGTTTGCTTGCTGACTTTTGCAAGTTTTGGTGGCTCGTGTTTTGTCTTTGGGGTTTGTTCTTTGCTTGTATTTGAGAACTCCTTTAGTAGAAGGCTGCTGGCTTATGGTTTCATTCTAGAGTTTTGGTTATTTCCATTGCGTAGATGCGATGTGATTAATTGTTGGGTCTTGAGGACTCCTTTGTTGCTCGATTTGAAGGCCATAGTCGTTGTTTAGTTGTAGTTTTTACTAGGCTTGATTAGACTCTGCTTTTATCTCTATTTTGTACTTGTTGGTAAGCTAGATTTTTGGGGTGGTTCGTTTTGTCGTGTTTTGGTGCTTTGTAGTTAAAATTTTCGTTATTTGCATCCTTGCCTAGTTAGAATTAATTTTTTCTTCCAAAGAGATTTTTAACGAGGCTTCTAAATTGTGTCTTTTTTTAATAAATCACTTGCCGAGAAAAAAAATCATATTACACAATATATACATACATGATACATGCATTAATATATTACACATATATACATATCATACATGCATGCATGTATGCATTAATAAATTATATACATACATATCATACATTCGATTGAACATGAATACATACATATCATACATTCGGTCGAACATATCATACATATATGATGCATGCATTCATAAATTATACATACATACATACATACGTATCATAAATGCATATCACATACAATTATAATTTAATATACATACATGTCATACAATATTACATATATACAGTACAATACATAAATACATATCACATACAATTATACATACATGATACATGCATTAATAAATTACATACATACATGTATTACATAAAAAGTAAAATTTAATTTTTGAAAAATAAAACTCAAAATGATAAAAAATGTAATCATTAAAAAATAAATTTATTGTTATACCTTCAAATTTATCGTTAAAATGTTTAAAATTATAATCAATAAAAATCAAAATAATATAATTTATGATTAAATTGAATAAATATGAAATTAAAAACCAGAATTTAAAAAAACTTAAATTATATCTATGGATCAAATTGAAACAGTCACAAAACATAAAACTTAAATTAATATAAATTAGACTAAATTGCATTCATCTACAAAGTTGGTGACAAGGCTACAATTTTTAAAATTTGTCCCAAATTGCCAAATAATGGAGCGATTGTTTCCGCATCAAAAATCATTCCGCGTTTTCAAATCACAGAAAAACATTATAACCGTGAAAGTTATCCGCGTCACCGATCCGTGTATACGAGAAAACTATTAGTTGAATATTTCACACGGATAACTGTCCCAAATCAAAATTTCCTCACTTTCCTATAAACAATTCACAAAATTTAGTTTCTCCTTCAACTTATCAACGGGGGAAATTATTAGTAGAACATTTCACACGATTCAACGTCTAGCTCGCCGGGGAGGAGTAAAGCGTATCATCAACCTAATATACGAGGAAACTCGTGGGAGTCCCAAAGATTTTCTTAGAGAACGTAACCGATCGCGCTAAGAGAAAGACTGTGACTGCCATGGATGTTGTTTATGCTGTGAAGAGGCAGTGCAGGACTCTTTACGGCTTGGTGGTTAGCTGATTTAGGGTTTAGATTTTCGGAAGATGTTGGTGGTGTGGATTTGAAGTCTTGCGATCAAACTCAAGAATGTTCGAACTTTTTTTATTGTAGTTCTTGTTAGTAGTGTTTTCATGGAATTATCGGGATTTAATATTGAGTCTTGATCTTTTCATTTATGATATGTAATCTGTATCATCGATTACAGATCTTAATGAATTTTAAGTGTTATATGTATAGTTAGGTCGTTAGTGACACGTGGTTCTATTATACAAACTGAAAAAAGCATTGTATGGGCTGAGACAGGCACCAAGGAACTGGTTCCTTAAACATCAAGAGTTTCTACATGTTCTAGGATCCAAATCATCGACGGTTAATTCTTCTTTATTTGTGCGCAAAACGGATGACAACATTACATACATTGTTGTTTACGTAGATGATATATTAGTCACAGGGAATTCTCAAAAGGATGTGTATGAAGCCATTCTCAAATTAAATGAAAAGTTTTCGTTGAAGGATCTCAGACAACTTAAGTTTTTCCTTGGAATCGAGATGCACAGGTCTGAATGTGGTATGATGTCAATTGTATGAAGTTTGCAGAAAACTCAATTGTATGATGTCAATGCTGCCACTACTCCCATGTCAACCTCTACAAAGTTGAGCAGGCATGAAGGAAAGGTTTTAAGTGATCCGAGACAATATCGAAGTGTAATAGAAGCTCTTCAATACATCTGTCATACTTGACCGGACATATCCTTTGCGTTTAATAAAGCAGCGCAATTTCTACAAGCACCAACTGAGGAACATTGGTTGGCTGTTAAGAGAATTTTACGATATCTACGAGGAACGTTAGAATCAGGTTTGTGGTTTTCTTCACAAGTACAGGAAACAATGCAACTCAATGCTTTTTTGGATGCCAATTGGGGGAGATGTTGATGATAGAAGATCAATCTCTGGATATTATGTCTACAGTGGAAATCATCTACCCACTTGGAGCTCAAAGAAATAATGTGCGGTGTCCATGTCAACTGCAGAAACTGAGTATAGGAGTCTTTGCAGATGTAACGTTGAAGGAAACGTGGGTTAAAGCCGTCTTACGAGAGACGGTCGTTCACTTGTCAGAGGTATCAAAGGTTTGGTGTGACAACACCAGTACAGTGGTTATCACTATAAGAAAATTTTAAATTACCGATGGAAAATTTTCAATGGATTTAAAATCAACCACAAATTATCAATGAAAATAAATGATTCCGTCACAAAATTATTAATTTTCGACCAAATTATTTTTTTCGTCAGAAAGTCTATTCATTTAAATAAAAAATTATTAATTTAATTTCTGATGGGACAATGATTCCGTCAGAAATTGTGTTGAACTTTAATTAAAATATACTCATTTAATTTGTGATAGAATCATCAATCCGTCGGAAATAAAAAAAATATCAATTTAATTTATAACGGAACAATGATTCCGTCAAAATTTTTTTAATTAAAATATAACAATTTAATTTTTGACAGAGTAGTCATTCTGTCGGAAATAAAAAATATACCCATTTCTTCTCAATAGTTTTAAAAAATTCATGTGTAATTAATACCCATTAAATGTTAGCTAGCTACCCCGTTTCTTCCCAATTTTATTCCCCCATTTGCTGTGTATTCCCCCCATTTACTGTGTATTCCCCCATTCTTCTCACTGTCAATCTTCCATTATTCTCTGCAAGCAAGACACCAAGCTTGGTTGAAGGTATTTTCTATTTTCTATTTTCTATTATCTTAAATATTTAAATTTTCATTTATATGTCCACTTGAAATTATAATATATTGATTTATGGATTTATCCTTTATTTTTTTATTTATATGCATTTATTTTTTTATTTGATATTGTAATTTTAGCTTGGAGAATGTTGTTTATCTAAATGATTTAGATATTTACTTTCATGACTTATATAGCATACTCAATCATCTTGTTATAAAAAATAAAATTTTTCTCTACAAAGATTATATAGCATACTCAAATGATTTAGATTGTTTTTGTTATATAGTGTAAATTGTTTCTTTTTTTATATAGTTAATGGAAGTTGTTTTTGATTAATTAATAAACTTATTTTTAATGATATTGATAACATAATTATTATTTTTTACATTTAAAAGAAAAAGAAAATTCTAAATTTTATTTTTGGTATTTTTGCAGAACTCTGAAATTTTCTATTGAATTTGTGAGCTGAGTAAGTTTTAATTTATTTTTTACAATATAATGCTATCAATTTATTAGTATTAACCTTTCAATTAAAAAGGTGAAAAATATATCAAAAAGTAGAGAAAATATTTTTGCATGTAACATAGTTTAATAATTTTTTTTTGCATGTTAATAAAAATAACAATAAATTCTTTTTACATGTAATTTACAATAATAATACCATAAGTCCTATTTTTTTATTTTTTAGGAAATTTAAAAAATAAAATAAAAATTGTTAAATAAAATTTTACTAATTTAAGTATCTTAATTTAATATTACAATAGAAATAGGTTTTGGTATTCTGTATGGATCGATCTTGGATGTACAATATTAATAGGCTGATAAATGGTCACATTATTAATCCTGGTTTAGAGTGGCCATTGTTGGAGTTCATCACATTTGCGTTAAGTAAGCCAATATTTATGGATCGAGGAAATATTAGGTGTCCATGTAATCGACCTAAATGCAGAAATAAAAGTTTTCGAGATCCAGAAACGGTTAAAGTTCATGTGATCACTGAAGGGTTTGTTCCGCATTATCACAATTGGGTGCATCATGGGGAGCCACGTTTTTATACTGGTTATATAACCATATGACGTATTTTAATACTCCAGCTCCAGAGGATGCATACGATTTGTGTGGTAGTAATCATGAATCCAATAATGACGTAGATGTTTCTGGTACTGAATTAAATGCATATATGATAGAAGATGATCAACCACCAACTGCTTTGACACAGATGTTGTACAATAGACTTCGTGCTTCTTCTGAACCGATATGAGCCGGTAGCACTCAATCCAAGTTATCAATGGTTTCTGAATTATTACACTTGAAAGCACAATATCGGATTCCTAATGCATGCTACGATGACCTTTGTCGAATAATGCAGAGGTTAATGCCCGAAGATAATGTCATGCCCAAAAACATTTAAGAGACGAAGAAAATTGGTTCGTGATATGGGTTTGTCGGTTCAAAAAATACATTGTTGTAGAAATGGTTGCATGATTTACTGGGGTAGTGATTTTGAATTGAGCGAATGTAAGTTTTGTGATCATCCTCGATACAAGGATAATGCTGGTGAAGGATCTAGTAATAGAAAGGTGTACAAAAAATGTATTACTTCCCCTTAACTCCTCGGTTACAAAGGTTATATGCCTCAGAAGTTACTGCTAAGCATATGAGGTGGCATGTTGAGCATCAAAATGATGAGGTCGGTCTCATGTGTCGTCTTTCTGATTCTCTTGCTTGGAAACATTTTGATAAGGAGCATCCAACATTTTCTTATGAGACTCATAATGTCAGGCTTGGGTTATGCACAAACGGTTTTCAACCTTTTTGTCAATCCGAACAACAATATTCTTTGTGGCCGGTTATAGTAACATCATACAATTTACCTCCTTGTATGTGCATGAAGGATGAGTTTATGTTTTTGAAAATAATTGTGCCAGGTCCTAGAAATCCAAAATATAATATAGATGTCTTCCTGCAATCCTTAATTGTTGAGTTGATACATTTATGGGAAATAGGGGAGGTAACATATGATTTGTCAATGAAGCAAAATTTTTTGCTTCGTGTTGCCTTGTTATGGACTATCAATGATTTTCCTGCATATGGCATGATGTCTGGTTGGAGTACAACTGGAAGAATGGCATGTCCATATTGCATGGAGGAATCTGAAGCATTTACTCTTCATCATGGTGGGAAACAATCTTGGTTCTATAATCATCGTAAAATTTTACCTCATAATCATCATTTCAGAAGAAATACTACAACTTTCAGAAAAGGTAAAAAGGTTCTAAACAATCCTCCACCAATTAAGTCTGGAAGCGAGATACTAAACGAGATCGATAATTGGGGTTTTGTAAAAGTGACTGAGTTGGATGCCGTCAAAATTAATGGACAATTAACTCAATTATGTAGTTGGAAAAAATATATCATCTTTTGGGATCTACCATATTGGTCTTCAAATTTGATCCGTCATAACATTGATGTGATGTATGTGGAGAAAAATGTTTTTGAGAATATATTCAACACAATAATGAATGTTGAAGGTAAGACAAAAGACAATGCAAAATCTAGAGCAGACTTACAGCTTTATTGTGATCGTCCTGAGTTGACAAATCAAGATGACTCTGGTAAATATCCAAAAGCATGTTACACACTAGACAAACAAAGGCAGAAAGTGTTATGTGATTGGGTGAAAGTGTTATTGTGACCTTCATTAAACTCTTTTTCCCTTGTAAATTCGTAATCCTAATTTAGGGTTGTACGAACTGGTAAGATACGCCCACGCCTTAACTGAAGAATTCTTCTGTGATAGCTTAGGATGAATAAGCCGTGCCCACGCCTTATATGAAAACCTCTTCTGGTCTTCTCAACTTCTTGAATTCCGATTTTTCCTCCTTTATTTGGGGATTTTTTGAAGATCATGTTAATCATTAGATTTTGAACTTGTTTTATCCAAATATTCAACCTAATCCACAAAATATGAAATATAATCAAAATTCATGATTTAAGCAATTTTAGTTATTCAAATATGAGGAAAATATCATAGAATATATGTCTAATATGCATCTTATCATATGGTGTGAAAACAATTAAAAATCTGGTTGGGAGCGTGGGTGCATCGGTACACTCTCAGGGTGCATCGATACACTATGTGTAAAATTTAAATATTTCGACCGTTATAAGACCTAGTGCATCGGTACACTTGGGGTGCATCGGTACACTAATTACATTCGATGTTTCAAAAGAGGCAAGAGTGCATCGATTCATGGTCTGTGCATCGATACACAAAGTGCATTCAATGTTTCAATAAAATCAAGACTGCATCGATGCATGGTTGTGCATCGGTACACAAAATGCAATCGAAATAGGGTGTGCATCTATACATCCATTAGTGCATCGGTACATCCCTTTATAAAATTGATTTTTGGATCGATTTTGGTTCAAAATACTTTGTAAAAATTGTTTCAAAAATATTTTAAGTTTAAAACATAATTTTACACTTTAGTAAGGTTTGAAATTGACCTTTGCTAAACTTGGAGTAATATTTGTGATATTTGAATAATTTAATCGACTATAATTTAAAAATGATTATAAAATCTTAAAATTCAATAACACTTAATTTGTTATATCGAAACATCAAAATGTTTTCAACAATTATGGTTCGAAATACTTTGTCAATTCAACCAAAATTTAATTGTCAATTCACCCCCTCTTGGCTATTTCATCCTATCGATTAACTCAACATTTTCAACAAAAAATTTAAGTAATAATTGAATATTTAATAATTTCTTAAAATTTATAAAAATTAATTAACAAACTTGTTTGTTATATCAAAAAATAATTTTTTAAATTTGTGATGGAATATGTGGACCCATCACAAATTTATGACGAATATGTGGATCCGTCACAAATTTCTGACAGATTCATCTATTCCGTCAGAAATTTCTGACGGGTTCACATGTTCCATCGCAAAATTTTATTTTTCACACAGCCCGCCCTTGTTTTTCAATTTCCTTCCAATTGCAACATCAATTTAAAAACTTACCCGCTTTTTCCCCTTATTTTCTCCTATTTAAACCTTTCTAAACTCAATCTTCTCTCATTTCCTTCATTTCATCTCTTCTTAACTTTTTTCTCTCCAAAAGTTCTCTTAATTTCATCCTCTTTATTATCATCAACTATCAATATTGATGTAAGTTCTAATTTTGTTTAATGTAATTTTTCTTAATACATGCTTTATTTATTGTATTATTTTTTTATTCCCTAACATCTTTCATTATATTTTGTAGGTTCACAATTTTTAAATGATAATAACTCTTTAGTGTACAAACTTTGTATTTTACTTTTTCTTTATTATTGAATATTGTATTTTTATGTATTGTGTACAATCATATATTTATATTTATTAGAAATATTGTATTTTGAAATATATGTTGTAAAGTCATGTTTATCTTAGTTAATATGATGAATTTAATTTTGTATCATATGTTATTATTTTGGCATTACCAAATTACAATATAGACTTGTTAGTATTATTATTATTATCTAATTTTTTAATTAATGTAATTATTTTAATTATATTATTATTATTTTTTGGTCTTTTAATTAATTAAATAAAAATATGGATTTATAATATTTTTTTTGGAGCGAATGTATTTTTTTCGAGTAGAATCCCGATAAATTTTCCCTCCTTTTTTTTTAAAAAAAATTAAGATTTAGATTTCCGACCGAAAACATATAATTCATCGGAAATTAAAAAATCAGATTTTCTTTTCATATTTTTAAATATTCCGAAAGAAAACATATGTTCGTCGGAAACATAAAATATAATATTTTATTTATACATAACATTCCAATGGATTTTAAATTTTTCGTCAGTAATATGACGACTTACTTTATTCCGTCGGAAATGTTGGTTTTCGACCAGCGTTTTACTGACCACTCTCTTCCCTCAGAAATTTCGTTAATAAACTTAGATTCCGTCACAAATTCTCTCGGAAATTCCTTCAGCAATCCCACGTTTTTTTTTGGTAGTGTATGGCTTCCAATCCGATATTACATGCTAATAGTAAACACATGGAACTTGATCTACACTTCGTACGCGAGAAGGTTCCGACGTGTAAAGTTCAAGTCAACTATGTGCCAACAAACAGCCAAGTAGCAGATATTCTAACTAAGCCTCTTGCTCTCAACAGGTTCAGAACAAATTGTGTGTTAGATTTTAATTAAGTCATGTAAGAAGCAAGGTGAATGTTAAATGTATATCTAGGCCGTTAACGTGGTTCTATTGAACACGTGGCTCAGTTTGTTATGTAGTTATAACAGCTGGACGTCTTGATGTGATGTGCTTAAATAGCCAAGCGTCTGTAGAAAGTAAACACATCTTGTTTCACTAAAGAAATATTGAAAAGCATTCTTGTTCTTATCACCTTCTTGCCCTACGTAGTCTTCATTGTTGAATCTTTAACATTAAGTAGAACTTATTTGAGTTTGATCTCTCTTTCTCAAAGATGTTTGCCATTTTTCTTGTCAAGAGTGTTGCTTTTATTGTGCATAAGTTAGTCGAAATAGACATTAATAGCGAGTATATTTGATATAGTTTGGGAACTTTAATTTTGTATCAGAGGTCGTTTGATAAAATCTAAAATGTTTGGCACTGTCTCCTTAGTTTTATCGTTGATTGGGCCGGATTAGGTTAATTGGACTAGTTTAATGTTTATTGATGCTTGCGTCTTATAAATTGTTGTTGTTGGTCTCACTGAATTAAATTGTAAATTCTTATAAGTAGTTACTCATAGATGTCAACACATATTTTTGTCCGGGTACAACACTCTCAACAATTTTAATTTAGTGGGATTTAAAAACAAACGTTATAGTTTTAGTATGATTCAAACTCTTAAAAATAGGATAGAGTTTTACTAAGATTAAACTCCTAAAATATGATAGAGTTTTACTATGATTTAAACTCCTAAAAATAAGTTCCACAAGCATTATAATTGTCATTATAACTCACTATTGTAACGGACACGATTTACATACAAAATACAGAGGAAAACACGACAAAATACAAAGGCAAAGCTATTGTAAACGATTCGAAAAGGAAATAAAAGGTAACATATTTTTTACCTTGATTCGTTCATTTCTCGCATGTCCATGTTATTTTTCTTGAGATTTGGTTTAATAATTCAAAATGTGGGTTGTGCCGATGACCAAAAAGGGTGGGGTTTCGAAGTTTAGAACCTAGATCTACCCCCGAGGTATGTTCCTATTTTAAATATTCAATTCTCCCCTAAATCAATTTTTTCCTTTGAAATTTGCCCATCGATTTGTTTTTCCTTTTAATTTGGTCTCTTACATTTACGTTTTAATTATTATTATTTTTTTATTTAACTTTATTTATACGCACATTTCTGTTATTACTCATTTTTATTTAATTGCTTTGTTTTTTTTCATGTAATTTGTTTTTACTTTTTATGCATTTTCTTTTTTACTTTAGTATATTTTTTTATTTTTTATATTACATATATATATATATTATTTCTTATTATTTTTTTATTAATTTATATATTTACTATTTTTTATGTTTTTATTTATTATATATATATATATATTTTTACTTTTTTATTATTATTATTTATTTATATTTTTTCTTCTTTTTCTTTTTTTTATATTTTTATATATTTTATTTTACTTACTATTTTATCTTTGTTTTCTTTATCTTATCTTTTATTTAATTTGTTTTTTCTTCATTTAATTTTATTTTTTATTTCTTACCTTTTTATCTAACACGTTTCTTGGCTCTCTTAAGGGTACACCTTTAAAACTATCTAAGGTAAGTAATTAGGATCGTATTTTTAACTTTTAATTTTAAATTACAATTTTCATAATTTAAGACAACTGAAAATTATGTAGTATTGAAAGGGCAGTTCAAGGGTGCTAACCCTTCCTTGACTGTAACCGACCCCCGAATCTGACACATCCTTGGAAAGACGCAGATCATGTAAGAAATAGGTATCCGATCAACCTATTTATTTTAAAATAAATGATCGGTGGTTACTCCAATTCGTTTAATCCAAGTCAAAGCCCAATTCCGGGCCCACCCGAAAGGCAGTTCCGACAGCTTGGCGACTCCACTGGGGACACATGTAAGTGAGTCAGGCTAAGGTAATTTCCAGTTGTCTTTTTAACGAAAAGGGTAAGTTTAAATTTTAAGGTAACATTTCGATCCTTATTGCTTACTTTTGATTATATTTTCGAGTAAATAGTTGTACTAACCGTTTTCTAATGATTTCAGCCCAAACTTGTTTTTCATCTAAGGCTCTATACCCGAGCTTCGAACCTTATTTAAGTGGGGGTGAAAGCGACGCCTTCGTGTGAATTTATTCACCGTGCGGACCTACCAAGTAGCATTCGGGATTCATATACCTTATGTCTTCGTGTGAATTTATTCACCGTGCGGGCATAAGGGAATGTCTCCTCTCGAGTTTAACTTAGTCCACACAAGCTTGTAATGGGCTTAGGACTAAGGGTCTGGCAAGCCCAAGGGGGCACCAGCAAGGAGAACTCGGGTACCTTCTTTAGAACCTAAATCGGGAGATTACAGGGAATTAGAGCCCAACCCAAAACCTCATTCCAAACCCTAGGCTACTTTGTTTCTTGCTTTATTTTCTGTTCAAAGGATGCGAACTAGACAAATATGCGGTTAGGTTTTGTTTGAAATTAACATGCGGGATAGAGATCATGTTCGAGTAGGAATTAAAACATATGAGGTAGATATCATATGGGGTAGGATTTTTTATTTTTTATTGTTTTGATTTACCTCACTAACTCTTTTTATTTTTTATTCTCTTTCATTTTGTTTTCATTATTCGCATCATTTAAAAGAGGCGTTGATCCACAAAAAATATGTTTGTTAAACATGAATAATCTGCATTAATTGACAAAGGGGTTGTAATACAAGAGATGAAAATACAGAGGACATTCTACAAGGCGACTATGTGTCACATTCAATCCAGAAGACATGGTACCCAAAATTGAAGAGTGTATCACTACTGCATTATAAAGGACTCATAATGAACCAGGTCTACATCAAGCACAATTAAAGTCTATCTTTGAAGAACTGATTGACAGAGGTTGTAGGGGCAAGATGAAGGTTACTGATCTTGGGAGTCCCTTCAAAGATAACAATGGCAAAACGATAGCTGAAATTGGAGATCCTTACTGACGAATTCAAGAAATAGACAAATGAACTTTATATAGTTACTATCAATTGAGGGCTGCAATGGCGTATTCGTTGGGAATATGTTCAACAAAAGATAAATGTTAGAGATGCAACCATACGAGACTTCTTGGGCCAGTACAAAAAGCAACTCAACATTTGCACGGTTCGTCCAGAGAAGCCAGAGTGGTTCGACAGGTTATTCAACAGGTGATAGACGAAGGCAGAAGACTAGTCAACATATCAGTAGTTGTCAGGATATTTTGTCTCTTAAAAGATAAAACACTTTTGTCCCACATAAGGATTATTTCTAATAACAGACACATTTTTTAGGATCAATGCCTCGAACATTGCATACATTATGCATTTAAACATATTTTGCATTTTGTTATTTTTTCTTTACATTCGCATTAACTAATGGAAGAATGTCTAATCAGAAGGAGAACATACTAGAATACACAATCTCAAGCATTAGACATACCCCATCCGCATAACACCCGCCTAAAAAAGAGGAAAATGGAAGCCAGAATTGCTCAAATCGAGGAGAACATGTTGAAGCTCCAGAGGGAGTTGGAAGACAAAATAAACCAGAGTAGTCTGAGTACTCTGGATACAATCATGAAAAATCAAGAGTCCTTGGTTGATCAAATTGTGGCCAAGTTGTCTGGTCTACATCAAGCAAGTCCACCTGGGACATGATCACCGGAAGGGGTAACTATACCACATACCCCGCAAGTGGTTATCGCACCTGGAATCTTACCTTAACTTCAAGGGGACTTATCCACTACAAAAGCAAAAACCCCATCTACTGCAGAGATACAAACTGCTATATTTAACCCTAAGAACAATCTGGGTTATTACCATGTGCTAGATTTGGACGAAGAGGACAAAGCAAAGAAGATGGAGGAAAAAATCAAGCAGTTAGAGGAGCAAATGAAGGTAGTTAAAGGAGACCATGACTACCATGGAGTCGATGCCGCGGAACTCATTCTAGTCACAGACTTAGTCAAGTATTTCTTAGAGCAGTACAAGCATATTAATGATATGAGACCGGACCGAGTCATGCTGCAGAGCATGGAAAAGAAGCATAACGAGAGTTTTAGACAATACGCATAAAAATGGAGAGATTTGGCGGTACAAGTTCATCCACATTCGGATGAAAAAGAAACCCGGAAGCTTTTCGTACAGACTTGGTTATGGCCGGAGAAATGATCGAGTCGGCCATAAAGCAAGGCAAAATTAAGGATGAGGAGTCTTGTAAGAAACCTCTTATGAGGGAGAGGGAGAGAGGGACGGAGAGGGACGGAGAAATTAACCACATAAAACACCTCAATAAAGGTGTTCCAATCTCCAGCCCTAAATCAACTACAACTATACCATCAGGTACTTCTAAACAAGATTCCAGAGAACCCAAAAAGGAAAGAGAACATTTTGACCCTATCCCGATAAAATACAAAGAACTCTATCAATAACTTCTTGACACCCACGTAGTGTCACCATATCCGGTGGAACCCATGAAGCCACCATACCCTCATTGTGAATATCACGGCGGTGTCCCGGGGCACACTATTGAGTACTGTTACGCATTCAAGAGAGTCGTACAGAAGATGCGTAACCAGAACTGGATCGACTTAGGGCATCCAAGTGAGGAAGATCATTTCATCATTTGAGGCATTCTGTTTGAATTTTTTTTCATCTTTTCTCAAGTTTTGTAAGGACTTTTAAATAAATTTATGTTACTTTAAAGATGTTAAGCAATGAATTACATTTGCAAACTTGCAATTCTTTGAATATCACCTGAATTAAGAAACTCTGTAAATGATTCAAAGTTATAGATCTTTGACGAAGTAACATGATTTAAAAGAAGAACTTTGACCTTACCCAGAATAACTCAAACACCGTACCCTTGCAATCAACCAATATAACATTTTCCTTTCATAAGGTGCGGACAACATGGGGCATCCTTTTGCATATGACATTACTCTTCTTTTTATTTAAGACGTTCATTGATGATAATGATTTTTCACAGATGGAACAGTCGAGTAGGTGAATCTAGTTTAGGTCAGTGATGGTTCTTCTTGACAATCTTAAGAAATTAAGTCCGTAAAGCTGAGCTATTCCACTAATGCAATTGGTTATAGAGGAAACTTGAAAGCCCTGGCCTTATGAGTAAATTACGTTTAAACCATGACATTGCTCGAACACTTGGCAATTCGGTGTTTGCTACATTGCTATTGTCCGGCCGTAGACTTTGTGATGAGATGAACCCTTCAGTTTACTTGATAAAAATGATTATAATGTTAAGCCATCACTCTAAAGTAATTGGTTAAACGCCCCGGCTTTATGGAATCAGCTAGCCAGATAACGGCAAGTTAAATCAAATTTATCTAAGCAAGAAACTTTCGATAATGATGGACTAAGGGAGTTAAAGAACACCTGTTATAGTCAAATACACACGTGCACTCAAGAATTTCATTTTTAGACCGATATTTCTGCACTACCTTTGTTAGAGGAGCTTACAAAACTTGAACAAATGAAAGATTTCAGAGGACCGAAATAGAAGGTCTAGTAATTGATCAGGCTAATTGCGTCATTTTTTCCGCATCCAAAATGCCAAGCCAAAGAAAAATCTATTGCAATAACCGAAAAATGACATTTTTATGGCTGAAACCTTAGGTCAACCTAAAGACAACTTATCCATTCGAACATTTGTCAAAGAACTATAAATTTGAAAGTATTAAAAGAGCTATTGATTCCTTTGATATACTTTGAACTCATGTTTATAATTTGATTCAATTGCGAGCATGAATTAATGAGCAATATTTTACAACATTTTTTATCATTTTCCCTCCTAACACAAGAAAAAGGAGAAAAACATTTTCAAACAAAATAGTCTCATATATGAAAGGTATGTAAAGCCAAAGCTTAAAAAGAGAATGGGGCACGATCGATTCCAAGGACCAGATTGGCAGACAAAGCACGAGGCTCCATCCAAGAGATAACACATAATTCATTCATGTTGTATGCTTCTTAGACATACTTAGGTATATCACATTCATCATTTTAGCATACAAGATTTTTTGCAGCTTTTAGAGTCAAGTTTCGACTTCAAGACGAAGGATGCTCGATTCGAAAGAACCTCTAAAGAACGATGGTGGTTGCTTAACTCAGCAGTGAGAAGCTACACCTCAACCAACTTGACATATCTACAGATTTCACAGTTAATTTCAGATAAGTTCAAGAACCAATTCAAAACAAATCTAGTTAAGCTCAACTCAACAATGAGCAATATCTTTCTAGTTAATTTCTTCAAGCCATATTTCAATTCCATAACGGAAGATATCCAGCTGTCAGAATTTATCAGTGGGCTTTCCGTAAAAGGGGAGTCATTCAAAGATCATCTCATTTGGTTCAGACTCGCTCAAAGGAACCACTTGAAGAACTATGACTGGCTTAGACCTGTGAAGGAAAACCATTATTTTAAAGACAACATTTGTAGAATAACTTAAGTCGAGAAGGGTTATCTGCCAACCAAAGACCTTCGAGTTCGACTACGCTCAGTTCCAAGGCACATCATTTGCAGCATAGCTTAAGTCGAGAAGGGCTATCTGCCAAAGACCCTCGAGTTCGATTACACTCAGCTTCAAGGGCACATCATTTACAACATAACTTAAGGCTATAAGGGTTATCTTTCACCAAAAGACCTTCAAGTTCGACTACGCTCAGCTCCAAGGCACATCATTTGCAGCATAGCTTAAGTCGAGAAAGGCTATCTGCCAAATACCCTCGAGTTCGATTACACTCAGCTTCGAGGGCACATCATTTATAGCATAACTCAAGGCTAGAAGGGTTATCTGTCACCAAAGACCTTTGAGTTTGACTACGCTCAGCTCTAAGACACATGATTTGCAGCATAGCTTAAAGTTGATAAGGGCTATCTTCCAAAGACCTTCGAGTTCGATTACACTCAGCTCAAAGGCACCAACATTTTTCGCATAACTCAAGGCTAAAAGGGTTATCTACCAACCAAAGACATTCGAGTTCGACTACGCTCAGCTTCGAGGGCACATCATTTACAGCATAACTCAAGGCTAGAATGGTTATCCATCACCAAAAGACCTTCAAATTCGACTACGCTCAGCTCCAAGGCACATCATTAGTAGTATAACATAAGTCGAGAAGGGTTATCTGTCACCAAAGACCTTCGAGTTCGATTACACACAACTCACAGGTAAACAAAATTTACAGCATAGCTCAGGGAGAGAAGTGCTATCTGTCAACAAAATTGTCGAGTTCGATTCCATTCAGCTCAATGACACATTAATCACACTACTGTCTGGTTGTAGTCGAGGTTTTCAAGTCGAGAAGAAGACCTGGGTTAGCCGTGCCTTAGTGACAAGAAACTGTTTCCCGGCAGCATAGCTTAAGTCGAGAAAAACTATATGTCAATGAAGACTTTTCGAGTTCGATTTCATTCAGCTCGAAGGAATGTCAACCACATGGTGGAATCAAAGAACTATTTTCCAGTCGAGTTTTCCAATCAAGGTCTTTAAATCGAGAAGAAGATTGAAGGGCAACGAGAAGTCGCATCCCGATTCAAATCCCAAACTGAGACTTCAATTCCATATCATTTCAAGATAAACTTGACTTCACGATGGAGGAGTCATCCACAACTCAATTCGACAGGGAGTTATTGAAACATCAGAGTCAATTTTCAACTCCACCAAACGAAAAACATGTCTTTTAATCTTTTCCCTATCCCCATTACACGACTATAGGCAAAGATGGGTAGCTGTCAATACACCTTTGCGTCCGGGTACAATACTCTCAATAACCCTAATTTAGTAGGATTCAAAAAACAAACGTTAGAGTTTTAGTAGAATTCAAACTCCTAAAAATAGGATAGAGTTTTACTAGGATTCAAACTCCTAAAAATAGGTTCCACAAGCATTATAAATAGCCATTGTAACTCACTATTGTAACGGACGATTTACATACAAAATACAAAGGAAAGCACGAAAAAATAAAAAGGCAAAGCTATTGTAAACGATTCGAAAATGAAATAAAAGGTAGCATATTTTTACCTTGATTCGTTCATTTCTCGCATGTGCATGTTATTTTTCTTGAGATTTGGTTCAAATAACCCAAAACGTGGGTTGCGCCGATGACAAAAAAGGGGTGGGGTTTCGAAGTTTCGAACCTAGATCTACCCCCGAAGCGTGTTCCTATTTTTAAATATTAAATTCTCCCCCCTAAATCAAATTTTTTTCTTTGAAATTTGCCCATCGATTTGTTTTTCCTTTTGATTCGGTCCCTTACATTTACGTTTTAATTATTATTATTTTATTTATTTAACTTTATTTATACGCATATTTCCCTTATTATTCATTTTATTTAATTGCTTTGTTATTTTGTTTTTCATGTGATATTTTTTTACATTTTATGCATTTTCTTTTTTACTTTAGTATATATATATTTTTTATTTTTTTAGATTATATATATATATATTATTTTTATTATCTGTTTTATTAATTTATATATATATTACTATTTTTTATGTTTTTATTTATTTTATATATTATTTTTACTTTTTTATTATTATTTTTTAATATTTTTCTATATTTTTTAATTTACTTACTATTTTATCTTTGTTTTCTTTATCTTATTTTTTATTTAATTTTTTTTTCTTCATTTTAATTTAATTTATTTATTTCTTACCTTTTTATCTAACATGTTTCTTGGCTCTCTTAAGGGTACACCTTTATAACTATCTAAGGTAAGTAATTGGGATCATATTTTTAACTTTTAATTTTAAATTACAATTTTCTTAATTTAACACAACTGGAAATTACGTAGTACCGAAAGGGCAGCTCAAGGGTGCTAACCCTTCATTGACTGTAACCGACTCCGACACATCTTTGGAAAGACATAGATCAGGTAAGAAATAGGGTATCCGATCAACCTATTTGTTTTAAAATAAATGATCGGTGGCAACTCCAATTCGTTTAATCCAAGTCGAAGCCTAATTCCGGGCTCACCCGAAAGGCGGTTCCGACAATAGTAAAATTATGTTGGTGACATTTTAACTTTTAAAGCTAAAAAGTTTTTCATAATTTAACTATGTTGGCAACATTTTGATCTTTTGAGATAAATAAAAGCTCGATGAAAAAATTTCTGATAGCAAAGTCGAACTTTGTCTTGTAAAAGTTTTGTTATAAGATGAGAGATTGAATTTTTAACATAAATTTATTTAGTTGATTTAATTGTAGTTTTATTGTACTAAATTTTAATAAATTTAATGTATACATTTATACGTTTTATTGGTTTCAATATATATAAAATTACTAAATTTTTAATTTCATATTCTAATAATATCATAAGTAAAATCATATTTTAAATATATATAATTACATTTTTAGTTAAATTATATTTAAATTATTAATCAATTATAATATCATAATAATGATTTAAACTTATTAATATTTAAAATCGTTTTATATAATTTAATGACTTTAAAAACAATTAAGATCAAGGGCGTGGCTGAGGGGCACAAAGTGCGCGACCGCGCAGGGCCCCTTAGCCACTAATAAGTTGTTGCATAAAAATAGGGCCCCAAAATCTCTTTGTATATATTCAGGGATAGTTTTCAGCCTCATGTTTGATTCCACTACATTGCATCATGAGGTCCATGCGCATGCTAATACTTTTCAGTCAAGTGGGTATTATAATACTTTGGAGGAATTAAGTAGGACACACGTGAGTTTTAAAGTGAACTTGCGTGCTGTGTTAGAAGGCAAATTGCATGAGGTTCAGAGTGCGCCTGCTGATGAGTATTCGATCAAGGCCTTTTGATGTTAGCATTGGGCGCTCGATTTCAGATAAAGATGTTGATCTACGGCCTTTAGTTTTTCCCGATAAGAATTTGCAAGCAACCAAACAGATAACATAGCCATTAGAATAGGGTCTAGAAAAATAAGGGCCCCTTTATAAGAATTTGCACAGGGCCCCTTATAACCTAACCACGACCGTGATTAAGATTATATAATGTCTTTAGATAGACATAGTTTGAACTACAAAGTTGATATCTAAAGAGAAAATGTCAGATTTTTTCATATATTTTTATAAAAATATTAAGTAATTTATGCAACTTTCCTATAACATTGTATATATCATCTTATTTGAGAAAATAAAATAGAATGATCATTACATGAAAATATTTTTTTCTACAACATTATTTGGCAATTTGTCCCATCATAATGCTTTCTTTTATCTAAAGTTTAAAGGGGAAAAAAATCTAAATTATGGTTTTTAAACATTTAAAATATTTTTTATTAAAATAATAATTATTTATAATTATTTTAAGTATTTAAACTATTTTAATTAAACTAAATATTTAAACTATATTTTTTAAATATATAAATTATTTTTTATGAAAATAAATATTTAATTTTTTTGTGACAAAAGAATTCTTTTAATCATGATAATTATAAGAATTAAAGTAATTAAAATGTAGGTAATATTTTCTTTTTGAATTAATCAATGATATCTGATTTATTGGTCGATAAATTCATATTGGATTTTGCAAAGGTCCATTATGGGGGCGATCATTCCAACCAAGTTTGCTCCATACACAAATGTCATTCTTCAAACTCTTGTGCTTGCTTAAAAAATCTAATGCCTTATCTCACTAGAATAACTAATTGTTGGTAGTTAAAGATATTTATTTTATTGTTTTGACAAACACATAATTTAAGTACTTGAAGTAAAAAAGTTATTATTTATTTATTTTACTTTAAGCCTTTCTCTAGTAAAACATGCCATTTCCTTTAAAATTTTAATTATTTTAAGTAAAAGTAATAATGTTTAAATTGTTCTTTTATGTAAATGTCATGTTACAATAAAACTGGAGTTGATCAGTTTAGATTTAAATAATGATTTAAAACAAATAGGGAATTTTATTCTTAATAATATTGAATCTACAATTTAGGAGAGAGATGAGGTATTAGTTAATTGATTTTAAACCACTTATTCTAAAGATTATTAACCGTTTAAATATATATGTTTTAATTTAAGTCATTCCCTACAAAATTATGTCATTTCCTTTTATTGGGTAGGTCTACCTTTGAATCGATATCCTTATGGATACAATTTGTGTTGTCCTCCACCATCTTTTTGTGTCAATCTGCTTCATGAATTCAGCTTTTTATTGCCCCTCCACCATTCTTTTGTGTCTTCAGTAGCATAGACGAAGGATAGTGATGTCTCTCAACTTCTAAGTCTAACTGCTGCTACCTCCTCTCCAACTAGGGGTTGCTACTTTTTTAGTGAATTTCTTTTTTTTTAACAATTTGTATATGATTTATTGATTGACTATTACAGATCAGATTTTGCATAGACCCGTTTAGGGGCGATTATTCAAACCCAATTTACTTCATTCACAAGTGTTATGATTCAAACTCTTTATTTTACCTAAGATATTTAGTGTCTCATTTCACTAAATTAATTAATTCGTGATTTTGTATGGTGAACTTTTAAATAGGTATTCAGAGTGATTATCTTTAAATCAGATTTAAAAATGAGCTCGGATTTAAAAGAAAATCATAAAAATACTTCTAAAATGAAAAAGGGCCAAGTCATAATAGGGTCAAACTTGGATGTTTAAAAAAGCAAATAAACCATTAGTTCAAAAATGATTATTCATAATAGTTTTTAAACGATTAGTCTCCCTCGTTGTTTTTTCATTCTTTATATGGCTTAATACAAAAATAAATGTATAAATTATACCTCAAATTAATGATTTTGTGTCTAAAGAATTTTTCGCTAAAAATAGGAGTCTAAAATTTCTAACATTATACTTTTAGGTACCTAGACCGTGACGGCCGTTAAATTTGGTCGTTATCTGACACGTGTCACGCACATAAAATTTCAAATAGTATTTTATTTAAAAAAATTAATATTATAATTAAAACAAATTGAAAATCCCAAATTTTACATTTTTGTTGTGAGTTGATCCACGGCTGTCACCGTTGACACCATCAGAATCATCTTATCGTCGCGACCAAAATCTAATCCCCATCTACCGTGAAACTGCATCAATGATCGTGAAAACTGTCACGAAAGATCTTTGGATTTCTAAGTTTTTCGTTTAAGTTTTCCTGTAATTTCGACGCCTATAGACGTTCGTACGTTACACGGCCGCCACTGTTGTGTTCCTCATCGTGTTCCAAACAAAACCCAACCGATGATGGTCGTTCGTCATCAGAGGTGAGGCGACGGGAGGGAGAGGGATGACGAGGGGAAAGGGTTTATTTTTTAAATTCTTTTCTTTTTTTTGAGAAAAATAATACTTTTATTATTAAAAAATTAAAAAAATATAACGGTAGGCACCTAAAAGTATAATGGAAAAAAAGTTAAACACTTATTTTTAACGAAAAATTCTTTAGATACTAAAACGTACGTCGAGCCATAGTTTAGGAACTTATTTTTGTATTGAGCCCTCTTTATATTTGCCAAACAACCTTTCTTTTTTTTCCTTTTGAAAATTCTTTCAAACCAACTGATTTTTTCTTTTTCCAAACACCGAAATTCTTTAAATTTCTCTAAAAACTCTTAAAATTTTGATCTTTTCTTCTTCTTAAACTCATTTCCATGGCTTTTTTCAATCAATTCAAGCGTTTCTTCGCTTTTATTCTTCAACTGAGGTAAACTACTTATTCTAAATCATATTTTTAGATGTTTTTTTTATAAATCACGATTTGATCCATTAGAACATGATTTCTGAAAATCAAGAGCAATTTTGACGAAAATGAGTTTTAAATTAATAAAATCTATTTTTCTGAGTTAAATTTCAGTTTTAAATTAATTTTTACTTTATTTTATATTGATTAAGAGTTTTTTAATCCCATTTTAACAAGTCAACAATTGATTTTGAAGATTCGATAATTTTCCTAAAATGTTCTTAAGGTTATTTTTCGGAAAATTCGATTCCCAATATAAAAATGCTTAAAATTAATTTAAGAAAAGAATATTTAACTTTCGGCAAGAAAGTAAAAGCGTAGCCATTCTTATTTTAAGATTTTTGCATAATATGCATGAAATTTTTGACTAAATTGATGTGTTTATAAAGTAATATTTGTTCTAAAGATTCTAAATTATTTGACAATTAACTCTCAAACACCTCTACAGACAATGGTGCTCGAATTCATAACTTTTAGAGACAATAACCTTCTTTTTAACCATTGAGGTATCTTAGTTCGATCAATACGCTTAAATCTTAACATCAAATGAGAATTGGATTAGCTTAAAAGTAAATTTTACGTTTTAAGAGTTAATATTTTTAAACTACTTTGTTTTAAAGGGTAAAGTATTAGAAGTATAACAATCTGAAATGATACAACGAAATAATAATCAAAAAATAAATAAAGTACATTAATTTGTACTATGGTGTCATGTCACCTTCAATGCACGCAATACCAAATGTAACCAAATACAACCAAGAAACATATTCGTAAATTCTTTCATGGTGATTCAACAAATTACGACAAAGGACGATCAACACCTCAGTAGGATCTCGTTGCAAAATTTGTGTTTATGAATCAAGAATAAAACAAAATGATTACTAACATGAAAAAATTAATAATTGGAAGGAGTATAAAAGTAAAAACACAATTAAAACTGGAACAACCGATTGAAAATGAGTTGAGGCCTACAACTAAACAATTTCCTTAAGACACATTTTCAGCCACTCATTGGTGCTCGAGATCTTTGGTCGTCTGTATCCAAGGATATAACAACGAGATGATTAACGCATAGTAGCACAACTGTCGATATCACGAACTATTCATTTCCTTCATCTATCACCCAAAAAACTAGAGGAGAAAACTTTTTGAAAACTTTTGAGTTGTTTTCAATTGTGTTTAACCTAGTACGTTTACACGGTATTTTTAGGGATTTCACATTGTGAACAATTGAAAAATTTTTTACGTAATGAAACATTAATGAGAATCAAGCAATGAAACAATTTTCAAAATTCATATTTTGATTAAAGAAACTTTTTAATATTTATCCTTTTAATTCCAAAACAAATTTTGAAAAGATATGCTCTATTTGAGGAAAAATATTTCACATTTGGGTTAAAATATCCGCAAGCCCACAAAGAGCTCGACCGGTTCGGACACTCACGTTACCCACATCTTGCACGTCTGCACATTTATGAACCAACAATTGGTTTCACATTTTTCTCAACAACGTTTGGATCAATTTCGCATTCAAAGCTCCAAAATTATCCTTTTTTTTTTCAACAATCCCCCTCATGAATGAAATTGATCATTTTATCAAAACCATTTTGACTCGATGTGATGATAAACTCTACAATCGATAATTGCATACGATAGCTAGGTTTTCTCTCTGAACCTTCCCTTGTGACAACATATTTACTTTACTCGCTGACCAGTAGACGTAATGTCCTTGAGTTGTTCTTCTTCCGTTTGTGTAAATGATGATATACTTCACACAACTACCCATCTGACAAGAATTTTAGTTCTCATGGGTATGTCCTTAAAGCCATGGACATTGCCTGGTTTCTTAATAGTTTGAAAGAACTATGCCCAATAGTCCCATCGAAGCGGCCCCACTTCATTCTCACATAGGTGACTTATATTGCTCGGCTCACTTAAGCACGCAATGGTCATTAAAAGTTTTTCTTAGCCTATACCAATTTGATCACTATTTATATCATAAGAATGGACTTTGGATAAGAAATCCCCACAGTGGCCGCACATAGTTTATGTAATTAGGTTGTCCATTTGAACCTAGATCTTGAGATCTCTAGTAAATTAGGTAGGATTTTCACTCACATAACACCTTTGAATTTCCATGGGCTTTGGTCTCATTCCATTAAATATTTTCTCATCTTGATCTCGATTTTAACCCTTCGGTTAGTGTATTCGCAACGCTATCCTTTGATCTTACAAAATCAATAGAGATTACTTATTTTTTAGATCAATTTTCTAATCGTATCTTGTCGATAATGCATATACTTACCATTATACATAAGTTATGTGCTCTGCCAATATATGAATATTGAGGAACAAACTTTGGCCATTCAAGAATATCCTATAAGAAATTCAAAAGTTTTTCAACTTATTATTTAGACTTGTCTAGAGCTACAAATCCAGATTCTATTATGAATATGATTATATCCATTTTCTTGAGGATTTTTATGACACGACTCCTCTTCCCAATGTGAAACATATTCACTTGTGTATTTGATATCTTAAACATCAAATATTCAACTGGTGTTGGAGTATACTTATAAGGTAGCATGATATTGGGATAATACAATCCATACTCTTAAGCATATGAGATATCATAGTTCTCTCATAATTACTTTTCATAGGTTTGTCATAATGACAATATCTTTGTTTCAACCTTTTGTTGAACATATAGACTTATCTTTATTGATAGTCTTCGATCACCTTCCTTAGTTTTATAAGGGAATAAATTTTCAAAGAATGAAATATTCTTTAATTTCGTTGTCGTGTTCTTGTGAATCTCGGGGTTCTTTTATTCATACACAAGATGTCGATATGTCTTGCTATAATCTACATAGCCAATATAATCCACCAATTTGAGATTTCGTTTCCTTCGATAATAAGATCATTATTTTTACAAGACACCCCACATTTTTAAGTAATTATAGAAATATATTTTTACATTTCCATAACTCATATGGTGTCTTGTGTTTTTTGTTCTTCTGAGAACCTTATTTAAAAGGTAATTAGCTAAAAAACAACTTACCCCACATGTTCTGTGGTAACCTAGAACTTATTAGCATTGCGTTCATTATTTTCTTTTAAGATTTGATTCTTCCGCTTTGTTATCCTCATGATGGTGTCACTTTATGAATAATATCATGTTGTGTGTAGTATTGACCAATTAATGGTTTAATTTATTCACCACCATTATCATTTCTACCATATTAATACTTTTATTATATTGGTTTTCAAGTTTGGTTTTATAGAGAATACATTTCTCTATAGCTTCACTTTTTCTCTTCAGCAAATATATAGCAATACTTTATTCCTTCATGTTTATAAATTTAGATCAAATAAACCCATTAAAACAACATGAATTAAATAATTTTATTTTCAATATCTCACTTTACAAACATATCGAGATTTTCAAGAAATAAATTTAACGATTTATTTCTTTCAAAATAGAATCATACTTGATTCCCAAGAAAATAAATTCAATCCAATAATTTATTTTCTTTTAAAAATTAGGAAAATATATCCAACGATTTATTTCCTTTTACAAAATAAGAAAATAAATCAAACGCTTTATTTAATTTAACACAACAACAAAATGAATTCTACGATTTATTTCCTTTTACAAAATTCGAGAATAAATCTAATGATTTATTTCCTCCTAAAAAATAGAAAAATAAATCCAATTAATTTATTTCCTTTTACACAATAGGAAAAAAATCAAATGATTTATTTCCGTTTACAAAAAGGAAAATAAATTCTACAATTTATTTCCTTTTACAAACCAAAATCATATAGGATTCTCGGGAAATAAATTCAATGATTTATTTCTTTTTACAAAATAGGAAAATAAATTCAACGATTTATTTCTTTTTACGAAATAGAAAATTAAATCCAACAATTTATTTCCTTTTACGAAACAGGAAAATAAAAAAATTTACCGATTTATTTCCTTTTATAAATTAGGAAAATAAATCCAACTATTTGTTTCTATTTATTTCTTTTTATAAAATAAGAAACTAAATCCAACGATGTATTCCCTTTTACAAAATAAGAAAATAAATTCTCCGATTTATTTCCTCTTACATAATAATATCCTTCAAGATTCCTAAGAAAATAAATTAACCAAATTTATTTACTTTTACAAAATAGAATCATTCAAGATTCTCAATGAAATAAATTCAACTATTTATTTTCCTTACAAAATTAGAATCATTAAAAAATTTCAAGGAAATAAATTTAACAATTTATTTTTCTTACAAAGTTAGAATCATGCAAGATTCTCAAGAAAATAAATCTAACTTTTTATTTTCCTTATGAAACTAGAATCAACGCAAGATTCTAACAATGGAATAATGATTTATTTCCTTTATATTATATTAATTGACATGATTAGTGACACTAAAACCCGAAACAAATATATCACAATGACTCGAATCTATTTAACAAACATAAATAAAAAGGAATTGAACCTTTAATTTTACCAACCCAATAATCACAAGGAACTAATCATTTGATTTTAATTTTCGCAATCCAATAATCGAAAGGAACTAATCCTTTGATTTTACTTTTGGCAACCCAATAATTAGAAGTCTTGGATTAAACTCTAAATATGTTTGTATCATATTGATATTCCCCACTAATACCTTAATATAGAAAGAATCACATTGATTCTTTAATTGCTCTACATTTATAGGCAATGACCACATATGATTTTTTTTTCATAAACAAAGAATTACATTTATTATTTTATTTGCAAAAAATGACAAATCACCATACGCTGTATTTACACAAGTTGGTTCTTACGTGAGCTTGTGACACGCATTGTTTTTCTGTCAAAATAATTCCTTCTTCTCAAATAATAAATAAAATAAATTAAAATTTAGTAAAATATAAGTAAGGGTAAATCCCACAAAGACTAAGGAAACTTCCTGATTTATGCTTGTTTTAATCTCTGAGCCAAGAAGTCGGCCACCCCTTTCTATGCGTCTTGGTTCCCTCTTTAAAGGAGATGAGTTAGTCCATTGATTTGTTGAAGGAGAATTTTAATTGGAATAAAAGAGTTATTAATTCTCTTTTATCTTTATCTTCAAGCTTCCTTATAACTCAGACTTCTTTTCCTCTTTAAACTCTTTTTGGGAGTTCAAACTTGTAGGATTTATCCCTTATTTTGTGGTACTTGTCTTAGATGAGGTGAATTTATCTAGTCAGCATTATCCTACACAAAATAACACAACCAACAACATATTTTCCACAAAAACCAACCATAATGTAATATCAAACTTAACAGTGAAGGAAAACATGGAATCGTGCATGAAACACCAATAATACAAATAGAATGAACCTGAATCTAGCAATAATTATGGAAAATGGTAGAAAATATAGTACTTTTATACACTTAAACCCCCCCCAAACTAACTATTTCTTGTCCTCAAGCAATGTATGATATCCATATTCTCATAGCAATTAGATAACATCACTCTTACACTTGGCTTGTACCTGTTACCTCAGAACCTTAACAATTTTCTGCCAATCATATTCAAACTTCAAGACAACTAAAAATCAACTCAAATCAACTTATGATGCTCGTGTCTGTGTATGCTCTTAGTCGCAAAGGTTCACCGCCATGAGTATTTGTAGAGAATATCATAATTATCGTATTAATTAATAAAGAAAAAGATGCCACACCAATTAATATTTAGCTTAACTAGAGCTTCAACTTATCACAACTACCTGTGAGTACTTGAGTAATAAGATGTTGTCAACAATGAACCCCCCTAGCCTTTTAGTTAGAGTCATCCCGTGAAAACATTCATTCATTCATACTATTCACGATTATCTTTCCTACTTAGTATTCACTAAGTGTATCGAACTTGTTTTAGCAACGGAGTGTTCTAGAGCTAAAAGATTACTATTGAAACACCCCAAATTTCGGGCTAGTAGTTTCAGATTTACCCGAGAGGGTAAGTAGACCCTATAAAAATTCTAATTTAAGTTATTGAGCTTAATTGGGATTGGAATCGGGCCTAATTATCCATAAAAAGGAGGTTTTTTTTGTAAAAACCCAAGGAAGGACTTGTCATGCAATTTTCCCATGTTTCAAATATGAGCATTTTTATAGTATTCATCTTCTTTTCCTCCTCATCTCTCCATTCTTACTTCTTCCTCTTCATTTTCTAAGGAAAAAAGAAAACGTAAGTTTTTCAGCCCATTTTATGCTTTATTTTCATATAAAATTCATCTAGTAACCTTAGTTTAACGAATCAAAGTCTTGGTTTAATCATACCTTAGGAAAAGTGGGGGTTTTGATCCACATCACCAAGGAAAGGTTTTTGCATTTATAATCTTTTGGAGTATTAAGATTTCATAAATTTCAAGTATTTGCTAGGATTTTAGTATTTAAGCATTTTAGTGTTTATAGTTGATGTTATGATCAAAGGACATTTTAGACATTAATAATGTGTTTTTATGACACCTTAGGATGCTAAACAACTTACTAAAGTTTCATAACAAAACTGGAAACCAAACCATGGCCTTTAGGATGATTTATGGGTGTTTCTCAAATCCAAAATACCTATTTCAGAGTTCGACTATCGATACTGGGATGAACAATATATCAATACTGGTTAAACTGGGGTAAAAAATAGGGTTTTTAGTAAAGAGTATCAAACTAACCCTTTGATATCAGTAATGAGGATTTAGTATTGATACCAAATGCTCAGTATCGAGACTGGATGATCAGTCTCGAGATCGAATGGTCTTCATACCGCAGGACAAGTCTTCATATCGAAGGGCTGGTATCCATAGCGAAGACTGAGTACCCATACCGAAAGCTTTATATCAATACCAAAAGTGGTTGAGTGACTTCAGGATGTCAAATAGACTTAAGAGTGAGGAGTTTAATATCTTTAGAGATCAGACATCTATCTCGGGTACGAGATAATGACTAAAATGCCTTTAGGAGATAAAATTACCAAATTACCCTTATGGGCTTCAGAGCAAGTAACTAAGAATGAAGGATCATCATAGAGGACATATCGACAAGAGATATAACGAATTAATCGTACTATGAAATATAGGAATCATGTACTAAGAGAAAGTTAGCGAATGGTGAGCATACATTCGTCCCTCTAACTCGATAGTGAATTAAACGAAAAAGTAGCAAGAGTGACTAGAGTATTGCTACCCAGAGTTGAACTCGATTCAGTTACCTGGCTAGTGAATAGTACATCCAGTGAACAATAAACACATAAATCATCGTAAAAACCCTGATATACGTAAAAACTTTATTAGAGGTAGAGAATGACTAAAACACCCTTGAGTAATGAACGACCATCATAGAGTATCTTAATAAATAACAACAATAACAAAATAATAAGCCTTCACATAACGTTCTAGATGAGAGAATGAGTGAGATAGCAACTAGTGAGAGAATCACCTCACTTTAGTGAGTCTAACTATGTTAGGGTATACCAAGTTACCTTAGTTTCCATAGTGGGGTATTATTAGTGCACGAGGCACATCAGAAGCTAGCTAGGGAGTGAGGCTCAAACACTCGTGAGGAGTGGGTTAGCATGTCAGTGTTGTGTGACCTTTGGGCCTTAAATATGCATGTCTATTTGCATCCGTCCAGTACCTCTGTTATCTGAAAAGCTTGGCTTGATGTTATGTGATACTAAGCCAATGCTTCAGTTGAGTGGGAATATCCGATGTTGTATGATACTGGGATTCATTCTCAATGGTCTAAATGATATTGTGTGATACCAGGTGATCAACCAGCAGATTAGAGGGGACTTTACTGATGTTATGTGATAGCGATACTCTCTTTTAGTAGGTTAGTATTTGATGCTATGTGATACTAGATACTACCACATCAAAGTCATTGTTGCATTTAGATAATACACAGTACAATCAGGTTGCATTCAGATAATGTACATGAGTCTCAGTGTCGCATTTAGATAATTTGTAGCAGTTACAGTTATTAAGGTCAGACACCCCTAGAAGTGTACTTATAGGGATTCTTACTTCAGCGATAGAATAGTAAAGCCTTAAGTAGGTAGCATTTGATTTAGATCATGCATGTACCTACTGTTTAATACCCAATCTTTAGCATACTTATGTTTATGAATTCCTATGTTGCTTTAGATTAATGATTATACTGTTGGGATTTGTAGGCTCAACCTTCAGATATTTTTCGTTAGCAGGTCGGTAGATTGGGCAGCTCGAGGAGCACTGTCACTGCAGGACTTCCAACATCCCCCTTCATAGTATTATATTGTAGCTTTAACAGGTATGTGTACTCATAAGACCCTTATTATTGCATTCAGAGAGTTGTTTTGATTTACAATATTTTGATTTAAACTTGTGTCATGAAGCTCCATTTTATAAAATATTTTCATATCAGTTAATTATTTTCAATTAGGATACCATTTAGTATATTTCAAAAGAGAACAAGTAGGTTTTGAAAATTAAGGGTTGTTTCGATAACCCAATATGGTACTTTAGGCCCAATAAGGTTTAGGGTGTTACATTTAGTGGTATCAGAGCATCAGATTGAATCGGTTTTAGGACTTATTTTTCGCTTTTAGTAAGGTGTCTGTGAATAAATGCCCTTAGGTTCTTATAGTACTTGTATAAGTCTGAATCCTGATGGTACTTCTTTTTTAATATGTGTTGTAGAGCATTGCGATGGTCGATAGTTTTGAGTGTGATCTCAAGGATAAGATGAAGAGTTGAGCCCCTCATCCCAATAACGTCAGTGAGGATTTCCTACCTAGGGTAGAGGATTAGGGGGTTCTGTTAGGCGCACGAGTCACAAAAGCAAACTTCCCTAAATGTTTGACTTCTATTCTCAGGGAGATAGTAGACGTCATTCCTAGAGTGCAAGTTGCTCATCCATTCAACCATAGTATGTTAGTGCTGACAAAGACCCCAGTAGAGAGATTGATGAGGTATAAAATAGTCGACTTCTACGGTTTAGGCGACGATATCTGATTTCGACCAATCAATGGTTGAGGGTGATTGTGAAGACCCTAAGACAAGTTCATCTTACCCCAAAGGTAAGTTAGAGTGCATCATCGCTTTGCTCAAAGGTGATGTTATTGATTTTTGGGAGACAGTAGGGATGGCTCTATAGTTAGAGGTACCTACACAGGATTAGTTCTTGAGTGATTTTAGAGGTAAGTATATCGATGAAGCATACGCAAATAGATTGAGGATGTAATTATCTTAGCTAGTTTAGGGAGCCCGCCAATGTACGAGTACGAGAAAGATTTCCTCTAATTGAGTCGTTACGCTCTAGAGTTGGTTGTGAATGAGTCTTTGAGGTGTAAGAGGTTCCTTGAAGGGCTTTATATCGACATCCTTGAGTAGTTGGTAGCAAATCGACCTAGAGTGTTTTCAAAGTTGACACGACAGACTTGCTGTTGAGAGGGTACAGAGCATGAGGAAGAACTTGTTGGGTGAATCAAGTGATCCAATTATGAGGACTTGTATCATTGGACCTACATCAGTTTCAAAAGGGCAGAGGAAAGTTCGATCGGGAAAGTGTCAGACTCAAACCGAATTTGTGAGAGTCGGTTTCACAGGGGTGTTAGAAACTTTAGAGTTTTGGGGTATTTAGAGTGTGAGCATTGTGATAAGAAGCATCGAAGAAGGTGCTTTAGACTCTCTATGAAGTACTATAGATGTGGATCTTTGGAGCATATAGTGAAGAATTATCCTAGCTTGGATAGTGTTGGTTATATGCTCGGACAGAATAACAAAGGAGTGGATTAGTCTATTTACAGTTCGACGGTGTGTGATTATGTTTTTCAGATTGTAGAGAGACAAATTTAGGACATTGATGACACAAATGAGATGCCAAGTATGTTTTCAGATGTCTCAGTTTTCATGTTGCTTCAGTGGGCATAAGTGCATGTATTCCTTTGAGGTGTCAAAAAAGCTAGGTAAAAAAAGTGGTCGTATAAAGGATCATAGCGTGAGGATTCAAATGTCGAGCTGGTAGACCCTAACTGAATAATTAAAGTTTTATTTGAGGGTTTTATGATCGACTCGCAGAGAATTTTGGAATCTCAAGTTCAATGTTGGAGATGAGGATCTCAATGAGAGTGTTAAGAGTATCCAAGTTGTCCTAGTTATTATGTCGATTACTTTGTTATCATAAACATCGGGATATGTCTCAGCAAGTGCCAAGGCACTTCTGTTGCTAACTGGATGCAGATGCCCTGAGTACTCTCAAGGAGTAAGTTAGCAAGGTGTATGTTCCGATGTAGCAGCTTCGGAAACTTTACCCTATGTACTAAAGGTATTGTAGGTCAAGAAGTGAGATTTGATTATTGGGGTACAGAAATCCCTCTGAGTTTGTCAGTGTGAATTCATGCATGAACAGTAAGAGAGTCAGCTAAGTGAGCCCAGCCTCGTCAGTGACGTCCTTATATTGGTATATAAGCGTGGGCTATATTTCAAACTCAGTAGTATACAATGTTGTATAATATCACAGATTTGGGTACTTTAGATTTAAGGAAATGAAGTTTTTTAAGCATCGTATGAAAGTGTTAGTAGTTATCGAATAGCTCGATGATGCTCAGTGATGGTAAGTATCAGCGAGCAAATATGTAGAGACTCAAAACCCCTAAGTCAGAGCTCAGTTGTGTGGATCTTTGTTTTGTGAGGTATGCTCTCTAGGAGAGTTAAATGTGTTAGTTCCACTTGGCGAGTGGTCGATTCCCAGTTGTGAGCACCTTAGATGCTTAAACATATAAGTAGAACATCTATAAGTCACAATATAAGCGAGCACCAGTTAGGTAACGTGGACAAGTGTTGAATCAGATTGCGTAACAATAATATGGAGATTGACGTTGTATGATAATGTCATCATGTCTTCAGTAGTCGGTATAAAGATAGTTTGGAAAGTGCCATAAAATCTCAAAGTTTTCTATGTCTAGGGGTAAAAAAGGTTATCAGGTTATGTAGTAAGTTAACTCAATTGAGTAAGGTTGGTCAGGGAAGATTAAGTGATAATTGAGAAGTCGTGGAGTAACATCCTCCTTACAAAATGTTTTAAGTATTCAGAGTTAGGACAAAAAGAGTAAGACTAGATGATTTTGTGCATCTCAAAAGTTGTTGCTTAAGGTTCAACGCAGTTAGCACCCTGCAAGAAAGAGGGTTATAGATAAATGGATAAGTTGATGAGTTGTAAATCGAGTCACAATGACTTTTTCAGTGAGTGCAAGTTGATATGAGTTTAGGTGTTTCGAGGTTTCTAAGTGTTTGATCTAAGGATGTGTTGTTGTTTAGATCGAGTAAATTTCGAGGACACAATTTCTTTTAAGAGGGGAGAGTTGAAACACCCTAAATTCTTGGCTAATAGTTTTGAGTTTACCTAAGAGGGTAAGTAGACCTCGCAAAAATTATAATTTAAGTCGTTGGGCTTAATTGGGATTGAAATCAGGCCCAATTAGCCCTAAAATAAGATTTTTGATTGTAGAAAAACAATGAAGGACCATTTATGCAATTTTCCCATTTTACAAAGATGGGTCTTTCATATTCTTCATCTTCTTCTCCTCCTTATTTCTTTATTCTTACTTTTTCCTCTTCTAAGGCAAAAGAAAAAGTAAGTTTTTTAGCCTATTTCATATTTCATTTTCATCCAAAATTCATCCAGTAACCGTAGTTTAACTAATCAATGTCTTGATTTAATATTAGCTAAAGAAAAGTGGGGATTGTCATCCACATCAGCAAGGAAAGGATTTTGGCTAAGCAAGAAGATTCATTTTGGGATCCTAGCATCAAGGTAATGTATCTCTAACCCTTTGAAGTATTAAGATTTCATAAATTTCAAGTATTTCTAGTATTTGAGTATTTAAGTATTTTAGGGTTTATAGTTGATATTATGATCAAATGACATTTTAGGTGTTATTAATGCATTTTTATGACACTTTAGGATTCTAAACAACTTACTAAAGTTTCATAACAAAATTAGAAACTAAACCATGTCCTTTAAGATAATTTTTGGGTGTTTCTTGAACCCAAAATACTAATTTCAAAGTTCAAGTATCGATATTGGGATGAACAATATCAATATTGGTTGAATTGAGGTAAAAATTAGGGTTTCTGGTAGAGAGTATCGATAATGAAGGAAGTAGTGTCGACATTGACCCCTTGGTATCAATATTAAGGGTTTAGTATTGATACCAAGTGATCGGTATTGAGATCGGTTGATTGGTCTCGAGACCAGATGGTCTCCATACTAAAAGACTAGTCTCCATACCGCATAATTGGTCTCCATACCGAAGATTGAGTATTCATACCAAAAGTTTGATATCAATACCCAAGGTTGTTGAGTGACTTTAAGATGTCAAATAGACTCAAGAGTGAGGAGTTTAATATCGTTTGAGATCAGGCATTATCTTGGGTATAAGAGAATGACTAAAATGCCCTTAGGGGATAAAATTACCAAATTACCATTTTGGGCTCCATAGCAAGTAACTAAGAACGAAGGATCATTATAGGGGACATATCGATAAGTAATATGATAATTAGACTACGAAATATAGGAATCATTTACTAAGAGGAAGTCAGCGAATGGTAAACGTACAATCATCCCTCTAACTCAATGGTAAATTAAAAGAAAAAGTATCAAGAGCGATTAGAGCATTGCTACCTATAGTTGAAGCCAATTCAGTTATCGAGCTAGTGAATAGTACAACCAGTGATTAATAACCATAGAAATCATCGTAAAAACCCCATTATATATAAAAACTTCGTTAGAGGCAGAGAATGACTAAAACACCCTTGAGTAATGAACGACCATCATATAGTAGCTTAATAAATAACAATAGTAACAGAATAATAAGCCTTCACATAACGTTCTAGATGAGTGAACGAGCGAGATAACAATTAGTGAGAGGACGACCTCACTTTAGTGAGTCCAACTATGCTAGGGTATATCCAGGTTACCTTAGTTTCCATAGTGGGGGCATTGTAGTGAGCGAGGCACATCAAGAGCTAGATAGGAGTGAGGCCCAAACACTCGCGAAGAGTGGGTTAGTGGTGTCAGTTTTGTGTGGCCTTTGGGCCTTAGATATGCATGTCTAGTTGCATCAGTACAATACCTCGGTTATCTAAAAAGCTTGGCTTGATATTATATGGTACCAAACCAATGCTTCAGTTGAGTTGGAACATCTGGTGTTGTGTGATACCAGGATTCCTTCTCGATGGTTTACTTGATGCTATGTGATACCAGGTGATCAACTAGCAGATTAGAGTAGACTTTACCAGTAGGTTAATATCTAATGCTACGTTTTACCATATACTACCACAACAGAGTCATTGTTGCATTTAAATAATGCACACTAGAGTTAGGTTGCATTCAGATAATGTACAAGAGTCTCAGTGTCACATTTAGATAATGTGTAGCAGTTACAATTATTAAGGTTAGAGACCTTTCGTGGTGTACTCATAATGAGTCTTACTTCAGTGATAGAATAATAAAGCCTTAAGTAGGTAGCATTTCATCTAAATCATGCATGGACCTACTGTTTAGTACCCAATCTTCAGCATGTTTGTGTTTATGAATTCGTATGTTGCTCTAGATTAGCGATTATACTGTTGGGCTTTGTAAGCTTAGCCTTCAGATGTTTTCTGTTGACAGGTTTGTAGATTGGACAGTTCAAGAAGCACCGTTGTGGTAGGACTTCCAGCATCCCCCTTCAGAGTACTATACTATAACTTTAGCATACATGTCTATTCATAGGACCCTTATTATTATTTCAAAGAGTTGTAATATTTCGATTTTAGCTTGTGTCATGGAGCTATGTTTTATAAAAAAAATTTATATCAGTTAATTATGTTTAATTATGATACCATTGAGTATATTTCAAAAGAGAACAAGTAGGTTCTGGAAATCAAGGATTGCCTCGGTATCCCAATGTGGCACTTTAGGCCCAATCGAGTTTAAGGTGTTACAACTGTGGCAATTTATTCAGCTAGAGCCAGTTAAGCACCTCTAGCAATTCACGTATAACTTATACACAAACTGTAGGATAAATAAGTATTCGCCAAAATACCTACAAGTCAACCAACACACGACATTCAGTAAATAGTTATAGCATCACAAGAATCATCAATCTCAAATTATCTATAAGTCCTAAGATTATCGGCATTAAAATGCTATCGGCAATTATCTCATCATAGGTAAGTACAAAGTATCAACAATTTTGACGTTATCTAAATGTCATGAAGAGTAAATGTCATAGAGAACTTGAATGAATAACACAAACAATGTAACCACAAGGCATAACATAGCAAATACAATAGAATAACAACCCCCAAGCTCGAGATGCAACTACATTAGATGACTAAATGAATGTAACTAACTATAAAACAACCCCCAAACTTAAGATGAGCATTATCCTTAATGCATGCAAAATGAATGGGTTAGTCAGAAAGGTCATCACCTTGATTGATGAGTGTCCTTCGAGCCATTTGTTTGATTCGCTTGTTGGTTCGCAGTGGTAGAAGCTTTTCTCTTGAATGGTGTGATATCGTGCTTCGATAGTTAGTGTTGCCAATTGATGAAATGGATAATCTGGAAGAAACTAAATATGGTAATCCCTCAAAATCAGCCCATTAGTTTCTTCAAAGAATAAACTCTATATTTTAATCCAACTCTTTATCTTCTTGAACTCGTATCCTAAAATTCAAAAAACAATATTATATAATAAGAGAAACTAAATTAAATATATAAATACTAAAATAGAAAAAATAAAAATAAAAAAAAAGAAAAAGGAAAAAGGAAAAAATGCAACAATAAAAATACTGAATGAGAACATATTCATGCTTCTTTGAGCGTAACCACTTTCTTGTCGCGCTCAACATGGGCACCGGTGTAGTGCTTTAATCGTTGTCCATTGACTTTAAACTCGTGTATGTTGATGGTGGAAATGATTATTACGACACCATGGGAGAACGATTTTACTAGCTCAAACAGACCAGACCATCTCGATTTAGTTTTCCTGAAAAACGTTTTAACCGAGAATTGAAAGGAAGTAATAATTTCCATGGCAATGATTTCAATTCTAACATGGGAGGCTTCTCAATAGAATATTTTCGAGTTTACCATCCTTACCTGAGTAGTCTAATGGTTCGAAATATTTACCCCGGATGACTTACTATCCAGTTTACTCCATCTTGTTCTCATCGTTCGGTTCTTCAATTTCTTTCGGTTTGGAAATAGAATTGTCGTCGCAATTCCCCTTTACTTCAATTTCCTTCAATTAGGTTCTTCTCGTTGCTAGGAATGATCTTCCAAGGATAAGAGGTGCAAACTCACATGCTTCACAATCCAAACAATGAAGTCAGCGGGAAAAATAAATTTATCAACTCTTACTAGTATATTTTCAATTTTTCCCTCTGGTTGCACATAAGATTTTTCGGCACTCTGTAGCATAATCACCGTAGATCTCGCATTCCCAATACCTAATGTTTTGAACACATATTTAGGCATAAGGTTTATGATCGCTCCAAGATTGCATAACGTCTTCTCGATATAGCAGTTTTTTATTGAACATGGTATTGTGAAATTATTGGGATCTTTTAGTTTAAATGGCATTCAATTATGCAACATGGCCATGCATCCCTCCATTACAACAACTATTTCAAACTCTCATAGCCTCGTTCTCTTAGAAATAATATCCTTAAGAAACTTAGCATAGTTAAGCATTTTTCTGATCGCCTCAACCAATGACAAGTTGATATGAACTTGCTTCAAGATGTCCAAGAATTTATTAAACTGGTATTCTTGTTTCTATCTTTTCAGCCTCTGAAATAATGGTGGTGGAATTCAGAACTCCTCAACCTTCCCATCTGTCTGAAATTTGATTGATGAACTTGTCGATGTATCTAAAATTACCGAGGCATGTGGACTTTCCTGGGTATCCTTCGATTTATTAATATCGAATGGGGCAATGTTGTCGGATGTATGTTCTTGGTCAGGGATCTGTTTTGCCGATTGAGTTCTCCCGGTGGGTTGTCTAGGGGTTTTAGTTAGCTTTCATCCACTCCACGTAGTGTTTACCTTATACTGCTCGTGGCCTACTCTTCTTGTAACATCAGTATCTTCGGGTAAACCGCCTAGTGGTCATGTGTTCAAATTCTAGCCAAATTGTCTGACCTGTTTCTCTAAGGATTTCAAAGTTGTCTCTTGGTTCTGCAGTCTCATCCCAGTCCTGTTAATGAAAGCATTAGTATTTTTCATGAAAATACTATTCTCAACTATGTAAGATTCGTTTTTAACATAAAAGATTTGAGAGTATTTTCTAAAGTACTAGATGAGATTGATTGTGACATATGATGCCTTGGCATGTTCTGCTGGAATCCTGATGCTTGTGAATTCTGATTGTTTTGATTGAGGGCGTTGTTCAAGTTACTCCATGAAAAATTAGGGTGCTCCCTCCAAGATGGAGTGTACGTGTTGGACATCACGTTGTTGTTCCGTTATTAGTTTCGAACATAGAAGCTAGATTCTGGGTTCTGTAGACACTCAAAGAATCATGGTTACCATTATACAACTCACAAAAGGAATTTAATACCTTGATCTCTTGTGGATTTCTTGATCACTACATATTCTTAACCAGGTTGGTTAAAGTAGCCAACTATGCGAAAGTAGTGTCTGATGAATAAATCACGTTTATCGTGGCATTACATCGGACTCCTCCTCTTATAGTAGTTGAGAACTTATAGTCATTCTTAGCAAGATGGTTCATAATCTCCATTGCTTCCTCTGGTGACTTGTTAAGGAGTATGCCATTTGTCGAAGCATCTAGCATCATCCTTGTCGGTATATTCATTGAGTTGTATAACATTTTCACTTGTTTCCATACAAGTAATTCGTGCATGGGACATTTGTGTAAAAGCTCCCTATATTGCTCCCAAGCTTCATACATGAATTCATCATCTGCCTACCGAAAAGAAGTAATAACGTTACATAATTTATCAATCATATATGTAGAACTAAATCTAGTGAGGAAATCACGACATAAATCCATCCAATATTCTAGAGATCCAAATGGGATACTATTCAACCATGACTTTTCCCTATCCCTCAGTGAGTAGGGGAATAATTTCAACCTTAGGATATCCTCATGCACTCCTTGTTGCTTGAATGAGTTGCAATTTTCCAGGATTGATTTGAGATATTGTTTGGCATCTTCTATTGTCGATCCACCAAATTAACCAATTTTGTTGATCATATTGAACATTATTGGTTTTAATTTAAAGTAGGTAGCTTCTATTTCAGGTGTGACAACTCTTGGATTGAGAATGTTGAGATCTTCCTCTAAGTAGTCTCGAATGGGCATGATCCTTACTTGAACATGTAGCTCTACTAAAGTTCCTCTTCCTCTTGCTTCGGCTATTAGGTTGCCAATAGCATTAGGGTCGCCCATTGGATCAACGAGTTAGTCTCCCACTACTTCTTGTTGCATTCTTCTTCTTCTATGAAAGCTCGCTTCGATTTCGGGTTCAAATGGATATTTTGGTGATGTCGGTCTCGATCTGGTCACACACAGATTAAAAACCACAAATTAAGGTGCAAGAAATAAAAATAAAATTCATTATTGCCAATCCCCAACAAGGGCGCCAAATACTTGTTGCGTGATTTGAGTGCTTTGCAACCGGTTCAAGTGTACACATCGTAAATTATGGTATAGAAAATACATTGTCTCCACGGGGATTGATGAAACTCTATATTCTAACTTCTTTCACTGTAAAAAAGAAATAAATTGGTGATTGTAAGAGCGTGAAATAACAATTAAAATAATTGAACAAGTAAATAAAGGAATATAATGAGATTGAATAAGAGAGCAGGCTTGGTTATCGTGATTAGTGGTGTGACAACTGTCTGGAAAGTCTGAGCAGTTGATTGTCGAGGCAACTTGATTGCCTTCGTAACTGAAAATAATTCAATTGCCTTAACAATTGGGTTCTTTCCTTCAAAGCTCGGTAGAGCATTCTTCAATGCCTTCTTGTTATCCCTAACTCGAAGAATTGGTCAATTGTGCATGCCTTGGTGATACATTCCTGCGTTAACCATGGTGAACAATAATCGATCTTATGTTCCTTTTAGCCGTTGAAATCTGAATCTTATTCTTAAGTTGGATTAACCTTCACCAACGTTCATTCAAATAAAGATCATGCTCATTCATTTCTTGAAGCTAACTCTTCCGATATTAGATAAATGGATAAACCCTCGAGATCCTCTCCTAGTTCACTCGAAATCAATTAAAGAACAAAGAATGAACAAACTTTGAATTAAAAAGATAATCAATAGTTCAAACTAATCCAAAAAGCTTTCACAACCACAAAATCCCCATAATCCAAGCATATTAAATTTGGTTCATGGTTGGGTGCAAAAGAAATACAAGATAAAGATTCCCCAATAACATGAACCGAAAAGAAAAAAAATAAAGAAGAAGATTGCACTCAACTTTTCTCTCTAGCTGGCCACCCCTCTCTATGCGTCTTGGTTCCCTCTTTATAGGAGATGAGTTGATCCATTTGATTCTTGTTGAAGGATAATTTTAATTGGAATAAAAGAGCTATTAATTCTCTGTTATCTTCAAGCTTCCTTGCAACCCATACTTCTTTTCCTCTTTAAACTCTTTGTGGGAGTCCAAACTTTTAGTCTTTATCCGTTGTTTTGTGGTGCTTGCCTAAGATGAGGTGAAGTTATCCAGTCAGCATTATCCTGCATAAAATAACACAACCAACACCATCTTTTCCACAAAAACCAACCATAATGTAATATCAAACTTAACAGTGAGGAAAATATGAAATTGTGCATGAAACACTAATAATGCAAATAGAATGAATCTGAATCTAACAATAATTATGGGGGAAAGGGTAGAAAATAAAGTACTTTTATACACTTAACACTTACAATACACAATCACCGAAATTCTTGCCATTAAGAACAAGAAGATCTGTTAAATCAAAATTTGTCTTCAATTCAAGAATGAACAATAAATATTTTAATCATGTTTATCACAACTATCAAAGAAACATTTAATACAAATAATTTTCCCTTCTGAAATTGTTACATAGTAAAGATTATCATTTCTCTGTATTACTGAACTGAACCACACACTTTCTCCATTTTTCATTCTTTCTTGTGACTCAAGTCAGCTTTGTACAATACAATTGCATTCGACTTCCCCTGTATTGCCTATTAATACATGTTACTTGAATAGTTATCTAAACCATGAACCCTCAATCTATTGCATACATATTGATATTTAATTTCAAAATAAATTTCAGCAAAATTTTTTGAATTAAAGTATTGAACCTCAAATCATATGTATCGATATTTTAGGTTTTGTAATTATTTTTACATAACTTTTTAATCAAATGTATCTAACCTTATATCATAAGTATCGATATTTCAAATTTCAAACTATTTATATCAATATTTTTAAACCAAAGTATTTACCCTTAGATCATCTATCTCAATATTTTATATTTGGAAAATATTTTGAACACATTTTTTAAAGTCAAAGTATCGGACTTCAGAGATAAGTATCGATATTTTCATTTTTGTACTTATTTGCATACATTTTATATAACAAGTTTCGATCCTCATAGGATAGGTATCGATATGTTAACTTTCGATCTTATCTTCAGCAAAATGTATTGAACATTATAGCATAAGTATTGATATTTTAACTTTCGATCTTATATTCATCAATTTTTCAAATGAACAAGTATCAAATATTAGAACATAAGTATCGATATTTTAGCTTTCGTTCATAACTTTATCAACTTTTTCCATAAGTAAAAGTATCGATTATCAGAGTATAAGTATCAATATTTTAACTTCCTATCTTATCTTAAACATTATCAAATGTAAAAGTATACAGCCACATACATTAAGTATTAATATCTAAAACGTCAAACTGTTTCATCAATTTTTTGTCTCGATTTATTCAACATAAATATTGATATTTCTTCACATGTTAATGTACAAAGCTTTTCAAAGATTGTAACTGGATTTATTATAATAAAAAGGCTAAATATCGACCCTCATCGTTAACTTTTCAAAAATTCCCTCCAAATTACACATTACATATTATAGCGGAACCGACTTTTAAAATTTTGTACTTTCAACTTATTTTGTTACCGTCTGTAAATTTTCTTTTAAAATTCTCAATCGCAACCAGATTAATCACATAGAAGTTTTATATTTTATATCACAACCTACTCTCTTAGGGACCGATAATTTAACTTAATTTCTTATAGATATTCATAACGTTTTTAGCTTTTAACTTATTTTGTTACCGTTAAAATGTCTAAGGCAACAACTAAACTCCGGTAACATTTTAAGAGCAACCAAATTTATTATAGAGAAGTTTAACATTCTATATCGCAACATACTTTCTTAGCGACTGATAATATTCTTGGGCGCTACAGGATTTCTTATAGATATTCATAACATTTTTAACTTTTAACTTATTTTGTTAACGTGAGAATGTATATATGACCCTATCAACTAAACTCCGATAACATTTTAGACGCAACCAAATTTATTACACATAAATTTAACATTCTAGACCGTAACCTAATTTCTTAGCCACCGATAATATTCTTAGGTGCAACCGAATCTATTACACATACATTTAACATTTCAGATCACAACCTAATTTCTTAGCAACCGATAACATTCTTGATCGCAACTGGATTTCTTATAGATATTCATAAGATTTTTAGTTTTTAACTTATTTTACCATCGCGGTAATGTCTAAGGTCCCATCAGCTAAACTCCAGTTATATTTTAGGCACAACCAAATATGTTAATAAGATTGATAACATTTATCATTTATAATATTTTTTGGTTATCGATTATAACATTGTAGGTGCAACCTGATATGTTACTACGATTGATAACTTTTACGACTGTAAACCAAAATTCTTAAAGTCAATATTTTCTATGCTCCATTTTACATACAATAGTAACGTTTTCATTCCAACCATTATTTTTATCGATACGATTAACTTTTTCGGCTTCCTAATTATACAATTTTGTTTCGCCTTTAACCTCTTATTGTTTTAATCGGTGACGTCGATTATTAGCATTATTTTAACCGCGTCACAACTGAACTCCCTAAATTTTGGTTTAAGTTTATGTTCCAACATTAAAGATCTGAATTTAATCGAACTTTTTTTAGTTTTTAATGTAATATAATAAATTATTTTATATAGTATATAATTTATATCATATAAAATTAAATTTACAATAATAAATAATATTAGAATATAAACATTAAAATACTAGGATGTTTATGTGTAAAAGAAAAAAATAACTATAATAAAAGAATTACTTTATAAAATTACTAAATATTAAATTAAAAATAGAATAATATTTTCTAAAATTTTGAAAATAATATGAGCGAAATAGATTCTATTGTTATTAAAAACATGAGTAGATTAAATAAAATCTGAGATTTATAATTTAGATCTAACCAGATTTGAAAAAATATAAAAATATATGGACCATTATTTAGCGCAGAAAAAAATTCAAAAACATAATTATTCAAAATTTATTAATGTCGTAGGTAAATTCTACTAAAACTTGATAAGATCTGGCGTATGAAAATTTAAGTGATCATAAATAAAACTATTAAATGAATTTGGTTTAACACGTTATTCTTAATCTCGGTCAATAATATTTTTTAGAGAAAATCGCCTCAGTGACCAAAAAAAAGTTATAATATACGATTTTAACCAACTTTTTTTGGATTTGCCAAAATGACCAACAAAATCGCAACGCGAAATAAAAATCGCAACGCGATCCCCAGAATCGCAAATCAGTTTCCAAAATCGCAACGCGATTCTTGAAAATCGCAATGCGATAGTACAAATTCGCATTGCGATTTTCCAAAATCGCAACGCGAATATGAAAATCGCAACGCGAACACATAAATCGCAACGCGTATCCGTAAATCGCAACGTGTATCCGTAAATCGCAACGCGTATGGGTAAATCGCAATGCGTATCCGTATATCGCAACGCGTATCCGTAAATCGCAACGAGAATCTGTAAATCGCAACGATAATCCGTAAATCGCAACGCGATATTTAAAGCGCCATTATAATCGCTACGCGTATTTTATTTTCAAATTACAAAAAGAATATTAAGACAAAATCCCGTAATCGCAACTCATAACCTAAAACCTAAAATCACAACTCAGTCCCATCTCCATCTCTCACTCTCTACGGCGAAGAAATCCGTCCCCATCTCCGAAGATTTCCGTCCCCATCTCCGGCGAAATCCCTCACAATATTCAGAAATGGAAAATCAACCTCCGAGGGTTAGTTTTTTTAATTATTTTTATTTTGAAATGTTTGCATTATTGTAGGTTTTTCATATTGAAACTGATGATAAGTTTACTGGTCATTTCAATAATAGATTAACCATTTCACTTAGATTTCATTTCGCGTTACGATTCTGTCGTTACGATTTTCATTTCGCGTTGCTATTCTCTCGTTCCGATTTTCAAGTTAGTATTTGTCTTTGTCTTTGTTCTGTCTTTTGGTTGAAGTAATGCAATCCATTCAAGTTTCAATTTGCAGAAGAGTCGCAACGAGATAAATGAAAATCGCAACGAGAGAATGACTGTCGCAACGAGAGAAATGAAAAGCGCAACGAGAGAATCGCAACGCGAAATGAAAATCGCAACGAGAGAATCGCAACGCGAAACCAAAATCGCATTTTTATTTTGAAATGTTTGCATTATTGTAGGTTTTTCATATTGAAACTGATGATAAGTTTACTGGTCATTTCAATAATAGATTAACCATTTCACTTAGATTTCATTTCGCGTTACGATTCTGTCGTTACGATTTTCATTTCGCGTTGCTATTCTCTCGTTCCGATTTTCAAGTTAGTATTTGTCTTTGTCTTTGTTCTGTCTTTTGGTTGAAGTAATGCAATCCATTCAAGTTTCAATTTGCAGAAGAGTCGCAACGAGATAAATGAAAATCGCAACGAGAGAATGACTGTCGCAACGAGAGAAATGAAAAGCGCAACGAGAGAATCGCAACGCGAAATGAAAATCGCAACGAGAGAATCGCAACGCGAAACCAAAATCGCATTGCGATTTTCATTTCGCGTTGCGATTCTCTCGTTGCGATTGTCATTTCGCGTTGCGATTCTCTCGTTGCGATTGTCATCTCGCGTTGCGATTCTCTCGTTGCGATTTTCATTTCAACCAAAAGACAAAACAGTGTTGCAAATTTTAGTTTCAAGAATAAACTACTACTTTTATGTTTATTGTTTTTGGTATATCTTCACAGTGTAGTTTTTGGTATATCTAACTTGGTATGTTTATTGTTTTTGTAGAAATTTTTTTCGGCTCAATTGACCTTGAGAAATAAAGTCAGCCTGGCCACTACAATTGCAAAGAAGCTTTCACCTGCTCAAAGACAATTGTTTGAGGAAACCTGCTTCGGGCCATGGCTGAGAGTACAGCATCCGGGTGGAGATGCTAATTTGACCCATTTGTGGCTTCAGACCATGACATCAAATCTACCCGACAGTATACAACGTGGTGAGGAAGAGATATGGTTTCATTTTCCACCAGCGTATACTTGTTTTGGGCGGAAGGAGTTCTGCTTAATCACTGGTCTACGATTCGGACACGATGATGTAGGCCGGTACACTCGTCATATCGCCCGCCCATCATGGTTATCCCGGGTTTTTCCGGATGAGTCAATGGAGAAGCCGAACCTACATGTCGACGACCTGAAGAAATTGTTTAATAAGAAAGCTGGTTTCACTCGGATGGATGACGCCGATGTTGTCCGAGTATGCCTTCTACTACTTGTGTATGCCGGCTTTTTAGGCAGAGAGGCCAGACAACCTATTCATCGGGAGCTAATAATATTGGTAGAGGACCTGAATGCATGGAATCTGTTTCCGTGGGGTTCGTATATATGGAAAGCTACCTGGACTAAGTTGTCGTCTGCCTTTGATGACCGCAAAAGTTTGCGGGGCGATGGGTCCAAATACACTTTGTCAGGCTTTGTTTGGGCCTTTAAGGTAAGAATTTCTATATAATGTTTCTAAAATTATAATTAATTATTTAACAATTACTAATTTTGTTATTATATTGTTTGTAGATTTGGATATTCGAGGCTTTCCCCAGCATGCGTACATATGCAATAAAAACGTCAAATGATATTCCCAGGGCTATTTCCTGGAAGAGGAAAACTCTGTTGGATTGGGAAGACTTAATACCATATGCCACAATAAATAATGTAAGTTAACACAAATACTTTCATATAATATATAAACAAGTTATTAATAGTAGACGTTTAACTTTGTTTGAGTTTTTATATTTTAGGAGGCTAACATTCCATTACAAAGACTGACACCCACGGAGGAAGAGCTTGCCACTGATTGGTGGCAAGCTAGTCAGAATTTTTTTGATGGCACGGATGATGAGCAGCATCCACTTCCTCCAATTCGAGAGCCATCACCTCACCTAGAGCCATCACCCGATCGACCCGACTATACACCTCTAGAACGAGAGCCATCACCTATCCCGTCACATCATCGAGCCTCTTCTCCACCATCACCTCATGATAGGCGACCGGCAAAGATGCCACGACTCCTATCTCCCTGTTCTCCACCTCCACCTCAACGGGATGAGTCAAGGGAGTTACGTGATGAGGTCAATGCCTTGCGTGAGGAGATCGGTACTCTACGCGATAACGATGGTGCATGGCGTGTGGAGGTGTCACTTTACGTGGTGAGGTTGCCGCTCTACGTGAGATGATAGTATCGTTGCAGAATGAGGTTCATACTCTACGCAACGAGGTAAGTTTAAGATTTTCCATATTTAACTTAATGATAAATTTACTCGTAATTTCACTTAGATTAGCCATTTCACTTAGATTGCTTAGTAAATTTATTCGGTTGCTGCCAATTCTGCTAAACTGTGTATTCTTTAACACTGTGAAATAGTATTTGTCTTTGTTTTGTCTTTTGGTTGAAAGTAAATTTGTTCGGTTGTTGCCAATTCTGCTAAACTGTGTATTCTTTAACACTGTGAAATAGTATTTGTCTTTGTTTTGTCTTTTGGTTGAAAGTAAATTTGTTCGGTTGCTGCCAATTCTGCTAAACTGTGTATTCTTTAACACTGTGAAATAGTATTTGTCTTTGTTTGTCTTTTGGTTGAAAGTAAATTTGTTCGGTTGCTGCCAATTCTGCTAAACTGTGTATTCTATAACACTGTGAAATAGTATTTGTCTTTGTTTTGTCTTTTGGTTGAAAGTAAATTTGTTCGGTTGCTGCCAATTCTGCTAAACTGTGTATTCTTTAACACTGTGAAATAGTATTTGTCTTTGTTTTGTCTTTGGTTGAAAGTAAATTTATCCATTCAAGTTTCAATTTGCAGAAGAAGAAATAGTTTACTTTCGCAACACGAAACTTAAAATCGCAACGCGAAACCAAAATCGCAACGCGAAATGAAATCGCAACGACAGAATCGCAACGCGAAACCAAAATCGCAACGACAAGATCGCAACGCGAAACCAAAATCGCATTGCGATTTTCATTTCGCGTTGCGATTCTTTCGTTGCGATTTTCATTTCGCATTGCGATTCTGTCGTTGCGATTTTCATTTCGCGTTGCGATTTTGGTTTCGCGTTGCGATTTTAAGTTTCGTGTTGCGAAAGTAAACTATTTCTTCTTCTGCAAATTGAAACTTGAATGGATAAATTTACTTTCAACCAAAAGACAAAACAAAGACAAATACTAACTTCAGGGTATTAGTTTGAAACATATTTTTCTTTGTTATCTGATGCATTTTGTGAACTATGATAGAATAATGACTTGGGTGAATACAATGCAAGTTTGAAACATATTTGTCTTTGTTTTCACTGTTTAAATATCATGTCTGTTTATTTACTGATTTTTGTATTTAATTATTTAGCGGCCCGATAGAGTGGATGCTTTACGTCGGGTTATGCTTGCACGACGGAGTTCACGCATCAGACAGCGTGCACGTGCTATTAAGTCTCCGTACACCCCAATAGTGCGAAGACACCGCAAGAAGAAGCCCGACTCGCCTGTCATCCCTCAAGAGTCCACTCCTATCGTTGAAGAGGCCCCCCTATCATTCCTCGAGAGTCCCCTCCCACCGTTCAAGAGGCCACTGTCATCATTGAAGAGGTCCCTCCCACCATTCAAGAGCCCGATTCACATGGCGTCATATGTAGGCTTCTTGAGAAACCCTCTGCCGTGCCGGACATGATGGATTCAAGTTGGCTCTTGTATGAGTTACCGGCCAGTACCATACCGGTATCTGAAGAGGAGAGGGAACAACTACCGGACACAATTCTGGATAACACCCTTTGGGCTAAGACCGCTGTTGATTTTTATCTACATGAGCGGAGCCAGGGGTGTTTCACTGACATATGCAAGCTCACCGATGATATCTATTTGTTGCTTGATCGGTCTTGGTGGGGCGTATTATTAGGGGTCGAAGACAATGGCTATTTCGATGGGGGGTAAGTCTTATATTTTTCTTATATTTCAATTTGATTAATTTTTTTTTTAAATTTATGTAAGTCACTAATATATGTCTTTTTTTGTAAAACAGCATATCGATGCGTGGGTGACACGTCTTCTAATAATAAGAAAACTTAAGAAAAATAAAAATATACGATATACAATTATGCCGACGTCTTTTCACGCCGTTCACTTGAAGAATGCACGAAATGAATCATTTGATTTGGGCAATGGACAAGCTAAACTTTATCCTGCATGGTGGGAGGTCGATAAGGTTAGTATTTATTTTAGATTGAGTTTAAAGGTTTTATGAAATAAGTGCGCAAATGAATGAATTATTACTTATGATTGCAGGTGTTTATCCCTGTTTTGGAACGTAAACATTGGATTCTCGTCGAGCTTCAGCTCCCATCCCTTAAGACAATAGTGTATGACAGCATGATAAATTACATATCATTGGCTGATTTAAGAGATGTTATTAAGGGATGGAGCTCTCATTTGGCTAAATTCTTGGATGCGATCAATTATTGGACTCGTTCTGGAAACAAGAAGCCAAAGAAGCTCAATATTACAGTTATTAGAGACGAGACCGCGCCACAACAAACGAGCGGAGCCAGAGGAGATTGTGGTCCTCTCGTATGCTTGGCGTTGGAGCGTTTGACGACGGGAAGCATCAAGTATCTACCTCCCACCGATAGAGATAAGCTGCAGTAGGCTTGTGGTTTCGGCATTATATGGCTAAATCGATATATACGAGACGCTGCCTACCTGCATCCGCGTTATAAAATGTCCATAAACAATTGGTAAGTTTATATACTTTTGGTTTGAAAATGTTTGGTTAAGTACCTAGAATTCAATAATTTGCTGTTTGTAGGTTTTAGATGTGTAGAAAGTGTTGTTTGAACAAATGTTTGGTTTCTGCAGGTTAATCTCAGAAGTGAACTGCGTGAAAATGATGTCGAGCTGCAAAAGTTGATTCAATAGTTTAATTGATTGTTTTTGATTGTTTAATTGATTTGTAAAAGTTGATTCAATAGTAGATGATCGGAAATAAGAATTATTGCTTATTTTTTGATTGTTTAATTGATTTGTAAAAGATGATTTGTAAAAGTTGATTTGTGTAATTGATGCGAATATAATTCTTATTTGTGCTTGTTTAATTGATTGAAATGTAATGGTTGATTTGTTGATTTCAATCTGCATTATGTTGAAGGCAAAATTGACTATCACAATGCGAAATGAAAATCGCAATGCGAAATGAAAATCGCAACGAGAGAATCGCAATGCGAAATGAAAATCGCAATGCGGAAATGAAAATCGCAATGGGAGAATCGCAATGCGATTTTAATTTCGCATTGCGATTATCTCGTTGCGATTTCATTTCGCATTGCGATTTTCATTTCGCATTGCGATTCTCGTTGCGATTTTCATTTCGCATTGCGATTCTCTCGTTGCGATTTTCATTTCCGCATTGCGAAATGTAATGGTTGATTTTGTTGATTTCAATCTGCATTATGTTGAAGGCAAAATTGACTATCGCAATGCGAAATGAAAATCGCAACGAGAGAATCGCAATGCGAAATGAAAATCGCAATGCGGAAATGAAAATCGCAACGAGAGAATCGCAATGCGATTTTCATTTCGCATTGCGATTCTCTCGTTGCGATTGTAATTTCCGTGTTGCGATAGTCAAATGCATGCCTAATAGTGATAACAACTGAATAACAAGAGTTGGTTAAGTCAAAATGGTTGGCCTGAGTCATTAATTCAACTGAAAATGTTAAAAGTTCACACATAAAATCCACATAATACAACGTTGCATTTAAAAATCACCTAAGTTAACAGTCCCAAAAGGTGAAGCCAATTGTGATTGGGATTTTAAAGATGGTTGCCTTTTGCTTGACACCATATGAGCTTTGGATTTTGATGAGGATCCATATTTTGGTAGAGGAAAAGATGATTTTGATGGCACTGGTGATCCACATGTCAACCTTGTATGACCACTTTCCTTGCACCGACTACATGTCGATCTCTTCTTCTCTTCACCCTTAGACGGTATACGATCGTGACTTTTTGGTCGGCCAGGTAGCCTTCTGTCCATGGCTGGTGGCAAAACTGTTTGTAAGTCATCTGGTATGTCCCACTCAGAAGGATGTGGAATAGGGTAGACAATCTCGGCATAAGTCTGTCGATAAACTTCTGTAGTGTAGCAATCCATAGCGTATGCGCTTGAATCATCTTGGTTTAAATGAAGAGCAACTTTTATAACATGGCCACACGGATAACCAGATGTTTGCCATTTCATACAACTACACGTCTTTGCATTTAGATCGACTAGCCCATTTAATTTATTATCCAGTACTTGAAACAAAGTGTTTGAACATGGTTCAACTCTCCATGACGTTGACTTCACAACACGTTTCGTTATCTTTTTTTCAGTCCATGGTGTAACACGATGTTCCAATGTTCCTGTAAATTTAAATAAACAATACTTAGTAAAATATATAAATATGATAAGTTACGAATTCAAAGAAATAATACCTGCATGGTTTCTTTTCTTGTAGTACCACTGTTGAATAGAGGCTCGAAAAAACTCCATTAACATAGTAATGGGTAATTTCCGGGAATGACGACTTAGAGCGTTGATTGATTCTGCACTATTAGACGTCATGAAACCATATCTTGCTCCAAGTTGATGTACTCTTGACCATCTTTCAAACCCGACATCTTCTAGTGTTTGAGCACACTGAGGCAAAACACGTCTTAAACAATTTATATGCTTATTGAAATCCACTTCCCGATAAGCTTTTACAGCCTTCCAGTATGTCCATTTGTGCTTTTTATACCAGCAGACCTTGATTTTAGATTTCTATACAAATGAACACCACAAAGTCCATGAAAAGCATCTGGGAAACACCTTCTAACAGCGTTGTCAATTGAGTTTGCCCTATCGGATATGATTGTCAGATTGCTAATAGGACCTATGCAATCCCTAAGATGCCCCATAAACCATGTCCATGAATCAGAGGTTTCAGATTTGCCAACCCCGTAAGCTATTGGCAATATCCCATTGTTAGCATCCATGGCTACTGCTAATAAGTTTACTCCAAGGTATCGACCTTTCAAATGTGCTCCGTCAACTATAATAACTGGGCGCATGCAAGTAATAAACGAACGAATCTACAAATAATATACACAAGAAATATAATCATTTAAATGTGAAATGCATGTAACTAACAAAAATGAGTCAACAAAATTATATTGATTTACTAACCGTAGCACCAATGGCGATAAACAGCAACTCAAAGCGTCCATCTCTATCTGTTTTGATATGAGTTACCGACCCAGGATTTTTCAGCTTTAAATTGTGACAATAAGCCGGCAGTTGGGCAAACGATGCTTCTGGCGACCCCCTCAACAATTCCAAGGCATAACATTTGGCTCTCCAAGCTTGAGAATATGATATACTAATCTTGAACCGAGCATTCATGTCAGTCATAATTTCATGTCCCCGATATACCCTGCCATTCAAAAACATTAACTCAGCCAGAAAACCACCCAACACCTTTTGTTTGCCTGTCTATGGTGAGGAAAAACTTGGGTTCTTGAACATGTATGTTTATCAATAAAAGTCCTAACTTGAAACATTTTGCAATCTTTTATTCTCTTTGCAATCATACGCCACGTACAGTTTTGTCAATCATACACCTTGTTCGAAACGATCTTTGCTTGATTTGTTAACTTTTAGTTGATAGCCATCTTCCACACATTTCGTATACAAAGCTATCTTCAAGTCTTCCTTGTATCAAAACAATCATCTTTCTTGACACGAATAACTTTTGTGTAACAATCAACTGCTTTCTTTGCCAACTCTTCTTCCGGTAACTGAAGTAATTCTGGCATATTCCAGTTATACTCCCGTGGCATTTTCTTTTCTTCGGGGACTTTTTCTTCTTCTTTTTCTTCTTCAGGATTATATGAATTACAGAATGGATGTTCAACATGTTCATTCACAGTCGTAACTTCCTCCTCATTATCATCAACAACATCTTCCTCGGCAACGGGTGTTTCATCATCAAATTCGGGTATTGACCAATATGAAAATCATTACACACATGGTCTGTTTCTTCTTCTGAAACATCATCAAAATCCGTGTATTGACCAATATCAAAGTCCGGATATTGACCAAGACCAAATTTCGAATACTGACTAGTACTCACAATTTTTCTGTTGGCTCATCATCGTCTAACTGGTCAATACGAAAACCGGAATTTGGTGCTGAAAGTTGATTGGGATTTGGATTAGAGAAAGGTTGTGGGTTTTGAGAAAAACTTAGTTGATTACTACCGCTACTGACCCAACAATACTACTTCTAGGTTCAACAACATACAATGTAACATCATCTTGTGAAACACTAATGTAAGCAATGAATCGTTCAACATCTTCATTGTCGGTTAACAAATAAACTTTACCATTTCTCTGATAAGATAGCCTAAATCCACTTAGGGGCTCTAAATTCAATTTATTTGAAACACGTAGCATTAGAGTTTCATAAGTTAACTTTTGTAAAGACAATTTTAGTTGAAGATTCATGGGTAAAGGCATATATTGTAAAACACCATGAACATTATCCCATGACCCTCCAAAACACAAATCTATCCAAACATGATCAACATTAGATGATTTCATGGTTGTAAATTAATTTACTAAACAGACGAGCTGCGAAACTAAAACCTGTTGCCGGATTGGGAAGGATGTCGTTGGATATAGGAACGGATGTCGCCGGAGAGAGTGATAGATGGAGATGGAATGAGTTGCGATTTAGGGATTTAGTTTATGATTTCAGTGTTATATACCCAAAATTTCAGTGTTGTGATTTACAGATTCTCGTTGCGATTTACGGATTATCGTTGCGATTTACAGATTCTCGTTGCGATTTACGGATTATCGTTGCGATTTACAGATTCTCGTTGCGATTTACGGATACGCGTTGCGATATACGGATACGCATTGCGATTTACCCATACGCGTTGCGATTTACGGATACACGTTGCGATTTACGGATACGCGTTGCGATTTATGTGTTCGCGTTGCGATTTTCATATTCGCGTTGCGATTTTGGAAAATCGCAATGCGAATTTGTACTATCGCATTGCGATTTTCAAGAATCGCGTTGCGATTTTGGAAACTGATTTGCGATTCTGGGGATCGCGTTGCGATTTTTATTTCGCGTTGCGATTTTGTTGGTCATTTTGGCAAATCCAAAAAAAGTTGGTTAAAATCGTATATTATAACTTTTTTTTGGTCACTGAGGCGATTTTCTCTATTTTTTATTTTTTAAAATGATGTGATGAATTGAATTCATAAAATAATTTCTCAGAGTTATAGCATCGTCAGCGAATATTCTACCCACTTACTAACTTGCAAGTTTTCACACACACTCCACTCGCAACTTTCAAGCGCGTGGTCAACTCCTCCCTTTTGCTTTCACTTCCTTCACTGTTGTCGGTCCCCAACTTCTCTTCACCAACCCCTCTTAGACCTCAGCCCATCATATTTTTTTCAAAATTATTATTAATATTTTGTTTTGAATTTCATTTAAATCGCCCGTCATTAAAAAATTAAAAGCACTACTAACATTATATATTTTTTTAATTATGACATGTTATTATCCTAGGATAACATGTCAACATAAATATTAATTTTTTAATGGTATGTGAACCAAAATATAGCGTTAGTGATGATTTTGAAAAATAAATAGTTGAGTAACTAGAATAAAGCAAAAGTGATAGTTGAGTGCCTAAATATGAAATTTACCCTATTACTTCAACTATTTTCATCAGATCTTATGACGGTAAAAACATTATAAAACATAAATTATAAATACACAAAATACTTTATATAATATAAAAATATATATCGATACATGCAAATAATCAAATTTAATTTTAATCTTCGGAGGAAAAAAATTAAATTTATATATTTTCAAATGTTAGTATTTTGAAATGATTTTTTAAAAGTAAACATTTATAATTAATTTTTGAATAAATTATTATTTAAAAAATAAATTAATAAACATTTCTGTTATTTTCTGTAAATTTTATTTTTAATATTTTGATAAAAATAAATGTGGTCATATATTTATGATTGAGGCATACCCTAATAATTTATTTATAAAAGGTTACCTTAATTTGGCAGGTGCCATATTGGGCTGCTGCCTTGGATTTTTGTAAATATCATTAAACGTAATTCTGTTCTTGAAAAGTGTAAAATATTATCTTATTTTCACCATTTACATTTTAAACTTTGTGAAGACGACAATGTCGATGTGTTTGGAGAGTAAGAAAATTACTTGGAAAAGACTTTCTCGTGCTTCATTCCTTCCAACTTGGAAATGTGTTTGCAATAGAGATATCAAAACTTCTTTTCTTTCTTTTTGAGATGACTTTTCCATGATGAAAACTTAATATGGATTGGATTGACACCATTTTAATGGAAAATAGAACAACTTTCACCCACTCTCATCTGATACTCGTATTTACACGCTCCCACCCTCGTCATTCCCATCACTGTATCTCACCAACCTACCAAAATATAAATTCCCCACTCCGCTTGGCCTTTACTCGCTGCTCCCCACTTCCAGGAACCCTCTTTAATCTTCACCAGCGATGGCTTCTGTCAAAATCCCTGCTCTCAATAACCCTTTCGTTTCGCTTTCCTTTAAATCGCGCCTTCCGTCATCATTTTCCGTCACCTTCCGTGACAACTTGCGGTTTTCGCGCTCCTCCTCCCGTCCACAACGCCGTTTCTTGGTCGTAACCGCTTCCTCTGCTTCTATATCCGGAAAACCTACCGTACTCGTCGCCGAGAAACTCGGGGAAGCGGGTCTGAGTCTGCTCAAGCAGTTCGCCATCGTGGATTGTTCTTACAACCTCTCCCCCGAAGAGCTCTGCACCAAGATCTCGCTCTGTGATGCCTTAATTGTGCGCAGCGGAACCAAAGTCAGCCGCGAGGTCTTCGAATCTTCTGGCGGGAGATTGAAAGTCGTTGGGAGAGCTGGTGTTGGGATCGACAATGTGGATCTGGCCGCCGCCACCGAGCACGGTTGTTTGGTGGTTAATGCGCCTACTGCTAACACCGTTGCGGCGGCTGAGCACGGGATCGCGCTCTTGGCTGCCATGGCTAGAAACGTAGCTCAAGCTGATGCTTCCGTTAAGGCTGGTGAGAATGATCTCTCTGTTTTGTTTTGCTCTGTTTGGCAATGCTTCTAATCTTTTTTGATTGCTGAGATCTGAAGTCTATCTTTAGATTTACGAAGCTAGTAATTTTGCTAGCTTGATCTTAAGCGTATAATTAATAATAGTACATTATTTCTCGGATTTGATTGAATCAGTGAGAAAAAAAATCAACCACTAAAGTAAGTATAACATACTAATATATTAATTAATCTTAAGAACTTCACTAAACACTACGTTTTGCAGAACACATTTGATATTCCAAGTTGGAAATTCTATAATTTGTGAGCCTGGAAATCACAATGGCATATTCATGTGACATCTCCATATTTTCAAGCTTCTGATTTGAAACTCAGATTAGAGGTTAAACTGATCGGATCATTGATTTATGATTCAATTAGTTGGACTGCAGGATTTGATCAAACACATATTTAATATTTAAAGACTATTTTTTAGTATTAAAAATATTGAATCTGATTGATAATTGATAACACTACGTATTCTACTTAATGACATGATCTTTTAAAATAGATCAACAAGTTAAAGATTCTACTCAGTTACAAACAAAATTTTGGAAGGAAAGAAATACAGTATGCAAGAAAAAAAAACGCTTTTTTGGTTAAAGATTTCATTGGGTTGGTATCGAAATGGACAGTTGACCCTGGTTTACTCGGTTCGACCAGTCGATCTGAACTAGCTTTTTAAATCATCACTTTCTGTTGTTATCTAGTAGATTTCTGATATTTTGATTATGTAGGGAAATGGCAGCGGAACAAATATGTCGGTGTGTCCCTCGTTGGGAAGACAATTGCTATCTTGGGTTTCGGAAAGGTTGGATCAGAAGTAGCTCGTCGAGCCAAGGGGCTCGGTATGCATGTTATTGCTCATGATCCTTATGCCTCAGCCGATCGTGCTCGTGCTATAGGTGTGGACCTAGTGAGCTTTGAGGAAGCCGTAGCTACCGCAGACTTTATTTCTCTGCACATGCCTCTCACACCTGCTACTGATAAAATCCTCAATGATGAGACATTTGCAAAGATGAAGAAAGGCGTTCGTATCGTCAATGTTGCTCGTGGGGGAGTGATTGATGAAGAGGCTCTTGTGAGAGCATTGGATGCCGGAATTGTCGCTCAGGCTGCTCTTGATGTCTTCACCGAGGAGCCACCGAAACAGGACAGCAAGTTGGTGCAGCACGAGAGAATTACAGTGACTCCACATCTCGGTGCCAGTACAATGGAAGCTCAAGTGAGTTAGTTTAATCACCGCGTCTGTCCATATCTACTTGCTGTATGATATTATCAAATAAAGCATCGCTATGTTTTGTAGGAAGGAGTGGCTATTGAAATTGCTGAAGCTGTTGTTGGAGCCCTGAAAGGGGAACTTGCTGCGACTGCTGTCAATGCACCAATGGTTCCTGCTGAGGTATGCAATGAGTTCAATTGGTTTTTCCCATCAATTGTTTATGAGGTATGCAATTCGGGATTGATGTTTCACTTATTTGTTCACTTCCCCTGTAGGTTCTAGCAGAGTTGAAACCGTATGTCGAACTCGCTGAGAAACTCGGGAGGCTGGCTGTCCAATTGGTCGCAGGTGTAAGTGGTGTTAAAAGCTTGAAAGTGTCGTATGCTTCCTCTAGGGCCCCTGATGACCTTGACACAAGGGTGCTCCGCGCGATGATCACCAAGGGTCTAATTGAGCCTATTTCCAGTGCGTATGTGAACCTAGTCAATGCTGATTACACTGCTAAACAAAGAGGACTTCGGATTACAGAAGAACGTATCATTATAGATGGTTCATCAGAGACCCCACTAGAATCCATCCAAGTTCAGATTGCCAATGTGGAATCAAAATTTGCGAGCGCAATATCAGATTCAGGTGAGATTAAGGTGGAAGGAAAGGTGAAGGATGGAATTCCTCATTTGACAAAGGTAGGGTCGTTTGAAGTGGATGTAAGCTTGGAGGGTAGCATTATCCTTTGCAGACAGGTTGATCAGCCCGGCATGATCGGTAAGGTGGGACATATTTTGGGTGAGGAGAATGTGAACGTGAGCTTCATGAGTGTTGGGAGGACCGCACCCAGGAAGCAAGCGGTGATGGCCATAGGAGTCGATGACCAACCCAGCAAACAATCTCTGCAGAGGATTGGCGAAGTCCCTGCCATTGAAGAGTTAGTTTTCCTCAAGCTATAGGCTTGATTGTGTCATCATATATCATTTTACCTGGTTGGGTGATCATTTTTACTACCCTGTAGCTCACAGAATTTTGAACGTTGTTATCGAGTGTGCCGTCTCCAATAAGCCAGAATAAATAAGTTCGATGAAGTTGAATGATTTGGATTCTCATTAATATATATATATATATTTGATGAAGATTGTGATTAATTTTGGGTTAGGATGTTGACAATTTAGGCGAAAAATCATGTGCCCCCGAAGTTTGCTTTTAAAACCAGAAAAAGAAATCACTAATTTCCACTTTGAGTGGTATTGAAGTCGATCTGATTTAATCCCATCAAGCATAAGATTTCTTACTCGGGATTTGCGGATCACAGTAGTATTAAATTTAGGAGGTTTCTTACTTTAGTTTCCCATTGACTTCAATGCAAAGGTCTGATATAGTGTCAATAAATACTCAACGACGTATATCCATCTTTATCTGAAACTTCCAACTCTCCACCATGAACAGAAGCAAGCTCCTGCTGCAACTTTGTGCTGGGATTTTTGCTTTCGGCATCCTCTCCAGTGCTGTTGTGGGTTATGGAAATGGCAAAATCTTTGACATTACTCACAAAATCACTTCCCAGTTGCCGACTTTCGGATCGGTGAACGGGCTCGGTCAGTTCATCTGGCTCGTTGCCAGCATTAAAAATGGTTCAACAGTAAATGTTTCGGAGTTCAAGTTGGGAACCCACACTGGGACTCACGTTGATGCACCTAGCCACTTCTTTGAAAAGTATTATGAGCAGGGTTTCGATGTTACATCTCTTAGCCTGCAAACCCTTAATGGTTCTCTTTTCTCCTTAAACTTGGTGGTGATTCTTCGGCTCAGGCGATTTCATTGATGACCTTCACATGTTTGTTTGATTTATTGTGTAGGTCCTGCTCTAGTAGTTGATGTTCCAAGAAATAACAACATTACTGGTATATATTTCTCCTAATTGAGTTTCCATTCGTGTTGTTCTGTGGTAAGTAGCAGTAATAAATAATATGCTGCCTACAGCTGAAGTTATGAAGTCCTTGAAAATTCCCAGGGGAGTACATCGTGTGCTTTTCAAAACGCTCAACACTGACAGGTCACAATCTACATGCATTTCCATAAAGCGAATAGTCCTATATTTTTTTTCAAGTATGAAGAGATCAGATGTTATTAGTAATGTTGATTTTACTTGAGATTTTGGCCTAACTTCTGCTACTCTCCTCAGGATTGGCATAAATTTGTTGAAAAGTTCTCACTTTTTGCATTTCTGGACTTTTAGCCCTTAATGAATAAATACCAGAAATATGTTTGTATGATACAAACTTTCAGAATGGTTTCTTGACAGTAAAAATATGTCAAAACTTTCATTTTCAGGAGGCTGATGCATAGCAAGCAGTTTGCTTCAGACTTCACAGGGTTTAAGACAGATGGTGCACAGTGGTTGGTTGATAACACAGACATCAAACTTGTAGGTACATCATTACATTATTCCATGTTAACAAGAAGGACCTGCTTCACAGGACACGATGTTCCAAAAGTGCCCATATTCTTGAGGCAATCAATGGCAGAACTTAACCCATCTGTGTGTACTAATTGTAGGACTTGATTACCTATCGGTTTCTGCATATGATGATGCTGCCCCTACTCATCATATATTTCTAAGGAATAGGGTAAGAAACCAGAAATTGGTTGAGTGGATTTTGTAAGAAAATGTGTGAGCTGAAAGTGGTCCATTACATTGTTCAGGAAATTGTTCTTGTTGAAGGTCTAAACCTTGATGGCATAAAGCCAGGGAAGTATAATGTCCATTGCTTACCTTTGAGGATGGAGGGTGCAGATGGATGCCCAACCAGATGCATTCTCACTGCATGAAACCTTTCTCCAAGTAAGGTTGTTTTGTTTCACCATTAATTAACAACCATACTATTTGTGGCAAGTACATAATATGCTCATTATACCTTGAATTTACACTGCATGAGAAGAGGGCAGGCATGGTCTATTGAGCTTCTCAAAAGGAATGGTTTGGAGTACGAAATAAAAACCTTTTAGGTATAGTGTTGGGTGCTTGGGTGTTGCAGAATCTGTACTGCATATCTTCCTGTCCTTGGCATTCAATACAAACTCTGTTTACATCTTTGTTTCACTGTAACCTAACTTGAGTTGAAATCTATTAATTGCTTGATTGCAATACATGCATTAGAGTCTCCTGACGGACAAATTTGCTGAGCAACGAACGGCGTCGTTGAGCTTCAAATTGATATCTTAATTTTGTTTTACCTCAAATTTGTATCAAACTTTAAAATTATATATAAAAAACCCCTCAAATTAGTACATCTGAAAACTCAACAATTAATCAGATTACTAACGTAACATTGATGGTTAAAATAACGTTATTATCACCATATGATCGGCGGCTGTTGGAATATCACTTCAGCATCACTTACCAATTTAAGAATTTTGTCAGTTCAAGTTCTCTTTTTAAATTTAAATATCAATTTAAAAATCACTAACTTAAATCGGTGATTGAAAAAATCTTATTATTCTTCAAGATTTCGTGTTCAGACACTACATATATAGGAATATATGAACATTTAATGTCAAATGGTTAAGAATTTTTAAACAGATAGATACCTTGTATGTATTCTTACTCTAGACTTAAAATAATATCAATTTAAAAAATAAAATTTAGGTGATAACCCATAATTTAATGCTTTTATTCAAACAATCACTGCTGCACTATGCTTTTTTTAAATATACAAACCAGAAGGCAGAACCAAATTCTGATGATACAAGATACAAATGAAGCAGCGAATGAATTTATAACAGATGCGTATAACTTGCAAGCCGGTTTTATGTACAGATATTCGGCATCTAATACATTCTGCCCCGCTTTACTCGCTTTCATAGTCTTCATCGTCTCCGAAGCTAAAAAAAATGCATCCGCGGCCATTGCTCTGAATTCACTTTCTGAGCTTGAAACTTGAGTGTCACCAATAGCAGCTTTATTTGGCTCGCCAGTGGCATGCATCTGTTGGGAGTTTCCACTTCCTAAAGAAACTTGTTCGGTAGAATGCACCAAACTTGCTACTTGATCCGATTTGGTATTTGTTTCAGATTTGGAGGTTGCTGAATGGGCAGCTACTCCCTCTGCGGATGCTGCCTTGTTCTGCACACTCTTTGATGAATCAGATTGTTCTGCCTCGCCATCTGAGAACACATCATCTTTGTCGTTATGTCCCGAGTCTTTATTTTCATTAGCCGGGGCTGCACCTCTGTCAATTGCTGCACCACCAGTCCCTGAGCTTTCATCTGGCTTACTGGTACTAGTTTCAGTCTGAGGCATTGTTGGAACAGTGCTATTATAATCTACTAGCACGACCTCGACCTGGAAACCAGGGGATGGCAACTTCCTCTGCATATTAACAAGAAGAAACTGATAACACCTCAGAAGAATCTATTTGGTCCAGAAAGAAAGAAATGAAGATCCCAAGTCAACATTTATATTTACAGAACATCATAACACATTTTGTGTTTTACCTTGTCAAACCATTCAAGCTCACCGGTATTCAGAACTTTTCTGTTGTCAATCACTGTCGTGTTTAACCAACTGACAAATCAAAAAAGGAAGAATCTTGAAACAATTAGTTACAAATAAATAGGAGTTGAAAGATAATTTTATAGGGACGAGGCCTCTAACATACCAGTAAAAGTCTCCCTGGCGATCATGAAAATGAATTTTGAAGTCCCCAGCCAACTCAGTTAGATCAGGCTCCCCCGGCAAAGCAAAGACCATAATACCTTTCTTTGGTGCGCTAAACCAGAAATCTTCTGGCTGTGAAGAAAGCATACTTGCATGTTATTTCAATTTGGTATTAGAAATGCTCAGAACTTCAAATGGCTGATTATGATCATAGTTGTAAAAATTGGACCACACCAGCCTGGTTGAACCGAGAACTGGTTGGTCCAGCAGTAAACCATATAAGTTGAGCCGAGAAGTTATAGAATAGGCAAAACCAGGAACCACAAAAACCAGTTAAAAACTGATTAAGAAAAACTTTGGGCTTTTTCAGCATGTGTCGGTTCATTTCCATCATTGAGTTTTGTAAATTAGTTTTTAAAATAACTTTTACGATTGAACTGGTAACCAAAATTCAAACCAAATCCAATTCAATTTTTTCAATCATGATTATAATAATTACACTAAACAATCAAACAGACATACCGATCAATCCTTGGTGGGCGGATGACTCTTTGTTGAGAAGAGAATACCTGTATACAGGAAGGTACTGAAAGCTCGTTACAATTCAATCTAGGGTGATAGCTAAGATATCAATAAAACGACGGCATGACACTTCCATCCTTTAATTTACATGTTTCTCTCCCTAGGATTAGTAAAATTCAAACAAAAATACCAGTGTACTGCAGTCGTAACCAAAGATAAATAGCATCCATGGCTAGATTTGAACCATAAACACGAGGAAGCAAAACTTAACAATGAGACATGAGAATTTTCACTTGGTTGTTATTTGGAAGATTCAAATACATAATAAAATTTTCACACTGCAGCTATAAATTTAAACACATTCATGCCAGCATTATACCATAAAACACTGGCAGTAAATGATAAACAAGATTTTGAAATACTAGTGACCAGAGATTTAAATAGCATTAGCAATCGAGTTTCATGTTTATCGCAATCACAGCCTTAACTGAGGCTATCATGATCATTGCAGTCGTGATTTTTTTTCATTTTTTTTAGCTTATTGTAAAATTTAATAATTATAATTATATTAATATTAATGGTTTTAAAAGTATTTTATGATATTCTAAGATCATTCACTTTGATTTTATATTTTATCACAATATTTTATTACAATTAAAATAATTTACGATATATTAATTTATTTATATATATTAAAAATGATTCATTCATATTTTAAATAATAATTTAGATACATTATCCATATAATCAACATATATATACACATCATTACAAACAAGTTTGAGATCCCCTAAAACAGTTAGTATCATTTTAAAAAGTCCTATTTTTAATTAGTTTATAAACTTTTCTTTGTTTCTATCCTCATTTTGTCTTTTTTGCACATCATCTTATGTCTCATTTTTCCAATTTTCATTCTCTCTAATTGCAATTCCCTCTCTCCATCTACTCCTCTACCCCCTTCCACACCCTCCCCCCCCCTAACCCACATCCTTCTGTTCTAAGTTCTATCAACCCTTGTGATCTATTTCTTCCCTTTGCAAGAGATTCCTCAATGTTTTGAAGCCCCAAACCCATCGAAATAGATATATATGGTTAAGATCCACTTACACAATGTAAAACTCTTAATTTTACACAGATTTAGAACAATTGGATGAGTGGAAATAAACGGCTGAGATTAACTATTTTTTTTCCAGTGAATATCTTTTCATTTTATACTGTTAATCTCAACCATCTATTTTCAACCATCTAACGATTCTAAATCTGTACAAAACTAAAAGAATTTTACACTGTGTAAAAGGATCATATCCCATATATATATATATAAAGCTGGAATTAGCCTGAAATTAGGAAAGGCAGCATTCACAGCTGTCGCCAACACTAAAGAGCACCACTATACCTCTACTGATCTGCTATTTAAATCCCTGCTAGTGACTGCCTGCACCCTAAATGTTGAACCAAATATCTTATATTCAAACCTATAAGGAATCTAAGTGTTGAGAACATCTGTAACAATAAAACACCCAAATCCAACAAGAGGTTCAGCATAAACAACCATAAGAACAAACCATTAATCATAAAGGAAACTGTTTACAGACAAAAATGTCATACCATTATGATCAGAGATGGTGATGGAGGGCCTAATCCAATAAGGGCAGCGATGAAGCCGGAATCCTCGAAGCATGCACCTGCGTAAAAAGTGGAATCAGCACTAAATGAAGACCAAATATGCAAAATAAAAATTCTACAGCCAGATAATACCTGCGCCCAGGCTGGTTTTTGCCATTGAAGTATGTTAATGTACGTTCAAAATATTTGACATCTCTCTTCAAAACATGACAGGAAAAGATAAGCAATAAACATCTAGCCACAAACAATTCTTGAAAGAACACTTTCTATATCACTGGAAATCAGATGCTAACAATCTGACTTGGAAGAACAAGCCCCTTCCCATCCACACATCTTTTCTGGTTGTAGTAGTTAATGGACTCTTCACCAGTGGGGAAGAACTGCAGAAGAACAGCAAATAGTAGGTTATAAGAAGAAAAAAAATCATCCATTGTGACCAAGAAATGCGAAGCTACATCAAATCTGCTGGCATTTCTTCAATAAGCTCATTGAACCAAACCTTCAAGTATAGAAGAAGGCTAGAGATCATCAACCCAGTCCTTGCCATCCCAGCTTTACAATGCACAACCACAACATTCTCAATATTCTCCTTCAGCCATGAGTAAGCACTTTGACAAAAAGATATTATCAATTGAATTGGGGGGCAATTATGATCATCCAATGGGAAACTAGCCACCTGAAGAAAAAGTTTGGTATAAATAACATAAATAAGATGACTCCAATTCACACATTGCTCCTACAGTAAGTTTTAATAGGCTGTATTCGTCGTTATACATGCACTGGGTGGGAAATAAAAGGTAGTGATTTTCATCAAAATTTAGGAGGAATTGACTTGCCCCATGAATTACCCTTGCCAATGACTAGTTTTCCTCATTGGGCTTAGTACATCCACCCCTGACATGATATTATTCTTTCTTTCCGGGAATACATACTAGAATTGGATCATTTTCGGTATCTAAACAAGATTAACTCTACCTTTCACTGTAGATTTGGAGACTACCATGGTAAAGGGGAGAAGAAGATGGCCAACTATCTCACGTGGCGAAAACAATGTCAGATCAGGTTATTAAGTCACCACATCAGCATTCCGTCACCCCTTTAACGGTTGTTAACGTTGAATGACTATTTTGTTACATATCAATTACGTTAGAGACCAATTTATAACTACTAAAATTTCAGTAGAGAAAACGAAAACTAACTCAAACATTAGTGACTTTTTATGTAGTTTACCCAAAATAAAGAGATGAATAATGATACTACATAGTTTAATTGGCGGAAAGAATTTTATATATGTAATTTAATATTTAATATGATACGATGTATCTATGTTTTAATAAATATTTAATATAATATTTATATCTTTAAAATGTTTAATATGATGTATATTTTTAAATAAAATCTTTAATACAAAGGGTAAATTACATTATTGATAACTTATGTTTTACTTTTGTATGTTTTTGCTCACTAAATTCAAATAACATAATATTTGGTCACTTTCATTTTTATTTAATTAAGATACGGTCACTTTTATTTAATTTTTTCACTAATGGCAGTCAAAATTTTAGTGATTAAACATTTAAAAGTGACAACTTCTTAATTAAATAAAAATGAACATGATCATATTTTAATGAAATAAAAACAAAAGTGATTATATATTTTTTTTGAATTTAATGAGAAAAAATGTACAAAATTTAAACAAAAGTGACAAATCATATAATTTATTATTTTTTTATAGGATTTAGATTTATATATATATATATATATATATATATATATATATATATATAAACAGAATTTAAAATTTAAAATGTATGTTATGAAATAAAAAGAGTAAAGTAATAAGAAGAACAAAAGAATATACATGAATATAAATAAAGATATCTCGTATTATTTTCTAAATATGAATTATTTATAATGTTTTATCTAAACTCTATATTTATAGACATGATGAGTAGATACCATATAAAACTTTAATCTTATTTGATATTAAAATCCTAATAATAAAACATATCAAGTTTCTATTTAATACATAAATTCTACTCATAATGGATATCCACATAAATAAATATTCATAACAAGATAATAAATTTAACATACGAAAATATCTTTTAAAAGATAAGAAATATCTTATAAATCAAAAAATAAAATTAATATTTTGAAATTCCAACTAAACCACTCTCAACATATAATCCCATCATACAACCTTAAAAACATTATAAAACATTAATAAAAATAAATCATTACTTAATATATGTAATTCTATTTAAGTATTAAACTTATAAAAAGTAAAAATATTTAATATATTTACACCTTAAATAATTAATTATTAATTTAAAATATAACAAAAAATCCTATAAACAAAACCTTTTATTTTAAAAATATGATCAAGTACAAATATTTTTATTTCTTCTTAACCCTCTGTGCTAGGGTTTTCTATGTTTTTGGAACGTTCCTTTTTCGTTTTTAGTAGTTTTCTGTGTCTCTCTCAGTTTTTCTAATTTTTGCTAGAGTTGTTTTGCGTTTTTCTTCGGGTGTCAATGGTCGACTACTATGGGGGATATCAAAAGTGAATTAGAAAATCTTCACTTTGGGAAAGAAGAGAGAAAAATCTTAATTATCAAACAAACAAACAAACAATCTGAACCCAATTTCATTGGAACATCTGACATCCTATAGGGGGCATATCCATCTCTGAACTAGGGGATGGTAGATATTTATTTTGAATATACTACAAGGGCGATGTGAACAAATTGGAATTAGAAGGTCTATGGTATTTCAACTCCCACTTACTGATTTTGCACCGATTGATTAATGGTGAGGACTCGATGACGGTGACCCTTGACATGGTGGATTTTTGGGTTCTTGTCAATGATCTCCTAGTGGGTTACATTTCAAAATAGGTAGCAAAGCAATTTGGGAATTTTATTGGTACATTTTTGAATATAATGCAAAATCAAACAATTAAGGGTATTAGGGGTCGACGAGGATTCAAGTATGTATTTATATCTACAAATTGTTAAAAAATAAAGAAAGAAAAAAAACTCGCGTTAGCCAATGGATTCGCTGGTTACACTTTGATTCAATACGAGAAACTGTGCATTTTTTGTTTCTTGTGTACCAAACTAGGTCATGGGGAAAATTTCTATCCACTGCGAGTACTCCAGGAGAAATATGATTTAGTTCCAAAGTGGGACATTTACATTCGATCCCATTCGAAGTGAAAATGTGTTTTTGACTAGTGTTTACATTGTGTAACATTTTATGCTTAAATACACCTTGGTTGTTCATAATTATTACTGATTTTGGAATTTTTACATGATTTCTCTGCAGGACATTGACTTTTGGAAAATATGCTTAACAGGCCTAAAAATTACACTTTTTGTTCTTGAATCAAGGCTGAAACAATGGGCATGAAATGTTTGACCTAGTAGTTCGTCAGCAGCTTTTAAAAGGTCCAGTCAACAATTCTAGAAGGAGGACAGACTCCTGGATCATTTCAAGCATTTTAAAATTTAAGTTTTTAGGAATTATATTTTTATTTTTAGATTTTAAATTCAAAAAATTATCATTTTTATTTTAGCCTATTTTAGGGTTTATAGAAGGCCATAAATACCCTCTTAGGGTGAGCCTAAACAAGCATCGAATGATCGAATCATCTCTCATTTGTCTTTAAATCATTATTTTTCCTTTTTAGTTTTTACTTTGTTTACTTTTAAAGCTTTTATTTTTAAAATACTAAGTATGACTTTTGTCATGCTTAGCAAATTCTCTTTCAAGTCGAAGACTAAAGCAATGACTCAATTCCAATGTAAGAATTGAAAAGTATTTAATCAACTTTAGATACATTTCTCAGTTTTCTGAGCTTACTTTCAAAATCAAAACAATTTCAAAACCAAAGATTGATGTTGGTCAGGATGTTGTTATGGTTAAATACATGGGAGGAAGGATCGTCTTATTGAAAGCACATTCAACTTCCAAGGAACACACTTAACAAAATTGTTTGCTAAGCAAAAATTGAGATCATAATCTGTTATTATTAAAACAACATAATCCAAGTCATTCCTTTATGAGCTTAACGTTTTGATCTACAACATTTTTGTTGATTAGATCCATTTCCAAAATCAACATCAAAGGTTTCTATTGGGTATATGGTATACAAAGCATAGTCACAAGGATTGGTCCTTGTAGACAAGTAGCTGACGTGAATCCCGAAGTAAATACCTCTTCGATGATTCAAGGAAACTGAGTCAAAGCAAAAGCCTAAGGCTGATTTTTCATCAATTGGATTTCCAATTAATTCTTCTTTAATCTACTTCACTTTAATTTTCTTTACAACCTACATCATTGTTTTTACTTATACTTTATTCCCTTTATCTAGAAATCCCCCACTTTTACTTAATATTACTCCACTCACTTCTTGGCTCAAAGATTAAAACAAGCATAATCAGGAAGTTTCCTTAGTCTCTGTGAGATTGACCCTTACTTCTCTTTTACTACATTTAATTTTATTTATTTATTATTTGATACAAAGGAATTATTTTGAAAAGAAAATGATGTATTGTCAAATTGGCTCCGTTGCCGGGGACTAACGACAAGTTACTGATTTATTTCTTTTATTTTTAATTTATCACTAGGAATAACCTGGGAGAATTAGTATATTTTAACCCAGAGATCAAAGCACAAGCCCAAAGAATCCACATATAAACGCTTTGAGAGAAAAGGAAAAGAGAAGAAGAACGAGAGAAAAGTTCAGAAACAGATCTAGATCTAGGGAGCTAGCTACAACCCCTACCACTCAAATGCCATTATGTATAACCTTTCCTAAAGACAAAACTCCTTTCCACTTAAAGATTGGACTTTTTCATCTTCCTCCCACTTTCTGCGGTCTTCCCAATGAAAATTCGAACAAACACTTGATGGAATTCTAAATGGTTTACTCTAGCATGAAACCACAATGCGTTTTCGAAGACCAAATAAAACTTAGAGCTTTCCCTTTTTCCTTAGCCGATTCGGCTGAGGAATGACTATTTTATTTACCTCCAAATTCAGTTAATTCATGGTTGACATGAGTCAAATTTTTCTTAACAAGTACTTTCCAACGGCCAAAGCAAGCAGTTACGAAGGAGCATTCTTTCAATCCAAAAAAATAATGAAGAAAGTCTTTATGACTACTTAGAACGATTTAAGAAGCTTTGCGCGAGTTGTTAGTAGCACGGATTAATCGAGAAAACATTAATTCAATACTTTTACGAAGGAATTATAACATCCATTTCCCGTATACATTTTCATACACGAGTCACATATGTTACATAACTTTTAAAATTTTCCGCTTTTGAAAAACCAGTAAAATTTTGTTTCTAATCTTAAAAAATTAAGTTTAATAATAATAAAGCGTTCATTAACTTATAATATATAAACAAATATTAAAGTTCGAACATATTAAATTTTACATCATCATAAGTCAAATATTTTTCAGAGCATTTTCATAATTCTATTACATGCTAACTAACAACATCAAAACTAGACATAGTTGTCATATAGATACTGATGAGGTGACCCTTGATTTGTGATGTCAGTTGCACTCCGCTCGTACTAATACCTACGTGTGAAATTAACACACGCTGAGTAATCACTTAGTGAGACATAACAATAATGAGATAAATTTAAACATGAGTATATTATAACAATCCAAATACAAATTGACTATTTCAACTCATTTTAAAATTCTATGGTTTTGCACCCGTAGTGCTGATAAGGTAAATTACGTGGGGTTGCACACGTAACACCAATACGGAAATTCATAAACTTATTATGAATTTATTAAGCTGCACACACAGTGCTAATACAAAAATTCATAAACTTATTATGAATTTCTTAAGTTGCACACACAGTGCCAATACGAAAATTCATATACTTATTATGAATTTCTTAAGTTGCACACACAGTGCCAATACGAAAATTCATAAACTTATTATGAATTTGTTAAGTTGCACTCACAGTGCCAATACGGAAATTCATAAACTTATTATGAATTTCTTAAGTTGCACACATAGTGCCAATACGAAAATTCATAAACTTATTATGAATTTCTTAAGTTGCATACACAGTGCCAATACGGAAATTCATAAACTTATTGTGAATTTCTTAAGTTGCACACACAATGCCAATATAGAAATTCATAAACTTATTGTGAATTTCTTAAGTTGCACACACAGTGCCAATACGGAAATTCATAAACTTAGTATGTTTTTTTTAAGTTGCACACATAGTGCCCATTTGGTGAATACAATACATACATTAAGCAAAATGCATCTATGACTATCATAACATATAAGTACATAATAAATGCACTCACCTAGTTTGCCTTGCTATTATACCTAGAATGTAAATCTGACTAATCAATGACTTTATCCTTGCCTTTTTGTTTGATTGACTCATGAGCTTGATTGTGATCTACACAAGCATCCATAATCACACATACAATACAATTGTAAATATACTTTCTAACATTTAAAGAAATTAATAATACTCAAAAGTACTATTATTCTCGAATTCTATTTAAGCTCATCCTAACCTAAAATTGTAGGTTTCTTAGTATCGATACCCCTTCTATGGTATCGATACTTCTATACTATGGTACTGATACTCCCTTCAGTATCGATACCATTTTCACATTCTGGAATCCATTTCTCAATCATAGTATCGATACCTTCCTCTTGGTATCGATACCCCACTTCAGTACCGATACTACTTGCATAAGTATCGATACTTTTCATCGTGTTCATCGTTTTCCCTTAAATTTAATCCTATAGTATCTGTATGTTCTTCCAATACCGATACCTTTACCCAGATTTTACACATTTCACTTCAATTTTTACCACATTTTCGCCTAAATCTATTACTTTAATATCCAACCATACCATTAAACTCATCATTACTTAATTCTAATAACTTACATCCATAATCTTCTCATAACATAAAAAATCTCCAATGAAAACTCAAAACTAAGAATCACACCAATTTTTCCAACTTTTTTTTAATCACTTCTAAAGCTCCCAATCTATTATTCACTTCTTTAACAAGTCAAAAATGCCTTAAATCTCCCATAAGTAACCATATTTCATCAAATCATTTAAAAACCCATTTTATGAAATCTCAAATAAAACCTTCATCTCTAAGTTTTAATCCTCCTTAAACCTTCCTTAAGCCTCTATATTACTCAAGGTTTCAAAACCAACCCAAAACGAAAGGAAAAACCAACATTGATGAATCCTTACCTTAGCTATGGAGGGCACGAGATGTGAAGAAGAAGAAGAGGAGAGAACTTTTCAGACTTATTCCCTTAATTCTCCTTTTCATTTTTATTAAATAACCCAAATTTAAATGAATATTAAATTTATTCTATCTAAAAGACCAAATTGCCCCTCTTTTCATCCATTCTTACTAATAAGTCTCAAACACAATTTCCTAAATTATTCCTTATGCTTTTCAATTTACTCAATTTAACCCACCAAAATTTAAATTTCACTATGGTCACCTATCTGATATTTAAGGTATTACAGGAATGTTACCTTTAAAGATGAAAACAGTAGATTCCGCTAATGGAGGAGCATTAGTTAACATGACTTTAACAACAATGAGAGAGTTGATTTCGACCATGGCAGCCAGCTCTCAATAGTTTTGAAGTGAACCCATCCGATGAGTTCACGAAATAAGTACCTTTTCCATTAAAAATAAATTAGATAAATTAACTGAAGTGGTTAATTTACTTATTGCAGGAAAATCTAGAGTAACAAGAACTTGTGGGATATGCATGATGTCAGATATCCCGACGAACTGTTGCCCGATGTTATAAGAAGGAGGTAAAGCACAAGTCATCACCGTAGTGGTTTTCTAGGACCTTCCCAAAAACCATACAACCCATATGGAGATACATACAATCCGTGATGGCTAGACCATCCTAATTTCAATTATGCACAGAACCTGAAGCCGACATATCAACCGAGGCCACCTCCACAACAAAAAATGCAAAAGACATGTAACACCCTTAACCCGTATATGTATACTAATATGAGATAAAGATGTCACATCAATTAATTAAAACATTTTCTAATCCAAAAGTGAATAATTTTTTTAAGACAATTCCAGATTATAAATATTAATATAAATTATTTAATCATAGAAAATCAAAACATAATATTTTAAAACATAATATAATAGAAAAATGTCAAGTCATTCTGTTAATACTAGATAGTAATAACTATAGTAAATCATAGCAAGGCAGTTTCAGTTTAACTATTACAAAACAGTTCTAAAAGAGTTTAATAGAGCAACTAGGACATTTATAAGTACATGCCACTAAACTAGTCTAAATCGCATTAAAGGATGTTTTAATGATACTGTAATGTACTCTATAATGCTTGGGGTTGCTCAATAATTCTTACTTCTACTCTTTTTCTTTACCTACGCGTGAAAATCATCACATTCTAAGTATATACTTAGTGAGACAATTAAAAATAATACACAGTGCAATACAATCACATGCACATAGTTGATGTCATTATTAAATGCAATATGACCCCTATACATGTGTATCCATTATGTTACCATAATAAACATGATAATAATAAGCACATATATAAATATTACCAATAAACCATAACACAAGTATAAACCTATGAGGACCCCGATATTCCAGTCAAACAAAAGTGCTTACGTATAAGGTTGCGTCCACCATTTGCACCGAAGTGCTTACGCATAAGGTTGCGCCCACCATTTGCACTGAAGTGCTTACTCATAAGGTTGCATCCACCATTTGCACCAAAGTACTTATGCATAAGGTTGTGTACACCATATGCACTAGGTATCATTTAGTGCTAATTCGATATGCAGCTACTAGACTTTATGGCATGCCATCAATACCACCGATCCTCAATAACATACTTAGGCATATAGTCTTTAATTAATTCATCCATGGCAATGTATACAAATATAATTTAACATTGGGCAGTTCATACCCAAAATAGTCATGACTTAACATCATATACATTAGTGATCAATACATTATAATTTCAATCTTTGACATATTCTGATAATGTCAATCGTATGGTAAATAACATAAATATTATGCCAATATAAACAAGGTGGACTTATCGCAAGTCTTCCTAATGATGTATTAAACATCTATGTATAATGTCATGCATGCATTGCACTCACATTGACACTTTATATATATATATATATATATTCGCTTCGATCGCAAAATTAATCACGATCTATACACAATCACAAATACATATTGAAAGGATATGTTAGTATCGTACAAACATAAACAAATTTCAATAATAAAAATATATAAAATGTATTGGAAACACATTCGATACAATTTATTCCAACATTTATGAATTCTTTTAGAATTCATATCAATATTTCCAATTTATGTAAAATGGCCCTTCACCATTTTACCCAATCAAATTCCAGTACTAAAATTTCCAGCATTGAAATAATTACTGACCAAGTCCATTTAATTTTTTGTAAATTCATATTTAAACCCACCAAACTATTCAAAATTTCATTAATAGTCACCTAATTTACCAAGCTTCCAAATTGATCCAATTTCACATTCTAACTTAAATTTCAACACACAAACCGTAATTTCCAACATAGTATATCAAATATTGAATATTTACACATTAACACATAATTTTTCCAAATTTTTTGAATAGGTCCCTAACTTTCCAAAAATTACAAAATGGTCCTAAAATTTTTCTAAGGCTTGTAGAATCATTCCTACATCATTTTCAATCCCTATATAATTTTTCCATTATTTTTCTCACATGATAAAGCCTAGACCGAATACCCTAAAGCTAGAGTTCCTTGATTTTCACTTGATTCAAGCATGAAATCAACCTCTATTCAACATTTTAAAGTCTCTACAATTAAACCCTAACTTAATTTCATCAAATCATAAACTTACCCTAATTTTAGGGTTAGGATGAAAATACCATTTGCATTTCTAGGAGGTTTGATCATGATTTGATCATCAAACAAGCTTGGAAATGATTCTACAACCTCAATAACCTCTAAATCCATCATCAATTCATTAAACCCTAATATTAACATAAACCCTAAAATTTGGGATCTTTGAAATCAAGCAAGATTAACATGCAATAATGGTACCAAATGACATTGTTTTTTCGAATTAAACAATTTTCTATTTCACGACTTAATACAAAATCCAAAGAAAATTGTTCAAAATGAAAAACAAATTCTCTTACCTAGGTATATGGATCACAGCTTGGGGGTGGAGAAGATGAACAACTTACATGAAATTTTAGCTTAATTTCATGTTAATTTGTCATTTATTTAACTAAATAAATTTTTTTAATTCATTTAATTAGGAAATGACAATTTTACCAGTAATGAAACTTGATAATTACATTCATGTTATTTTTCACATAACCCTTATCATCTTCCCAAATTAAAAGATGAACAAAATATTCTACTCTTGACCATTTTATCCATGCAACTTTCCAAGAATTTCAATATTGTCATTTAAATCTAACGGTCTAAATTGAACATGGAAATAAATTCTCAAATCCAATGATCCATATTATTTTTCATCATTGTAAAATATGAAAATAATATTTCTAATCTTAATTTATCATCCTTCAAATTTTCTCAAAATTTCTATTTGATCTGATTTAGCGAATTTTTACGAACTTTAACATTTTCTAGCTATTAACATAAATACCATATCAAAATCTAATTCCCACCAAAACTCCACTCTTGGGGTTGAATTATCCATTTATGGAATACATATTCTTTTTGGGAAAATTACCATTTTTGTCCCTAATTATTTCATAATTTTATACTTTGGCCACTAAACATTCAAAATTTATGTTTTGGTCCTAAACAACATTTGGGGCAGTACAATTCTCCCCCTTAAGAATAATTCTTCCATGAATTTTAATACGTACATGATGTGAAGAGGTACGAATATTGCATTTCCATGTCCTCTTCTCTTTCTCAGTAGCTTGCTTAACTTTATGATTACGCTAAAGAACTTTGACTAGAGGGATCATCTTGTTCCACAGTTCTTTGACTCCTGAGCCAAAATCTTTATTGGTTCTTATTCATAAGCATATTTGGTCGAATCTCAATCTCCTCCAGTGTAATGACATGTGAAGGATCTGATTGATACTTTCTGAGCATCGACACATAAAAAACATTATGAATCTTGTCCATCTCTGGAGGTAACACTAATTAGTAAGCCATCGATCCAACTCTCTTTAAAATCTCATAAGGTCCAATGAATCTCAGACTTCCTTTGTGCCCAAATTGCAATAATTTTTTCCAAGGTGATACTTTAAGAAAAACTTCATCACCTTCCTAAAATTCAATCTATTTTTTCTTTAAAATCGAGTAAGATTTATGTCGATCGAATGCTATCTTGAGGTTATCTTGTATAGCTTTCACTTTATCCTCAACCTATTTCATTAAATCGGGGCCAACTAGGTCTCGATATTTTAGCTCGAACAAATTTAATGGTGTTCGACACTTTTTCTCGTATAAAGCTTCGTACAGAGCCATCTTAATGCTTGATTGATAGATGTTGTTGTAGGCAAATTCTACTGAAGGCAAATACTTTTCGCATGATCCTTTGAACTCAATCACACAAGCCCTCAGCATATCTTCCAAAATATGAATAGTCCACTCAGAATATCCATCTCTATGCGTGCGAAAACCTGTGCTGAAATTCAATCGAGTACCCAAGGCTTCATGTAAGGACTTCCATAATCTCGACGTAAACCTTGGATCCCTGTTGGATACTATTGATACATGCACACAATGCAGTCAAACTATCTCTTTTATATACGACTCGACATACTTATCCTTTGAGTAGTCCATTCTCACTAGAATGAAATATGTTGTCTTGGTTAATATGTCAACTATCACCCAAATAGAATATTTCTTGTTGGGTGTCAAAGGTAGCCTTATAAAAAAATCCATAATGACTCATTCCCACGTTCACTCATAAATGGAAATTGGTTGTAGTAATCCCGAAGACTCTTGATGTTCAGCTCTTACTTGTTGACATGTTAGGCATGTTGCAACAAATTCAGTGATAGATCTTTTCATACCAGCCACCAATATCGACTCTTTAAATCCTGATACATCTTGTTACCACCTGGATACATAGTTATTGGACTATAATGTGCCTCAGAAAGAATATCTTTCTTCACTTCTTTATTATTGATATGCATATTCTTCCTCTGTAATACATGCATCCATTATACTTAACTTCAAAGTCTTTAGTCTCACCTTTTTCCACTTGCACAATCCTTTCCAAGCACTTTTCATCTTTCCATTGTAGCTCCTTTATCCGATCCAAAAGCATCGGTTTTATCTTTAATTCAACAATCAAGGCACCATCTTTATTGAAAGATAATCGTGCATCCAAGGCTCGCACAGCTATAAAAGTCTTTCAACTAAGTGCATCATCTACCGCATTAGCCTTCTCTGGAAGATAGTAAATGATCACATCATAGTCCTTTAAGAGTTCTATCCATCTTTTCTGTCTCAAGTTCATTTCCTTTTTAGTCAACATGTACTTTAGACTTTTATGATTCGTGTAAATGTAGTACTGCTCACCATACAGATAATGCTGCCAAATATTAAGAGCAAACACAACTCCTGCCATCTCAAGATCATATGTCGGATAATTCCTCTTGTGCATCTTTAACTGTCTGGAGGCATAGGCTACAACCTTACCTTCTTGGATAGCACACAGCCTAAACCATTATGAGATACATCACTATACACCATATATATTCTTTAACAGATTTTGGTTGTACCAGTATTGGTGCTTCCATCAAGATCTTCTTTAGAGTTTTAAAGCTCTCTTGGCACTTCTCTTTCCAAACAAATGGAACATCTTTCCTTAAAAGTTTGGTCAACGGATAAACAATCATCGAAAAGTTATTCATGAACATTCGATGGTAACCAATAAGTCCTAAGAAGCTTCGGACCTCTACAACATTATTTGAGGCTTTCTATTATGCTATAACCTGAACATTCTTGGGGTTAACTCTTATGCCTTCAGCCGAGACCACATGGCTAAGAAAAACAACTTCTAACAGCCAAAATTCACATTTTGACTACTTTTCATACAACTGTTTATCTTTAAGAATATGTACGACCACATGAAGATGACTATCGTGCCCTTTTTTTGTCTTTGAGTATACCAGAATGTCATCAATAAATACCACCACAAACTGGTCCAAGTAAGGCTGAAATACTCGGCTCATCAAATCTATAAATGCCACATGAGCATTGGTTAAACCAAACGACATCAATATAAACTCGAAGTATCCATACCGAGTTTTGAAAGTTATCTTTGGAATATATTCCTCTTTAATCTTTAATTGGTGATATCCCGATCGAATATCAATCTTAGAGAAAACTGCTTCTCCCTTTAGTTGATCAAACAAATCATCAATCTTTAGAAGATGATATTTGTTCTTTATGGTCACGTTGTTTAAATTTTGATAATCTATCATAATCATATATATCCATCTTTCTTTTTCATGAATAACATTGGTGCACCCCAAGGTGAAACACTCGGTCTAATGAATCCTCGATCGAGTAGCTCTTGCAACTAGGCCTTTAATTCCCTTAATTTTGTCAGGGTCATCTTATATTGAGCCATCGAAATAGGATATGTACCTGGAAATACATCAATGCCAAACTTCATATCTCGATCTGGAGGTAATCTAGGTAACTCATTAGGAAACACCTCTAGATACTCTCGAATCATTAGAATATCTTCCAACTTAACATCAGTTGCTCACGTATCCACCATATTCGCTAAAATTGCTTAACACCCTTGCAATATCAGTTTCTTAGTAGAAAAGGCTAAAATCACTTAGGATAAGGGATTTACCCTTTCTCCAACAAATATTATCTCTGATCCATTCACATCCTTTAAGAACAATCTCTTCATGCGGCAATCTACCCAACTATAGTAGGGAGATAACCAATCCATGCCCAAAATTATTCCAAATTCCTCGAAAGACAATTCCATCAAATCTACAAGAAGGTCTATTTCTTGAATCTTTATTGAGAATTTTTACATATTCGACTAATCCTTGCCCTATGACCCAGAGTATTGATTACCACAACATCACTAGAAATAGGTTCTAATGGAATTCTCCAATCTCTAGCCAGCTTTGTACTAATATAAGAATACATAGAACCAGGATCTACCAACACAAAAATAGTTTCATCAAAGAGATAAAAGGTACATACTATGATCTCAGGAGCATCTTTGACATCATTAGTCATGATGTGATAAATTCGGGCAGTCATCTTACCTTCACGATTGGATGCAAGTTCGGACGTTCCTATTTTGCCACCTTTTTCGGTTCTACTTCTTTGGGGTTCTACTACTGACTGGTTTGGATAATGCTCTGGACAAGTCCTTTTAATATGACCAATATGTGCAATGGTAGTAATTTTCTCCGACCAACCAGCACTAACCAAAATGTTTATTTCCGCAGCACCCACATTCTGGTCTAGGATGGAATCCCGAACCTCGGGTGGAATGTTCCCAAGAAAATCCCCTTTTGCTGGAATGTGCTAAAGATGCTTGAATTTTCTACGGATGTCCCTTATTACATTTAGAAGATGGCACAGTAAAGGAGTTTCCAAGTCTTTTGCTTCACTAAGCCTTTTTCTCATTCATTTCTTCAAGATCAACTTTTTCATACCCTTTGCTTTATTTAAAACTTCTTGAAAAGCAGTAAAATGATAAGAGATCAAGATTTTTTTATACTAAGGATCCAATCCAGTAATGAACCTATCAATTCTGGTTTTTTTATCGAGAAGAACACTGATGCAAATTGACTTAGCCTATTGAACTCACATTTATATTCATAGATTGTTATGACATATTGCTTCAAATTTAGGAACTATTGCATCATCTCGCTGATGAACACATCCCCAATATACTTTTACTTGAATTCCATTAGAAAAAAATTCCCATGTAATCTGCTCTGGAGGTACCTATACAGTGATTGTATTCCACCACACACTAGCTTGTTCCAATAGAAATGAAAAAACTCCTTCAAACTTTTCTTGATCATCACAAGGAATCCTACTCATCATGATCTTAACATTATTCAACCATTAATCAACATCCATCAAATCTACATTACTATGCCTCAAAATTTAGGTGATCTTATTTTCCTCAATTCTTTCAGAACTGATACTAGTGCTCGGTGATTAATGATGTTATCCAGTGCCTATAAGAACAACCCTCGACATGGACAGGCATGTCATGCTGATTTCGATTTGGTATTCCCATATTCTGCTTAGCAAGTGGGGGATTTTGATTCACCTCATTACTCCTACTCTGTGTAGGAGTAATGTGCTCAGCTGACCTACTCGATTCATGATGATCTGACATCAAAATACTGTCAAAATCATCCAGCATTAGTAAGGAGTAACTCAACTAAATAATAAGCATCATGGTATATGTACAATCATCAGTAAAATTTGACATCCTAGTGGCATGTATGTATTCTCAACTTCATTTAGACTTGATTCTTGTCCATAATCGGCTAAACAAGTAACTCTGATAACAATAAATGTAACACTCTTAACACATATACGCATACTAATACAAGATAAAGATGTCACATCAATTAATTAAAACATTTTCTAATCCAAAAGTGAATATTTTTTGTTTCTTTAAGATAATTCTATATTATAACTATTAATATAAAAATATTTAATCATATAAAATCAAAACATAATATTTTAAAACATAATATAATATAAAAATGTCATTTCATTCTGTTAATACTAGATAGTACTAACTATAGTAAAGCATAGCAAGGCAGTTTCAGTTGAACTAATACAAAACAATTCTAAAAGAGTTTAACAGAGCAACTAGGACATTTGTAATATACTCTCTGATGCTTGGGGTTGCTCAGTACTCCTTATTCCTACTCCTCATCTTTACCTACGCTTAAAAATCATCACACACTAAGTATATACTTAGTGAGACAATTAAAAATAATACTTAGTGCAATGCACTAACATGCATGTAGTTGATGTCATTATTAAATGCAATATGATCACCATACCTGTATATCCATCATGTTACCATAATAAACATGATAATAATAAACACATATATAATATTACCAATAAACCATAGCCTAAAATATAAACCTATGAGGAACTTGGTATTCGAGTCGTACCGAAGTGCTTACGCATAAGGTTACGTCCACCATATGCACTAGGTATCCTTTAGTGCTAATTTGATACGCAATTGCTAGACTCTATGGCATATCATCAATACCACCGACCCTCAATAACATACTTAGGCATTTAGTCTTTAATTAATTCATCCATGGCAATGTATACTAATATAATTTAGCATTAGGCTACTCATACCCGAAATAACATTCATGGCTTAACATCATATGCATTAGTGATCAATACATTATAATTTCAATATTTGACATGTTCTGAACATGTTAATCGTATGGTAAATAACATATATATAATGCCAATATAAACGAGGTAGACTCATCGTAAGTCTTCCTAATGATATAATAAACATCCATGTATAAATGTCATGCATGCATTGCTCTCACCTTGACACTATATATATATATATATATATATATATATATATATCCAAATATTACCTCACTATGCTTTGAACTTGCTCCTCACTTCGATCGTAAAATCAATCACGATCTATACACAGTCACAAATATATAATGAAAGCATACGTTAGTATCACATTAACAAAAATAGATTCCATTAATAACAATCCATAAAATATATTTGAACTTATTCGATACAATTTATTCCAATATTTATTAATTCTTTTAGAAATCATACCAACTTTTCCAATTTATGTAAAATAACCCTTTACCATTTTACCCAATCAAATTCCAATACTAAAATTTCCACCATTGATATAATTACTAACCAAGTCCATTTAAATTTCTAAATTCATCTTTAAAGCCCCCAGACTATTCAAAATTTCAATAATAGTAACCTAACTTGCCAAGCTTCCAAATTGATTCAATTTCACATTCTAAAATTTCAACACACAAACTATAATTTCCAGCATAATACATCAACTATGAATATTACACATTAACACACAATTTTTCATAATTTTTGAATAGGTCCCCAACTTTCCAAAAATTAAAAAATGGTCCCAAATTTTTTCTAAGGCTTCTAGAATCCTTCGTACATCATTTCCAACCTATATAATTTTTCCATAATTTTTCTCACATGATAATGCTAGGTTGAACACCTCAAAGCTAGGGTTCCTTGATTTTAACTTGATTTCAATTCATTCAAGCATGAAATCAACCTCTATTCAACATTTTAAAGTGTCTACAATTAAACTCCTAACTTAATTTCATCAAATCATAAACTTCCCCTAATTTTAGGGTTAGGCTAAAAATACCATTTGCATTTCTAGGAGGTTTGATCATCAAACAAGCTTTGAAATGATTCTACAACCTCAGTAACATCTAAATCCATCATCAATTCATTAAACCTTAAAATGAACATAAACCCTAAATTTTGGGATCTTTGAAATCAAGCAAGATTAGCATGCCATAATGGCACCAAATTATAGTATTTTTTTAATAGAACAATTTTCTATTTCACGGCTTAATCCAAAATCCAAAGGAAATTGCTCAAAAATGGAAAACAAAATTTATCTTACCTAGGTATATGGCTTACGACTTGGGGTGGAGAAGATGAATAACTTATATGAAATTTTAGCTTAATTTCTTGTTAATTTGTCATTTATTTAGCTAAATGGATTTTTAATTCATTTAATTAGGAAATGACAATTTTATCATTAATGATACTTGATAATTACCTTCATACCAAGCCACATAACCCTTATCATCTTCCCAAAGTCAAATATGAACAAAATATTATACCGTTCACCATTTTATCTATTCAACTTTCCAAGAATTTCAATCTTGTCATTTAAATCCAACAGTCCAAATTGAACATGTAAATAAATTCTCAAATCCGATGATCCATATTATTTTCCATCCTTTTAAAATGTGGAAATAATATTTCTATACTTAATTTGTCATCCTTCAAACTTTCTCAATATTTCTATTCGATACGATTTACCAAATTTTTATTGGACACCTTTATAGCTTTTAACACAAATATTGTATCAAAATATAATTCTGACCAAAACTCCAATATTGGGGTTGAATTATCCATTTATGAAATAAAAAATGTTTTGGGAAAATTACCACTTTGGTCCCTAAATTTTTTTAATTTTATACTTTGGTCATTAAACTTTCAAAATTTATGTTTTGATCATTAAATAAATTTTGGGGTATTACAAGACACCATTAGAGGCGATGATGGAGAAGTTGGAGATTACCAAAGAGAAACTGGTTACTTCCTAAGAGAAATTCCAAAGCCAAACCAAGGCATATTTTTAAGAGTTGGAAAGTAAGTGAGCCAACTAGGTCAATCTGTGGGGATATTAAAGTCGCAATGGAGGTTACCTTCTCAAACAGATTCAAATCTGAGAGTGAATATTAGTGTTATCACCCTCCAAAGTGGAACCATTATAACGTCTGAAGTCCAAAAGGAGAATGTTGCACATTCCAAAAAGAGGGAGGAAACACCACCTTCCGATATCCAAGGTATATCTTCATCGCCACCTCATTCTCATTCTTGCTATCATGAAATCGCACCACCCTTTCCATCAACATTGGTGAGGTGTGAAAAAAGGTCCGAAGAAAAGGAAATCATAGACGTGTTCCAAAAAGTACAAGTCAACACACCTCTCCTTGAAGTAATTTGACAAGTGCTAGGTATGACTAATTTTAAAGGAGCTTTTCACTACAAAGAGGAGACTGATTGGTCACGATAAAGTAAATCTGGGAGAACATGTTTTTGCAGTATTTTAACGGAAGCTTCCACCAAAGATGAAAGATCAAGGTATTTTCGTTATACCTTGTAAAATAAATAATGTTTTAATTAAACGTGCAATGTGTGACTTAGGAGCTTCAATTAACGTTATGCCACTTTTAGTTTATAAAATGATTACTAACGAGCCTTTGAAGAAAACAAGAGTAACTATCTAGTTGGTTGATTATTCTGTTATCTACCTGGAAGGTGTACTTGAAAATGTTGTAGTGAAGGTCGATGTTCTCATTTTTCTTGCCGATTTCTATATCCTCAACACGGAAAACGATACGACGAATACTTGTTTTGATGTACATTTAGGTCAACCCTTCCTAAACACCGCGTACAAAGATTAATGTGAGAAGCGGAACATCAATAATTGAGTTTGATGGTGAGATCGTTGAGTTTTACGTTTATAATACGATGAAATACCCATATCGAGTTGAAAGAATTAATTATGTCGATATTATTGATCCCTTAATTGATGAATTTGTTGGATTTTATTTTTTTATAATTTTTACAGGGACCTTGAACTTTACCGTAGAGATGAATAAATGAATTTTGAAAATATTTTTTCTATCAATCCTAAATTATTTTTACCTTCCTCTAAAACTAAAATGTTAAATTATGTTTTGTAGGCACATGAGATAGAGTTAAAATAGTTTTCGGAACACTTGAAATATGCCTTTTTTGGGGAAAATTAGACCTTACTAGTGATCATCTCAACAAGTTGTCCGAAGAAGCAAAAGCATTTGAGAAGGTGTTGTGTGCGCACAAGGAACCCATAGGATAGACTATTACCGACATTAAGTTATTTACTCGCTTAACTTGCATGTACAAAATCAAGGTTGAAGAAGGGGCAAATCCATCACGAGAAGGACAACGCTGATTAAATCCCTTAATGATGGAAGTGGTAAAGAAGTAAATTCAAAAACTTCTTGATGTCGATGTGGTCTATCTGATATCGAATAGTATTTGGGTAAGTCTGATTGATGTAGTTCCCAATAAAACGGGAGTCAAAGTAATTGAAAATCAAGAAAGAGAGTTAGTATCGATAAGAGTTCAAAACGAATGTCGATTCTGTATTGATTACAAGAAGTTTAACTCTCTCAATAAAAAAGACCATTTTCTTATTCCCTTTATAGATCAAATAATTGAGAGTTTAGTTGGGAAACTTCATTATTGTTGCCTTGATGGGTTTTCAGATCCCAGTGGCACAGAAGACCAAGAAAATACAATTTTTACATGTCCATTTGGTACATGTGCATATCGTCGGATGCCCTTTGGCCTTTGCAACACATCGACCACTTTCTAGAGATGTATGCATGGTATTTTTTTGAGAAGGGCATCGAAGTCTTTATGGATGACTACACGGTATATGGTAATTCTTTTAGTGAATGTCTTGATAATTTAACTAATGTGCTTAAGAGATGATTAGAATTTAATCATGTCTTACCATTGATAAAACCAAGACTGATATTATATGCTCACTACCTTACCCCACAACTATGAGGGAGGCTCGTTCTTTTATTGGATATGCAGGTTTCTACCAAAGATTTATTAATGATTTTCCAAATTTGGTGCGGCCGTTGTGTGAGCTGCTACAAAAAGATAAAGTCTTTGACTTTAATCCTGAGTGCAAGAAATTGTTCGATGTATTTTAAAATAGTTAATCATGGCACCAATCATTAAAACACCAAATTGAGAATATGATTTTAAACTTACGTGTGACACATCAGATACAAGCGTTGGAGTCGTTCTTGGATAAAGAATCGGCAAAGAACCACATGTTATTACCTACGCTTCATGAACTTTAGATTCGGTTCAGAGAAATACTCAACAACAGAAAAAGAATTACTTTCTATTTTCTTTACTTTAGACAAATTTAGAACTTATTTATTTGTAACTAAAGTAATTTTTTACCATGCAACTTTAAAGTACTTGATGAGCAAAAAAGAGGTGAAACCAAGGCTTATCCAATGGATGATGTTTTTACAAGAATTTAATTTGGAAACTATAGACAATAAGGGATGCGAGAACTTAGTTGCATATCATTTTAGCAGTATTCCACTTTCTTTAACCAATCTAATGCTTCGAGAAAAGTTCCCAGATAAACACTTGATGTTGGCGCAGAAGATGGTTCCATGGTTTGCATATATGGTAAATTATATAACCACAAGTATGGTAAATTATTTGGTCACATATAAGTTACCCTTAACTTGCCTAGATTTGAAATTAATCCAATAAAGAGGGAATCCCTATACTATTTTTGGGATGATCCTTATTTATAGAAGCACTGCTCGGATCAGGTAATATGATGATGCATCGCCAAAGAAGAGGTAAATTCTATACTGAATTTTTGTCATTCTTATGCATATGGTGGTCACTTTGGACCAAAGTGAACTGCCTATAAAATTTTAGAATGTAGTTTCGTTTGGGTTACTTTATTCTGTGATGCTTATTTATTTTGTAAATCATGTGAGAAGTGTCAACGTGCAGGGAATTTAAAACGAAGGAATGAATTACCTCAAAATTATATTCACATATGTGAGATTTTTATGTGTGGGGAATCGATTACATCAATACATTTACTTCTCCATTTGGAAATACTTATATAATTATCGTTATAGATTATGTTTCTAAATGGGTAGAAGCTAAGGCTACCCAAAATAATGATGCTAGAACTACTGTTAACTTTTGGAAAAATTCTATATTTTTTATGTTCGGAACAATACGAGCGATAATAAGTGATCGAAGAATCCACTTCATCAACAAGGTAATTGATGCGCTCATGAAGAATTTTGAAGTGACTCAAAGAATTGCTACTGCTTACCATCCGTAGACTAACGAACAAGCGAAAGTATCGAACTGTGACATTAAAGCGATTTTTTAAAAGATTGTAAAGTTGTACCGTAAATATTGGATTCTCAAGCTATCCGATGCATTGTGGGCATATTAGACTGCTTATAAAGGTCCCATCAGAATGTTTTCGTATTGACTCATCTTCGGTAAGCCGTTCCATTTTTAGGTTGAATTGTAGCATCGAGCCTGTTGGGCAATTAAACAGTGAAATATGGACATGGAAGCAATTGGCGAGGCGTAAAAGTTAGACATTCAAGAATTGGAAGAAGTTCGAAGGAATGCTTACGACAATGCCAGGATATTTAAAGAAAAATTAAAAGAATATCATGACCAAAAGATTTCTTTTAAATCATTTATTGTCGGGCAAAAAGTTTTTTTATTTAATTCCAAACTTAATCTTTTTGTAGAGAAGTTGAAGTCAAAGTGGCTCGGAACATGGTTCAAATATTCCCTAATGGTACAGTTTTATTGAAGATGATTTCGATGCTCAATTTAAGATTAACGACCAAAGATTGAAGTCGTATTATGCTAACGCTCCGGTCGAATTCGTCGAAGAGATCGATTTGGAAAAAAATTGTTGTCTAAAAATAGGTCGTTAAGATAACGACGTTAAAAAGGATCTTTATGGGAGGCAAGCCAAATTGAATTTTATTTGTTTCAATTGTTTTCGATTTCTCATTTTTATTTAATTTTGTTTGACATTTTACTAGTTTTTAATTTTTAATTTTTTAGGTACAAATTATGATTTAATTAGAAACTAAAAGCCACGAAGTTTTAAATTGCAAAATTTTGGAGCAGCAATTCGCATAGCAAGTAGGGAACTATTGTGCGACAATTTGGGATTTAAATCCCTACACCCAAGCGCATCATTTCATTAAAGGGTGAATAATAACACCTCTACTTTGGCCCAGGTGCATGATAGTATATCCTTCCCCAATAATTCCATGCAAAAGATAATAAAAAAAACACTATTACCCCTATATACCAACACCCTCCCCAACCACCTACCCTACCCAGACACACTCCACCCCTTGAATTTTAAAACTTTTTTTACTTTATCCTTTCCCCCAAAATTCGGCCACTCTCCTCTTCTTATCACAACTCTTGTATTTTTCACTCTCTAAAACACCTCATTTATTATATCCCCAACCGATCGACTCTCTCTTACTTCATCACTCACGCAACCCTTTGCACCATCGTGTCTATCTCGTTGTTGCATTGCATTGATCGATTCTCCCTTATTGAGTGCCCCCACGCCACCGCTGCTCCGTTCTCCCTATCACTCTATCAATTTTCAACAATGATGCTAACAAAAAATCAAATTGGTAAACCAACTCCAATATCGGTCACTCTCGGTTGAGGTCACTGGCACTTCAATACACCGTACTTCGTCGAAGTGCCAAGTGGGTCGGACTCACTATCGTAGCAGCAACAGCAGCCACTTGCACTTGCAACCATTCCCACCCCCGCTGCCCGACGTGGTGGGTGTCATGCACAACAATTGCGCCTACTCTCCCACCCCAGAACCAGTCCAAATGCATGAACCGTCCATTTATACTTCTGTCGAGTACTTCTTGGTCGATTTCCTTGTGCTGCCATAAAGCTCTACTAGTCCATCAAGACCATGACCAAACGATGCTTCATCATCTGTGACTCGAACGTTCCATACGACACATTCGAGTTCTCACTCTGAATCAATGCTAGATGTTGCATTGTCATTTTTCGCTCACTCAGCCGTGCCCGAGCCACCCGAGGTAAATTCTGACCCGGTTAATATTGAACCTTTATTAATGTGCCACCCTGTTTTTAGCTATTTAGAAGACTTCCAGAGCGGATTTTCATTCTAGTATGGTGTGTTACCTCAACCGAGCCCATATCATCACAGACTCCCGAGCACTCTTCATCGTCTCGGCCATTTCTAGGCATTACCATACATCACACTTTGCCATAAATTTGGATGAACCTGACGAGCAAGGTGGCGACGCTTTCAATCTTTTGGACGAGCGAAACTGACGTGGCCAAGCTTATTCCCTCTTAGTCGAAGAGATATTGCAAGGATACCTCAACTTTGATGATGCTGAGGCATGACATTTCTATAGCAATCATCACCGTAAGTTTCAGGTTTGCAAGTATATTCCATCTTGCACACTTTACACTTTACATTTACGTGATGCTATGATGCACTACTTTGATGTTATTGGCTGGACTCCTTGTTAGAGTATGCCCAAAGACCAACATATAATGATTGTAATAATACATTTATTTACCGATTTTATTGAATAAAGGCATTATCACTATTATTTTCAGTTATATGTTTGTGTTTAACATAAACTGAAATATAATAAAGTCCATATAATAACATTATTAAAAAATCCATAGTCAACTATTATTATGGGAATGGATAATAATATTACGCTTAAGACTAACATGTTATTGATTGATGACAAGGAGTTGTCATTGACATAGAGATGTCAGAATTGATACATGATTATATTTTTAGAGAACAATGTATTGGATTAACCCATCATGCGTATATGTCTTGGATTATTATATAACGATCATAACATTGCTCATGATGATGATTATATGTATGATCCTCAGACTTGCGATCAATGTCATCCCAACATATATTGTTGTATGTTTTGATACAGTTAAACATGCTCTGTAACTGGTTGCACTATAAAGACTGTTATTGAATATATCTCGATATATGTAGTGGGGTGTATATGGTTAAGATAGGATTTGTCCTTCCTACATAATAGGAAATATATCACAGGCCACTTGATTGAGTGAGACTAGAAATGCATGGCCATGCTCGAATAAGTTGATATGTGATATAATAAATTATTCGTTAATTATAGCCTACTCTAGATATCAAGAAACAATAGATGGTCTATACAAGTGTGACTATTCTAAGACTTGTGCCTATTCTAGATATAAAGGACAAAGGATGTAATATATAAAAGAGTTAATCACGAAGATGATATGTCGAATCATAATTTCTTGTAACTTAGGTGACAATGATATATTGCTAGATGTCACTCATTGTATGTAATATTAGAATTGTTCTAATAATTACTACTAACGTTACAAGAACCTGCAGGGTCACACCCTAGGATTGAAATGAGCAAAAATGTACAATTTGTTGTATGTTACTAAAATATATCTAGAGTTAATATATGTATATTTGATATACATATGATTTTAATTATCCCGAATATAGTAAGAAGCATTAAAATAATGTAATTTAGATTACAACTCTTTTAATTGGTATATATATTTCGGAATAATTAAATAAGTTTTTTAAATAAACATTAAAGATTATAATTCATATTATAAGTCTTTAATGTATATTTAATTGAATTAATTAAATAATATTTTATTTATTAATTCGAAATAACTTTAAAAACCATAAGATGATAGGGTAATGGATATAAGAGGGATGTGTTAGGTCTAACAACCATTTTTTAACAGACGCATAATATTCAACCATTTTTCTCAAAAACAGTTTTGGGAAAACAAATATTGCTCTCAATCGGGTGAACTAAGTAGAGGTCGAGATGTGATTTCGTGGAGGCTTACGATTCGAATCGATCGACACCACCATTAGTCGTTGTTGTTCTTACTGTTTTTCAAGGAACCCGCTGTAAGTATTCGCATCCCTTCCTCCTGATTTCAGTTTTACGTACATGGATCATGGTGAGACCATCGAGTTTTGTTTCCGCTGCGCCGTGGGGTGCGCTGATGGTCCCAACACTCCTTACTCCGTATTAGACATGATATTTATTATGAGTTAGTATTAGAGTTTTATGCCACTTTTACTTTTCAGTAAAGTGTTGTCATTTCTATCGATACACCTGATGTTATTTCTTTTAGGTTGATGGGAAAATATTTTCAAATGGCATTTAAGTGTACTTTGCAAACCAACCATCCCTTGATTCTTGGTCTTTATATGACGCATCTAGCTTCTTGTTTATTTCCTTTGACCTTTGACGCTGTGAATTATACTTATGCTTTTGCTATGAATGCTTTAGATTCTAGATGCTTGGACTAGATTAGACTTCTCGTCGGCACTCTTGCCGCCCTACATATTATACCTCCCGACACCATTACACCTCACTATGCGTGAGTATTCTTGATGAGGACCAAGCCACCACCTGCACCGGCGGCGAGCGCACATTGGATGTGTGCGAGGAGATGCAAGGTGTACAAAGTCACCTCGCTTCCATCAAGACCAATCTCGCCGAGATCCTTTCCTACCTTCACCCTGGCTCATCTCGACACGATCGCGATTGTCATTAGATCGGGGTGTATTCCTTTGCCCTCTCTTTTTATTTAAATTTAAATTACATTTTGGGACAAAACGGATTAAGTGGGGGGCATGGATAGCGTGTTCAATTTCACCTTGCTTGTTGGATGTTTGAATTTGAGTTATTCGATTTTGATATGTTTGAATTGGTTGTTGCCTATTCTTTAGTTTATTTTATTGTTTTAATTTTTCTGATGAATTTTTAATCTTACTTTGAGTTGAACATTGGATGCATGATGGTTAGTTGGCATAGCTAGTGAATTTTTCATGAAATTTTTGGCATTCCATAGTTTATTGGTTGAATTGATGCTAGACTTGATACATTGAGCCTATTCTTGTGAGCTTTGAACCTAATGAGCATTTGTTTTTCATTCTTGCTCTTTGTTTCTTTGTGTGTTCCGAACTAGTTTTTAGCATTCTAGAACTTGTGGTGTAATGCTTGTCGAGACTACATGCATAATTTTGATGTTTTTAGCATGATAAAGACACTTAGGATTAACCCTTTTAGTACCCAAAAATGCTTACCCTTTTATCCCTTAATGAACCATGTTTAATCCGATTTTCCCGCTTTGTTTTATTTTTACCCCCATGAAATTAATCCCGAAGCCTTTTCTTTCATATTCCTTCTTTTTCATACCCATGCCAAGACTTAGAATATTTTCATGTACCACAAAAAAAATAGAAGACGAAACTGGCCAAAATTCTGCTAAAAAAAGAAAATAAAAGTTTAAAAAAAAGAAAAAAAATAGTGAACAGTGCATTGTTTCGAATAATAGAAAAAATAGAAAAATAGATAGCACCTTGTTCGAATAAAAGAGAAAAAAATAGATTGGATGTTTGAATTATTTTACTCCTTTGTGTTTCACTATTATTTGTGGATTGATTCAATTATTTCATGTTCTTTGTCTTGGTAATTAAACCCTTTCTTTTCGGTCTTTTCTCCCCTACCCATACCTTAGCCACGTTACAACCTTGTTTAAATACCTCTCGACTTTTCATCATATTCATTTTTAAGTAGTGGAGATTGGATCTAACTACAAGCTTATGGTAATGCTTTAACTTGTTTTGGCTTGAGTGTTCCTTGTCCTTAAACACTTTGAGTGGAATGAGTGAACCTTTCATGAGGGTATTGAGTTTTACATCATGAGATTAATGAGCTATTGGAATGTGTTGAGTGTTGTGAGTGCTATAAATTGGACGCAAATTATGTGCAAGTATACACAATTGCACAAGTAATAAAGAGTGACGAGTATCGATCCCACGAGGATTAGAAAACACTTTAAGTTAAGTTAAAGCACGAACCTAAGTATAGTTAGTGCAGTGGTATGCACAAATGATAATGTTGTGACAAAATAGAATGTTTATGGATGTAGGTTTAATGGAATTATGAAAATGTGATGGCGATGTGCCATTGTAGCAAAATGGAATTGTCATCACAACTAAAAATGTATTTAAAATGTAAACAATTGAAATCGTCAATGCAAAATGAGCTAAGAATTCGGAAATAAATAAGCAGACTTAATAATCCTCACATGACAAGTTGCGATGGAAATGAATTGTGCTAAAGAATCCTAAGCCTTACCTCTCAAAATGATTCAATCTTCTATGTCTTATTCGTTCGATAAAGTATAAAGAGTGTCCCTACGCTCTCTCGAGTCAAGGGATCATGGCAATACCTCTCAGCGTGAACAATAACATCAAACTTATCAAATATGTACTACTCCTTTTAGTCGCTGAAATCCTAGCCTTATCTCTAAGGTGGATTAGGTTCTAGTTGGCAGCTAAAACCCGTTGCTCACGTAGATCCTCCCTTAGTTTCTCTCGAACACTAAGCAATATAATTAAAAAAATGGACACTCTCATGCCTCCTACAATCTCAAGTAATTAGACAGAATAAGCAAAGTAAATAATAAACATAAAAACTTAAACCATTCATTAAAACAAATAATTAATCTTTCATAAAAACCCACACCATATAAGGATTAGTTCATGGAGGCGTTTGAAACATCCATGAAAATATTCCAAACCATATAACTCAATAAACCAAAAGGAAAATAAAGCATAAGGGTGGAGTACACTCCCAACGCGTGATGTCGGTTCCTCCTCGGACCACCACGAATGGCACCTTAGCGAGCTAGCTCCTCTCAGATGCCTAGCACGCCACTCCCTTGAGCTTGACTATGGAGGAGACCCTTGAAAATATTAAAGAGGATATAAAGTTGGAAGATTTCTAGCCACCTTGCTTAGCTCAATATTTCCCTCAAAGAATCATTTCCTTCATTTTGTGGCCACCTTTTCTATTTATACTAAGGCAATGTCTAGGTTTTAGTGCAAAAATTACTTAGTACCCTAAGGCACATTCCTTTTACTTGAAAATGGTTGCAAATGTGGTTGTGGTCCCTTCCTAGGCGATTGGTGGCAAAAAACACGTGAGTGTGTACAATTGATAGCTCCCATGAAAATATATTTTTCATGTTTTTTTTCTTCATACAGGAGTTGTCCCAATTTGCCTAGGAAATTCTTCCTTTGTTGTCATCTGAAGATGTCGCGACATTCCTCCATGTTCAGCCTTTGTTTCATTGACCTGCACATCACCAACAAAGCACAAACCTTCATCTTAAAATAGCAACATTTACATAGTAATATGCCACGACAAAGCCAAACCACCAAATGCAATTATATGCTCCTAAATACATCTACATGTGCCTTAAGACAACCAATAACTTAAGCAAAAAGGCCCTAAATTTAGCCTTTTTACTAGATTTAGCCTTTTTACGAGTTATCAGAATGTCTTGTTTTGCTTTAACTTATTTCCTTGCTTTGCCACTTGCTTGATTGTTTTCTAGTTTCAATTAATTGATTTGATTCTGGTTCATTGGGATGATTAGAGTATGATGTGAATTAGAGAATGGCAACTTATAATTTCGGCATGTTTATTGAGAAATGCTTTAGGACAAGCATTGAACAAGTGAAGGGGAATTCAATTTGACAACACGTCGTTTTCGTGTCAAAATAATTCCTTCTTCTCAAATAATAAATAAAAAAATTAAACGTAGTAAAAGAGAAGTAGGGATTGATCCCACGGAGACTAAGGGAACTTGCTGATTTATGCTTGTTTTAATCTCTGTTCCAAGAAGTGAGTGGAGTAACATTAAGTAAAAGTGGGGGATTTGTAGATGAAGGGAATAAAGAAGAAGTAAAAACAATGACGGAGGTTGTAAAGAGAATTAAAAAGAAGTAGATTTAAAGAATAATTAATTGGAAATCCAATTGATGAAAAATCAGCCTTAGGCTTTTGTTTTGACCCAGTTTCCTCGGATCATCGAAAGAGATATTTACTTCGGGATTCATGTCGGCTACTTGTCTACAAGGACTAATCCTTGTTACTATGATTTGTACACGAAATACCCAAGTGAACCATTTGATATTGATTTTGGAAATTGATCTAATCAACAACAATGTTGTAGATAAAAAATGTTAAACTCGTAAAAGACCAACTCAGATTATGTTGTTTCAATAATAACTGATTTCGATCTCATTTTTCACTTAGCAAACAATTTTGTTGAGTGTGTTCCCAAGAAGTCGAATGTGCTTTCTATAAGTCGATCCTTCCTCCCACATATTTAACTATAACAACATCTTGACCAACATCAACCTTTGGTTTTGTAATCGTTTTGATTTTGAAAGTAAGATAAAAAACCGATAAATGTATCTGAAGTTTTTTTAAGTGTTTTTCAATTCTCACGTTAGAATTGAGTCATCACTTTAGCCCTTACATTGAAAGAGAGTTAGTAAGCACGACAAAAGTCATACTAAGCATTTTTAAAATAAAAGCTTTAAAAGTAATCAAAGTAAAAACTAAAAGAGAAAAACAAAGAAAAAGAATGATCTAAAGACAAATAAAGAGATGATTCAATAATTCGATTATTCCATGCTTGTTTAGGTTCACCCTAAAAGGGTATTTATAGCCTTCTAAAAATTCTAAAATAGGCTAAAAATACAAATGATAATTGTTTGAATTTAAAATCTAAAAATAAAAAGTCAATTCCTAAAAACTTAAATTTTAAAATGCTTCCAGCCGTCCGTCCTCCTAAAATTGCTAAGTGGACCTGGTGACTAGACTTTCTAGAAACTACTGACGAATTGTCACGTCAGCCATTTCATGTCAACTGTTCCAGTCTTGATTCCAGAACAAAAAATACAGTTTCAGGTCTTTTAAGCACATTTTCTAAAAGTCAATTTCCTACACATAAATCGTGTAAAAATACCCAAATCAACTATAATAATGAACAACCAAGGAGTATTTAAGCATAAAATGTTGCAAAAATATAAACATTAGTAATTTTTATCGAGTCCCTGGTTAAGGGAAGAACAAGAGGGGATGATTCATTGCATAATCAACTAGGTGACAGTAGGGAGTTGACCAATCTAGGAAATAACAAAGATCGTGGGACGAAGCAGTGAGTGGAGAATATGTTCCAGTCATTCATGGGTTTTTCATACGAGGGGTCGGTATGGATATTGTAATGTTGACGGCAGTAGAAGACAATACGCTGAAGAAGTAGGAGAGCGTGAAGAGACAAAGGAGTGATCCAGTGACTCCAGACTTATCTACTGAAACATAACTAGAGACCTTAAGATATTGGTAGGCCTGCCACCCCAGGCCGGTCAGAAGCCATGAATGTATTTAGTTGGAGCGTCTAAGGATTGGGGAAACATCGAACAAACATCGTCTGTGGAATATACTGAGAGATGTTAACCCAGATGTGGTATTTTTCATGAAAATAAAGCTGCAGAGTTCATGTATGATTAAAGTACAAAGATCGTGTGATTTTTTTAATAGAATCAAAGTACACAAGGAACTCGTGAGGGTTTATGTTTTGCGTGGAAAAAGGAGTATGATGCACCCTGTGATCATTCTCAGGTGCACACATTGTTGTACTTAATTTTTATGGACAGGATGGCATTCAATGAAGATGCACAAGTTTTATAGAGCTCTAGAGGAGAACAAGCAGTTAGAGTCGTGAGACCTCTTGAATAGATTAAACGATACTCTTGATATTCTGTAGCTTGTGATATGAGATTTTAACGAGATTATATTTTTCTTTGAGAAAGAAGGGGGATTAATTCACCAAGAGAGACAGATGAATACTTTTTGTTTAGTGATTGAATTATGTGGCCTCTCCGACATTGGTTACTCCGATTCTTGGTACCCGTGGGAACAAGAAAATTGGGCAGATAATGACATCTGGAAGACACTTGATAGGGGTTTAGCTTGCAACATGTAGAGGCAATTGTTTTTGAATTACACATTATGCCACATTTCACACACTTTTTCATACCATTGTCCCCTGCTCTTAACCACAATAGTACGTGGTACTTCTATATGGCGATGGCACTTTAAATTTGAAGCGTCCTGGTTACTTGAAGGATCATGCGAGGAGGTCATTCGATTTTGGATTTAGGCAGATGATTTAGTTTTTGATAAACTCAGCCATGTTTGTTAAGGACTTAATAGTTGGTTCAAGAACGTTTGCTGCCTGAATTGGATAACGACAACGGATCTCTAAAAAAGATTGGTAGAACTTGCTGAGTTAGCCTTAACAGACGAGGTCTTAGGAGAAATCATTGATACAAAACTTCAATTTAATATCGAATTTGATAAACAAGAGCTCTATTAGGAGCAAAAGGCACGTGTTAGTTGGCTCAAACATGGGGATAACAATACAACCTATTTCTACATATTTACGACTCAAAGAAATCGAAGAAACAACATCAATAGGCTAGTCACAGAGGAGGGGATCACTATTGAAAGCGATATTGGTTTGGACAAGATAGCCAGAAACTACTTCTAAAATGTATTTACGTTCACGACAGAACCAGTGGATAATACGATTGTAGAAGGAATAGTCTGATGCATAACTGAAGATATGAATCTCTCTTTACTCAGAGAATTTTCATTTCAGGAAGTTACACAAGCAGTAAAGTGTATGTGCTCGTTAAAAGCTTCAGGAGAGGATAACCTTGACGCAATCCTTATTCATCGATTTTTGCATGGTTTTGGTCAGAAAATTGTCAATTTTTGCATTGGTCTCCTTCAAGGTAGATACGACATGCGATCTGTCAACCACATGCACATAGTTCTTATCCCAAAATTAGATAACCCAAACCAACTATGTCAGTTTCGCCCCATTAGCTTGTGTAATATTATATTCAAAATCACTTTAAAAATGGTCATCAATCGACTGCAAAGCCTTCTGAATATCTGCATCGATAAAGCACATAGTGCTTTATTCTGAGACGGTTGATCATAGATAATATAATAGCCGCTTATGAGTTACTCTACTCGTTTTAGAACAAGAGGATAGTCGAGAAGGCTACTTTGCTCTAAAACTTGGTATGGGTAAAGCCTATGATCGGGTTGAGTGACACTTTATTTGGGTTGTCATTTAGAGTATGAGTTTTGTTGAAGAAATGGTAGAGATTATTCGAAGGTGTGTGAGCATTGTTTTATACTCGATCATCATCAATGGTGTGGCGGGTACTAGTTTTGTTTCAAAACGGGGCCTTAGACAAGGTAACCCTCTTAGCCCCCACCTTTTCCTCATTTGCAGTGAAGAATAATCTTCAGTATTTCATCGTGTTGTGTCAAGAGGGGAATTTCAAGGAGTCAGAATCAATAGATATACACCCACAGTTTTTCACCTTCTGTTTGCCGATGATTACCTTATATTTGGCGAGGCTACAGCTCGAGTGGCCTCTTGAATTAAGGAAATCCTTTCACTATATGGAAACAGTTCGGGACAAACATTAACTTTGATAAATTGGGGGTCCTCTTCAGTTCAAACGTGATTAACGAAAATAAATGTAATGTTCATCACATCTTAGAGGTTAATAATGAAACCGATCCGGATAAGTATTTGAGACTCCTAGTAATTGTTGGTCGTAACAAGCGTGAAGCTGTTGCGCACTTGATGTGATAAGTTTCGAAGCCAGATAAGAAGTTGGAGTATTCAAGAGCTTTCTCAGGGAGGTAAGGACGTTTTTGTGAAATCGGTTCTTCAAGCTCTCTTTATATGTAATGAGCTATTTTTTACTTCCAAAAATTCCTTTTTTTTAAAGTTTGAAGTGATCATAGTCCGATTCTGGTGGCAAAAATCCAAAGGCAAAAGAGGTATTCATTGGTGTACTTGGGAAAATCTTCGTAAGTAGGACAATAGTGGGTTGGGGTTCAGAGATATAATAAAATTCAATATGGAGTTGCTAGCTAAGCAAGGTTGGAGGCTATTCATAAATCCATCATCCTTGGTTGGGTGTTTACTACGTGCAAAGTATTATCGATTCAGGGAATATTTGAGTTCGAATCCTGGCTCCACGTCATCATATATATGGTGAAACATATAGAGTGCTAAGGGGCTACTGTAGAAGGGTTTGAGGTGGAAGGTGGGGCGAGGTCATTCCATATCAATATGAAATGGATTTTGGCTCCTTTGTGACATACCTAAGCTAATCGAATAACCTAGGAACCACTTTTTCGAGAATGTGGGGAGTTAATTGATGCGGATTCAAAAACTTGGAAAGAGGAATTAATATTTTTTTCGTTCAATGAAGTTGAGGCCTCGATGATTTTGGGAATACCAATTTCGAAAGTTTTTCAGGATGATTGTCGTGTGTGGAGTGGTGAAAAACGGAGTAGTTGGTGAGAATGGGTTATCGCTTGCTTATGACTGGGTCGAAAATATCTCAATCGGACAAAGTTGTGTACAACCAATTATGAAATTGCACTTGTCCAAGAAAAATTAAGATTTTATTCTTAATTTTATTCAACCAAATAGAATTTACATACAAAACGAGTAATCAACCCGTGGTGTGTGCATTGTGGGGACATAGTTGAATCAAACATACATTTGTACATTTGGTGTGTGTAACGTCCCAAAGTGCGGGTCGGTATTCGGGCCGATTTCTAGATTCTTGATAAATGAAAGTAATATTAACAATTTTCAATTTTGGTTTGGAAAATATTTTTGGAAGGCTTTGAATGGTTTTTGGTTATTTAATTTTATTTTGGAATTTAATTAGAGTTTTGATTTGTTGATTAAATTGAATTAATTGGAAATTATGATTTTTGTGTCTAAATTGCAAATAATCACAAATCCAAAGTCTATGAAGCTTATTTTACCAAGTCTTGTGTTTATAGTTCTTCCCTCCTAAATTAATTGTATTTTAATCTTTCCTTTTTACTAAAATTCCAACTAGATTCATTCTTTAATTAAAATCCATTTGCATCTAATGATTTATTTTCACGTGATTTTCATTTACTCCTCCTCAACTGTTTTGTAACTTCTCCCAAATTCTCTCAAATTCATTCTTCTTGCTGAGCACTTTTCTTCCTCTTTACTTCTCCTTGATTTCTACTTTTTCTTCTCTTTAAGATTAACTTTAATCCTCTTTTCTCCTCATTGTCGATTTTTACTCTTGATCATGATGGAGTGCCATTGTTGATCTCCTACTTCTCTTTTCAATATTTAACAGCAAGGTAATGTTCATTTCCTTGGTTTTCTTTCATGCTTTAGGGGAAAGTGATTTGTTATTAATGATTCTTTTGATTTATCAATCTATCAAAAGGATTTTATGAGTTCAAATAAACTTTCAGAGTTAATCATTGAACTAATTTTCTTGAGATGTTTATGAGGTTTTCTTAATGAATTTGATATTTTTTTGGGTGATTATTACCACATTAAAATAGTTTTTCAATTGCTTTTGATTTGGATATCGATTTCTTAAAAACAAGTCTGATTTCGATATTTTTTTTGGGAATCCGGAATTAAGAGTAGTATAGATTCAATTGTGCGGTTTTAGTTGGATTAGATGTTGATTTTAGTTGTTTTTTTATCAGCTTTGCTGAGGAGAAGTGATACAAATCAGATAGGAGGTTTCAGAGAGTCGTTTCGATAAGGATTTTGGTAATTTCGATGTTTTCACTCTGTTTTAGAAACAAAAAATTATGCTATGTTTTAGCATTAGTTTTGATGTGTTATTTTGCTTTTCAATGTGTTTGATGTGTTATTTTGCTTTTCAATGTGTTTGATGTGTTATTTTGCTTTTCAATGTGTTTGATGTGTTAGATATTCAGGAGAGGTTGTGCTTTGTGGTTTGGTAAGCCTTTGGTTAGGATTTGGATGCATTTTCAGTTATCGGACAACAGGTAAGTTACTTTCATTGTTTGAGAATGGATGTGTTCAAGGTTAAGCAAAGTGTATATTAATTCAATACCTGATTTTAATTTTGATTGTGTGAATCAATTAATTATGTTAATGACAATGTGGATTAAGTTACATTGTGTACAATGCAACATGTATCGAAAATGTGAATGTGATGTGTTGCAAATAATGCATATGATTTTGAAAATGTTTCTGAAAATATATATATAATTTAAATGTGAGATTGGACGAGTCGAACATTCTCATTGTCCAGAATGTTGGCTGATCATGACAACCAATTGTAATTATGTTTCAAAATGAGTTTGAATCAATAAATGTGAAAAACTAGGAATCATTGACAACCACTCTTGGTAACTCAGAATAATTGGCTATTTGTTCTTAGTGGGAGCTTTGGATATGAAAGGCATGTCTAGGAAAGACTACTCTATGTGTTTTATATGTGTGTGTTATCAGGTTATATGAGGTTCAGTTGGTGTGTTGAGCTATGCTCTGAGAAGACATGGGGTAAGGTTGGGCATTGAACTTTGCTTTGTAATTTTATGGTTTTGAACCTATGTAAGTTCGTAAATAAAATGGGAGTCGTATGGAGTCTGTTTATTCAATGAGTGAGTTTTGTTTGGAAAAAAGGTCATTGATCTTTTAATGGAAAAATTATGTGTGCATTGTACGCGTCTTGTTGAAGAAGGTAATCTTGCATGAGTGTATGTGGTTGCTGTTGAATTATGTGAACAAAATGACACTTGATTATTCTGGAAGTTATGTGCATTTAATATTCGATAGATGGTCATCCGAGCATGTTAAGATTCTACATACGTTGATGTAAAAACAAGTGAGATATGTGCAACTAAGACTTTTCTTCATCTTGGCCATGTGTATTGTCTTAGAATAATTGTTATTCACTAGGCTTTTCATCTCGTACTCTTTGTTTAACATCTTTTGGATGAATAGAATCAAGTCGGAGGATAGGGGCTAGCATCGAAAGTGATAAAGCAAGGCAAAGGCTCAAGTGAAACGTATGTGGTTTTGAAAATAAATTGTGGCGATGTAGAAGATGTTTTAGGACTTTGACATTTGCAATTTTATTGATTCATAATAATTGCACTTGTGTTGTAGATGATTTATTATTGTTTGGAGACTTACCGATGATTTGATTTGTTGTTTTAGGGATTGACATGCATGATCTTGGCTAAATGTTGCATCTAAATGCTCGAATGTTGATTTGAACCTTAGATAAGTGTTTGAAGTGTCTAGACAAGTGTAACTAAGTAATCCAAACACGTTGGACTCTTAGGTAGAATGAAATGACCCAAAATGCAAAATTTGAATAGGTTACTTGTGCTAAAGATGAACATTTATGCAATATTTGACTTTTGACACCAAATTCTTGTATGATGAGTTTACTTATGTTATGAAGCATGCTACAAATGTATTTTGACATATACGAAGTGGTTTGATAGTGTCTAAGCATGATCCTAGCTTCTTATAACTTTTATATGGATGATTGCCAACTATGGAGTGCATGTTCTTGAGAATTTTGTACTTTTCCATTAAAAGAATCGATGCCTTTAGGGGAATGATCAATCCTTTTTCAAAATGGATCGATCATTTGGCTTGAAGATTGATCCCCCGTGAAAAATGACCGATCACTCTAAAAAATGATATATCCCTTTTAAAAAAGAATCGATCCCTTCACTGTTGAGCCTGATGTAAAACGATGGAATTGCTTTCATTAAAGGCCTGAAGTGTTCCTTAGTTCCAATACGTTCCCGAATGTTGTGTGAGTTCAAACTGATCAAAAAATGAAATGCTAATTAATCTTATACGGTAATTCAATTTTTGTTGTAACTTGTTTTATCACTTTTTAAATATACTTGATTTCATAATGGGAACTTCAATTGCATGTTTGTTGATTGTGTGCAACTTTTAAATTATTTAAGTTTTAGTCCCTAAGCTTGTATGTTTAATTAAGTACTTTTTTATGTTTGAATGGCTTGAAATTTTGTGTATTGATAATTGAAGACTAATAATATGATATTGTAAACTCAATTTAACTAATTAGTTTTGAATTCCTCGAGTGTTAAACGATCATTTTACCCCGACTGTATGTTGCAATATTTATGCTCAGTATCCATTGTTGCATGATTTTATGTTATCTATTATATTTCGCTACCATATTTCACATGGTGATTCAATTTTAAATTGTAATCTTTCTTATAATTTGCATGATTTAGGGTTTTGTTTTATCCAACATGATTGGAACCGAATATACGCTTAGGTACCCGATCAGACTCCTAGACCTGGTATGGGGTGTTATATTTCTTGGTATCAGAGTCATGTTTGCAAATGATTGATGATGTTATGTGATTGTATGTCGGGGTAGGAAACGGAAACCACATTACCACACTATTTTGAAATATTTTTGCAGGTCATGCCTTGATCACTGGTGCGCTTCTCACCCTGTTTTGTTGAATTATGTAGTGATTAGTATAGTTGTGATCGCGTCGTCGTGCTATTTTGGGTGCTCATATTTCTGGTTGTCATACCACTGGGGTAATACGACTGAGATCAAAAGTGGTGTTAATGGACCCCCATCGGTAGCGTCACAACTGAATCCTCATGTGGAAGTCTTAAATGAGGTTATTTTGGGTACCTTACGCCAAGTCATTCCTGAAGTGGAACATGCTCCTGTTCCAGATTTGATGGGTAAAAGTTTATCGTCAGAGCGTTTGAGGGCTTTGGGAGCCAAAGAGTTTAGTGGGGTTTGTTATAGTGATTTGACTGCTGTTGAAGAGTGGCTTGAGAGTGTTGTATGAATTCAGGATTTATGGGTTGTACTGATGCTGAGAGGTTGGGGTGCATCACGACTTTGCTTAAGAATGATGCACATCGTTGGTGGACTATGATTAGGAGAGGTGGTTCTGAGGATAGATTGATCTGGCCGTATTTTTAAGGCATTTCGACGTAAGTTTCTGGGTGCGCAGTATACCGATGTAAGGAAAAAGGAATTTCTCGACCTAGTTCAGGGGTGTATGTCAGTGTATGAGTATGAAGTTTAGTTTGTTTGATTGAGCGAGTATACTAGAGAGATTGTACCAACAGAGCTTGAGAAGTGCTAGAGGTTTAAGGATAGTATAAGAAGAGAGATTCATGGATATCTGGTTATCGGATCTTCAAATGTGTTTGATATTATGGTGGATCAGGCGAGGGATGTTGAGAGTACAAGTGGTCCGGTTAAGGAGTTCTCCTAGAAGAAATTTGAGGATACTTGTTCTCAGGGTCATTCAATGAAGAGATATAGAGGACTTGATCAGCGTGATTCTAATCAGGGTTAGTCTGGTAAGACGACTTCTTCGTATAGTGGTTGATATCAGTCTCTACTTTCTTCATCTTGTTGTAAGAGGCATCTGGGTGAGTGTTGGCATACTTCTTGGGGTTGTTTTTGATGTGGTGAAAAGGGTCATCAGTTTAAATATTTTTCAAAGAGGGTTGAGTTGAGAGATGGTGCACCTGTTCCTACAAGAGGAGGTGGGTGAGTTAGAACTGTAGGTCTGATGGGTCAGGCTCGTGGTAGGGGTCGTGGTCATGGTCTTGTAGGTACACTGAGACTAGTGGACCTGGCATAGTGTATGTGATTTCTGAGCCTCATGATCTTGTCTCGACGAATGTGATCACATGTACCTTTGTTTTAGATTATTTTTCATTGCTTGCCTTAATAGATTACGGTTCTACGCACTCTTATATCCTTAGTCGTTTGGCGAGTCAGTTGAGTGTTCTAGTTAGTATTAAGGATATGGGTTTGGTTGTAATCAAGGCTTTACGAGAGAATGCACTTATGGATCGAGTGTATCATAGGTGTCTTTTGGTTATTCAAGGTGAGGTGTTTCTAGTGGATATGATGGAGTTACCGTTCCATGGTTTTGATGTCATTTGGGGTACAAATTAGCTTCGTGAGCATCATGTGTATTTAGATTTTGAGTTGTCCCGAATAATTTTGAAGACGGCGGGAGATGTCAAGTTGATAGATTTGGGTGAGAGGCCAGTGTTTCTTTCTAATGTTGTGTCAAAATTGGATGCAAGTAAATTGTTAGATCATGGATGTGAGGCATACTTGGCTTATGTTTTTAATCCGAGTGGTCAGGAGTTACATGCGTAGGATATCCAGATGGTTTAGGACTTTCCTGACGTGTTTTTTGGAATAGCTTATGGGTTTATTGCCTATCGTGATGTTGAGTTTCGTATAGATACTTATACCGATTCAACTATTGTGTCTATTGCGCCTTATCGTATAGCCCCTACGGAGTTAACAGAGTTAAAGATGCAATTGTAAGAGTTATTGGATCGAGGTTTTATTCGTCCGAATATTTCTATGTGGGTACTCAAGTTTTTTCTTGAAGAAGAAAGATGGTACGAAGCATATGTGCATCAATTATCATTAGTTGAATAAGTTGACAATCAATAATTAGTATCTTTTTATCGAGGATTGACGACTTGTTTGATCAATTCAAGGGTGCTAAGGTGATTTTGAAGATTGACTTACGTTCAGGGTATTACCAGTTAAAGGTTAGTAAGTCGGATGTGATGAAGATAGTTTTTCAGACGCGTTATGGTCATTGAGTTAATGGTGATGCCGTTTGGGTTTATCGATTTTATGGACCTGATAAACTGTTAGTTTCACTCGTATCTCGATTGTTTTGTGGTAGTGTTCATCAATGATATTTTAGTGTATTCAACTTCAGAGGAGGACCATGATTTGTATCTCAATATTATTTTGCAAGTGTTGAGGGAGAAGAAATTGTATGCGGAGTTTTCTTAGTGTTAGTTTTGGTTGAGTGAGGTGGTTTACCTTGATCACGTTGTCTCTGTTGATGGTATTCGGGTTAATCCGAATAAGATTAAGGTGATAGTTGAATGGAAGCCGCCTAGAAGTGTTATCGAGGTTTGTAGTTTCCTTGGGTTAGCTGGTAATTATCAATGGTTTATCAAGGGGTTTTCACGTATAGTTACTCTATTGACCAAGTTGTTGCAAAACGATGTTAAGTTTCAGTGGACGAAGGAGGGGCAACGTAGCTTTTAGAAGTTAAAGTTAGCTTTGACAGAGGCTCCAGTGTTGGTTCAACCGGTTTCGTGGAAAGATTTTGTAGTGTATAGTGATGCGTCCATTACCGGTCTTGGGTGTCTGTTAATGCAAGACAGTATGATGGTAGCTTATACGTCAAGGCAACTGAAGTCGCATTAGCGTAACTACCTCACGCATGATTTGGAGTTGGGCACAATAGTATTTTTGGTTAAGATTTAGCATCACTAGTTTGGTGAGAGATGTATAATTTACATCGATCACAAGAGTCTCAAATATCTCTTTACCAAGAAGGAGTTGAATTTAAGAAAGAGGTGATGGTTTGAATTGTTGAAGGATTACGAATGTGTGATTGAGTATCATCCGGGTAAGGCAAATGTGGTTGTTAATGCTCTAAGTCGTAAGTTGATGGGGGAGTTGTGGCCTTTGTTTGCAAGTTTAAGTTTGGCTGGAGAAAGAGCGCAAGTGGCTGAGTTGTAAATTAAGTCTACGTGGTCTCAATGTTTTCATAATTTGTCGAGTGACAAGAAGTTAGAGGCAAAGCTCCAAATAATGTGAGATGGTTCTAGTGGTGATTTCTTGTTGAATTCCAATTGTGTATTGTTTTTCTGTAGTAGATTGTGTGTACCGAGTGAGGAGAGTCTGAGGTGTATAGTGGGTTGTTTACGATGCATCCTGGTAGTACGAAAATGTATCGGGATTTGTGAGAGTTGTATTGTTGGCCAGGACTGAAGTGTGTTGTTGTTGAGTTTGTCGGGTGATGTTTCGTTTTTCAGCGTATTAAAGTCGAGCATCAGTGTCCTTCGGTTTGCTGCAGCATATTAGTATTCCTGAGTGGAAGTGAGAGTGTATTACGATGGATTTGATGTTGGGGTTGTTATTGACACCGTCGAAGAAGGATTCGATTTGGGTGATTGTTTATCATTTTTCTAAGAGTGCGCATTTTCTATCGGTGCATACGACATTTTCTTTGCAAAGGTTAGTGGATTTGTATATAGATGATATAGTGCAGATGTATGGTGTTCCTTTGTCGATCATTTCAGATCGTGACCCGCGATTTACGTCAAGGTTTTGGCAAAATTTGCATAAGGCTTTGGGTTCGAAGCTTATTTGAGTACAACTTATCATTCGCAGACTGATGGTCTGTCAGAGTATGTCATTCATATTTTGGAAGACATGTTTCTGGTATGTGTGATATATTTTTTTGGTTCTTGGGAGCGTTATTTGTCGTTGGTGGAGTTCACTTATAATAATAGTTATCAAGCTAGTATTCAGATGCTCTGTTTGAGGCGTTGTATTGGTGTAAGTGTCGTACTTCTTTGTGTTGGATCGAGTTGAGTGAGAGGCATATTGTTGGTCTAGATTTAATTTAATATACCGATGATAAGGTTAAGTTGATTAAGGATCAGTTGAAGGCTGCTTTTGATAGGCAAAAGTCTTACGTTGATTTAAAGAGGTGAGAGATTGAGTACGCTATGGGAAATTTTGTGTTTCTTAAAGTTCCGCCTTAGAAGAAGGTGTTGCATTTTGGACGTAAGGGTAAGCTTAGTCCGAGATTTATAGGACCGTTCGAGGTGCTAGAGCGTGTTGGTCTGCTTGCATATCGTCTCAGGTTACCACCTGAGCTTGAGTGTATTCACGATGTGTTTCATGTGTCGATGTTGGCAAATATCAGTCGAACCTTTCCCATGTTGTTTCGATAGATGAGGTTGAGGTTCTAGAGGATCTTTCTTATGAGGAAGGTCGGTTAAGATTTTAGCTAATAATGTGATGGTTATTCGAAACAAGTCATTTCCGTTGGTGAAGATGTTGTGTCGTAACCACAATATCAAGGAAGCGACTTGGGAGATGGAAGAGTCGATGAGAACTCAGTATCCGCATTTGTTTAGTTGAGGTAATTTCGAGGATGAAATTCTTTTTAGGGGAGAGAGCTGTAACGTCCTAAAGTTTGGGTCGATATTCGGTCTGATTTCTGGATTCTCGATAAATAAAAATAATATTAAAAAAATAATTTTTATTTGGAAAATATTTTTCAAAGGTTTTGAATGGTTTTTGGTTATTGAAATTTATTTTGGAAGTTAATTAGAGTTTTGATTTGTTTATAAAATTGAAATAATTGGAAATTATTATTTTTGTGGCTAAATTGCAAATTATCACAAATCCAAAGTCTATGAAGCAAATTAACCGTATTTTAATCTTTCCTTTTTACTAAAATTCCAACTAGATTCATTCTTTAATTAAAATCCATTTTTATCTAATGATTTGTTTTCACTTGATTTTCATTTACTCCTCCTCAACCGTTTTGTAACTTCTCCCAAATTCTCTCAAACTCTTTCTTTTTGTTGAGCACTTTTCTTCCTCTTTTCTTCCTCTTGATTTCTACTTGCCTTCTTTTTAAGCTTGATTTTACTCTTTTCTCCTCTTTGCTGATTTTTACTCTTGATCATGATGCAGTGTCATTGTTGATCTCTTTCTTCTCTTTTCAATCCTTCACAGCAAGGTAATGCTCATTTCTTTGGTTTTCATTCATGCTTCGAGGGTAAGTGATTTGTTGCTAATGGTTTTTTTATGTATCAATCTATTAAAAGGATTTTATGAGTTGAGATTGATTTTTGGAGTTAATAATTGAGCTAATTTTCTTATGATATTTGTGAGGTTTTCTTAATGAAATTGATATGTTTTTGAGGTGATTAGATTTTCAATTGCTTTTGATTTAGATATTGATTCCTTGAAAACAAGCTTGATTTCGATATTTTTCAGAAATTTGAGAATTAAGAGTTGTAGAGGTTCAATGTTGGATTAGATGTTGATTTAGTTGTTGCTGATAAGCTTTTGTTGAGGATAAGTGATGCAAATCGTATCGGAGGTTTCGGAGAATCATTTTAGTAAGGATTTCGGTAATTTTGACATTTTCGCTCTATTTTAGAAATAGGAAATTATGCTATGTTTTAGCATTAGTTTTGATGTGTTATTTTT